>NC_092764.1:59472635-59781840 GCF_047496795.1 Chiloscyllium punctatum | reverse complement strand
CTGTGTGATTTACTTAGGATATCTTTGCTATTATAGATTCTCCTTCCTTCAGCTACCCTCGACTCTGGAGATCCTCCCTAAACCTTGCCAGCTCTTTTACCTTTTTGCCTCTCCTTCAAGATAGTTCTTAAGACCAAGCTATTGATCACCTGTTCTAATATATCCTATATGTCCATTTGCAAATCAGTCAAGTATTTTTTTCCAGATCACTCACTGCCCCATTACACACATTCCTTCTGTGCATGCCTGGTGTGTCACAGCTGTGAAAGCAGTCATGAGATTGTGACGAACAAAGGTTTTTGTGGCTGTGTCCCAAAGCTCCATCAAGCCACACATTAACATTGGGAAGACAGCGGGCCCTGGGGGTAATTCCTGTCAAAATGCATTACAGGCTTGATTTCCAGTGGAATTAGACAGAACAAGAGCAGCTTGAGAAAGTCTTTGTGTGGAATCTCTCTCAGTGCAGGAAGAGGCCAGTCAGTCCATTGTGTTTATTCCAATTGTTTTGAAATAGCTTTTTGTTTGACTAAATTTATTTTAAGTCAAGGATTTGTTTCATTTTTGAAAATGGTTGAATCTGCTTCTATTACCCTTTCAGGAAGTGTCTTCCAGATCCACATCAAGATCTTTTCCCCTCCTTCTTTTCCCTCCTCGCTTTTTTTTGACATTTATTTTAAATCTCTGTCCTCTCGGTCGTCAGTTATCCTGCCACTGAAAATATTTTTTTTTGTCATCTGTCCCATCAGAACGCCTCATAGTTTTGAATACAACAAATCTTGCAGACGATGGGTTGGGGTGGGATTAGTGCCAAAATTGAGAGAGTTGTCTCAGACTAGTCAAGCAACAGGCTGACATAATCATATCTTACAGACAATGTCCAAGAATGACCATCACCATTACCATCCCTGGGTAGGTCCTATCCCACCAGAAGTGGCAGCACAGTAGTGTACACTCAGGAGGGAGTTGTTGTGAGAGTCCTCAATATTGATTACAGACAACATGAAGTCTTGTGGTTTCAGGATAAACAGGCAAGGAAACCTCCTGATTACCACGTACCATCCTTCCTCAGCTAATGAATTGCTGCTCTTCCATGTTTAACAACACAGGGACTGAGGGTGGCAAAAGTGCAGAATGTATTCTGGGTGGTGGATTTTCAATATCCACCACCCAAGAGTGGCTCAGACCAATACTACTGATCAAGTTGGTCGTGTCCGAAAGGACATACCTGCAGCAGACCCTGTCCAGCAGCTGGTGAGGAAACCAACAAAAGGGGAAAGATATTTGCCCTCGTCTTTACCAACCTGCTGGTGCATCTGTCCATGACAGTATCGCTAAGAGTGACCACCACTCAATTCTACAAGACCAAAAGATGTAAGAGCAGAATTAAGTCATTTGGCCCATCAAGTCTATTCCACCATTCAATAGAATCTGTTACGTTTCTCAATCCCATTCTCCTGTCTTCTCCCTGTAACCCTTTATCCCCTTTCTAATCACGAACCTATCTATCTCTGTCTTAAATACACTCAATGACTTGGCCTCCACAGCCCTCTGTGGCAATGACTTCCACAGTTTAACATCCACTGTCTGAAGAAATTCCTCCTCCTCTGAGTTCTGAAAGGTCATCCCTTCATTTGAGGCTGTGCCCTCAAGTCCTAGTCTCTCCTATTACTGGAAACATCTTCTCCATGTCCACTCTCTCTGGGCCTCTCCATATTCTGAAAGTTTCAATGAGATCCCCCTCATTTTTTTGAAACTCCAAATACAGACCCTTAACCGCTATTCGTGTGACAAGACCTTCATCCCCAGGATCATTCTTTAAACCTACTCTGAACCCCTTCCAATGCCAGCACATCCTTCTTTAAATAAGTGTCCTAAAACTACTCTCAATATTCCAAACGTGCTCTGACCCAGAGCCTTATGCAGTCTCAGCATTTCATCCCAGCTGTTGTATTCTAGCCCTCTCGAAATGAATGCTAATATTGAATTTGCCTTCCTAACTGAATCTGCATGTTAACCTTGAGAATCCTGAACTAGGACTTTTAAGTCCCTTTGTACTTCAGATTATTGAAGCCTTTCCCTGTTTAGAAAATAGTCTGTCTCTTTTTCTTCCTACTGAAGTTCCTAACCTCACACCTTGCCGTTGTATTCCATCTGCCACTTGATTTCCCACTCCCCTAGCCTGTCCAAGTCCTTTGGCAGCCTCCCTCTTCCTCAATACTCCATCTCTCCATCTATCTTTGTGTCATCTGCAAATGTGGCAAAAATACCCTCCATTCCTTCATCCAGATTGTTACCATACCAAATGAATAGCTGTGGTCCCAACACTGACCATTGCAGAACTCCACTGGAGGCGATCAGATCCTTTGGTCCAACTCGTCCATGCCAACCATCCTAAATTAATCTAGTCCCATTTGCCTGCACTTGGTCCATATCCCTCTAAACCCTTCCTATTCATGTACCCATCCAGATGCCTTTTAAATGTTGTAATTGTACCAGCCTCCACCACTTTCTGTGGCAGCTCATTCCATACACGGACCATCTTTTGCATGAAAAAGTTGCCCCTTAGGTCCCTTTTAAATCTTTCCCTTCTCAGCCAAAACTTATGACCTCTAATTCTGGATTCTTTCTCCCACCCCCACCCACCCCATAAAAATGCAAACATTTTATGTTTGACCCATTAATCAAACTGCACCAAATTACCACCTGAATAACATCAAAAAATTCCTTGATGTATTTATTTATATACAATTCCACACTGTGAGGCTGCCTGCTTATATTAATTATTGGCAGATTAAGTTCAAAGAAATGGAAATTATTTTGAGCAGCAACACACTTAAAATTTGACTGCAAAATGAGTTGCATTTTGCACTCAAGGTGCCATTTTGAGGGACACCGAAGTTACTGCACTGTGGGTTCTGCTGTTAAAATTGCATACCAAGCAGCTTTATTCTTCCTATAGATAAGGGAGGGGTAAAGTATAGATGTCACTGATCTCTACTGTTTCATCTTCAATTCTGTCATTAGCAGTGTGTATCTTCAGCAAGGTCTTCACAATGAGGATACCTTCAACCCACTAGCTCCCATGAAATAATCCTGGTCAATTTTCTGCATTCCACGATTGACTTCACATCTTATGTATGTACAAATTAGGAGCAGGAATATGCCCCTCGACCCTTAAACTCCCAATGACCTTTCACCCCCTTGTCAATATCTATCCCTTCCTTAAAAATATTCAAAGATTCTTCGCCCTTGTGCCAAAATAAATTCCCTTTATCTCTCTCTCAATCTCTGTCATCTCAAGTTTTGTTTTGTTTTGGTGATGAATCCAGTTAAAGGCTGCAGAAATGTACTGGAGTTACTACAGAACTGAGGACAGATGTTGCTTAACTGTCACTGTCTCTTTCTTGTTTTACAGGGATTTACTTCTATACTCTGGTGAAGTCTATGGTGGAATGGGGTTATTTGAGAGATGAAGATGTCCGAGGTGCTCCCTACGATTGGCGCCGGGCACCCAGTAAGTGAAGAAGTGTGCATCGCAGGCTGTAGGGTTTTAGAAGGAGAAGTGCATCCTCCCTCTGGTAAATTCCTGGCTAGTTGGGTGGAGGTAACCAGGAATGTGCTTCAGAACAAAATAGTTTATTATGATTGATTTTATTATTTTTTAAAGGTGCAAACATTTAAAATAAATCAAACATTTAAAGGGCAGCATGTTGGCTCAGTGGTTAGCACTGCTGCCTCACAGCACCAGGGTCCCAGGTTCGATTGTAGCCTTGAGTGACTGTCTGTCTGTGTGGAGTTTGCACATTCTCCCCATGTCGGTGTGGGTTTCCTCTGGGTGCTCCACTTTTCTCCCACAATCCAAAGATGTGCCGGTCAGGTGAATTGGCCATGCTAAATTGCCCATAGTGTTAGATGCATTAGTCAGAGGGAGATGGGTCTGGGTGGGTTACTGTTCGGAAGGTCGGTGTGGACTGGTTGGGCCGAAGGGCCTGTTTCCACACTGTAGGGAATCTAATCTAATCAAACTGTAAAACCTTTTCCATTGTGTCATAGGTGAAGGGCAGCATTCTGTCCAAACCACCAATGAGATCAAGAGAGTTTGGCAATGTTCTTTCTATAGGTGTTTTTAGACATAGGGCAGATTTTTAATCTCTTTTTAGAAAGAGCAGGAGATTAATTCTGGACTTCAAACATGTATTTTCAGAGGGAAAATCAGGTGACATTGAGTACTGCTTCATTTTAGTGGTGCCTGTTTGACCCTTTTTTCTGCTTTTCTTTTGCCCTCTCTCCAGCCTGTGTAGTGACAGCCCTGGCAGTGTATTCACCAGTCTCGGTATCAGGGAGGAATTCCTACGTCCATCTCGCAATTTGAGAAAAATCAAGGGAACCTCCCCAGTCAGCAACACTGCTCTGCCTTTATTTTGAAATCTGTAAAGATATGTAATTGGTACATTAGCAGCTGACATGTTTCCAATCATAATTCCTCTTAATTCCACTTCCCCCCTCCACCCCAGTCACTGCAACTGAAATCCATTTTGCCATCGATAAATTCTGCTTTGCACTTGTCTTGCTTGACTCTTCTTTCTCCTTCCATAAATCAGCAATGTTCAAAATTCAGCCATTCATTAAATTCTACATATTGGCAGACAGGTAAAGTCCTCCTCTACAAGGACTTGTGTACTTCAAAGCTTGCTGCCTGCACTAAGCCTGGTGTGCTTTGTGGTCTTTCAACACTGATGTTTTCTGCATACCCTCCCAACTTCCCTCCACCATTGTTGAAAGGCACTTTTAAATCTTTTCAAAATATTTCTCTTGTTGATCAGGTTTGTGATACCTTTCTATCTCCCACATTACCTCAACATAATGCGGTGAAGAAGGCATATGGCGTACTGGCTTTTATTGGTAGAGGAATTGAGTTCCGGAGTCCTGCGGTCATGTTGCAGTTGTATAAGATTCTGGTGCGGCCGCATCTGGAGTATTGTGTGCAGTTTTGGTCACCATACTATAGGAAGGATGTGGAGGCACTGGAACGGGTGCAGAAGAGGTTTACCAGGATGTTGCCTGGTATGGTAGGAAGATCGTATGAGGAAAGGCTGAGGCACTTGGGGCTGTTTTCATTGGAGAAAAGAAGGTTTAAGGGTAACTTGATGGAGGTGTACAAGATGATTAGGGGTTTAGATAGGGTTGACCATGAGAACCTTTTTCCACATATGGAGTCAGCTATTACGAGGGGGCATAGCTTTAAATTAAGGGGTGGTAGGTATAGGACAGATGTTAGGGGTAGGTTCTTTACTCAGTGAGTTGTGAGTTCATGGAATGCCCTGCCAGTAGCAGTGATGGACTCTCCCTCTTTATGGGCATTTAAACAAGCATTGGATAGGCATATGGAGGATAGTGGGCTAGTGTAGGTTAGGTGGGCTTGGATCGGCGCAACATCGAGGGCCAAAGGGCCTGTACTGCGCTGTATTTTTCTATGTTCTATATTGTTGCTTCTATCAATTTGTTCACTTCTGTCCCCGCACTAAGGTACCAACTGGGTGTGCTTTATTAATAATTAAATATTGTTATGCATTTGTCTTGATGTATTTTTATAGACTGGTGGAGCTAATATAGTTTTTTTTTAATGTTTACACATCATTACGATATTAAAATGAAATAAAACAATTATTTTTGAGAGAATATTTCTGAAGTCAATTTTGTTGGAAGGCCTGAGAAAAAGGTCAGCTTGTTTTCAAACAGCGCAGTACATTCTCTCTTCTGTTTTAATCCCCAGATGAAAATGGCCCATTTTTTAAAGAGCTGCAGAAGATGATTGAATCCATGTATGAACAGTATGGTAGCCCTGTTGTCCTGATTGCACACAGCATGGGAAACCTCTACACACTTTACTTCCTCAACCATCAGCCCCAGGAATGGAAAGACAAGTATATTAAATGTTATATTGCACTGGGGGCTCCTTGGGGAGGTGTGTCGAAGACTTTGCGAGTGCTGGCTACAGGTAGGTCATGAGATCAGTCATCCAGAAAAATGAAAGTGTCCTGTGGCGATCCTCGTTGTTAGCATTATGAATCAAGTGTGTTAGCAGGAGTCTTAATTTCATTTGTGGTCAGACTAAAATATTATATATTGGGGTGTACGATGGTTACTAAGTGGCAGTGGATGGTTGAGGCAGAGTCAACTGTATCCAGAAAGAAAAGGTAAGCATTTTATTCAGAAGATGGAAGGGTAGTGGGACTGGTTTTGAATTATTCTAACTAATGGCTAACACTCATCAGGGAGGGTGGGGGGATGAATTCTTTGTTAAAAACTTCCTTAGTTTTACTTTTATTTTTAAGAAGGATTTCAATTTATTCCCCCATAAGACGACATTATTTTCAGCACCTTTCTTCAGAGTGTTTCAAATGTGGTCCAGGCAATATTCTGAACAGGTTGACGCAAATGTCACTAATGGATAGAAGGAGAAAGGAAATAAAGGAGATGGGAGAAATTCTTTATGGAACTTAATGCTGTCATAGGCCATTTGACCCACAGTCTTATTTCTGTGCTGTAAATGTCCAAAACTGCTAAAGCACTTTGCTTAACTTCACAGGAGACAATGATCGAATTCCTGTCATCAGCCCACTGAAGATCCGTGAACAGCAACGGACTGCTGTCTCCACAAACTGGCTACTTCCTTACAACAATACCTGGTCGGTGGACACAATTTTTGTCACCACACCAACACACAATTATACAATGAAGGACTATCAGAAATTCTACCAGGACATCAACTTTAAAGATGGCTGGCTCATGCGGCAAAACACTGAATCACTGGTGTACAACTTGACTGCCCCAGGGGTAACAATACACTGCTTGTATGGAACTGGAATACAAACACCTGAGTCCTTTCATTATGATGTTTTCCCTGACCAGGAGCCCAAAGTGCACTATGGTGATGGTGATGGCACAGTCAACCTAGTGAGTGCTCTTCGGTGCCAAAACTGGAAAGGGAAACAGAAAGGCAAAATCCATATGAAGGAATTGCGTTCCAATGAACATATTGATATGCTGTCCAACCTCACCACAATATCCTACATCAAAAAAGTGCTATTTAATCTGCCTCTGTTTTGAATTCTTCTGACTGAGAGAAAGGTCCCTTTTTATTTTTATAGTTGCGCCATGTTTTCCTGGTGATCTGAGGCACAGCATTGTCTATGAATACTGTCTAATGTATCTGTTTCAAACAATGTTTGATATCTGGCTTTAATAGAGCATAAGCTTTGTAAAAATAAAACTAAATTTCCTCCTGTAAGGGTCTATAGGAGTAGTGAAACTAACTCTCACGTCACTCCAGAACAGTGCATGTATAAATCAGATAGTTGCAAAGTGAGCTGTTTTCCACATTTCCGAGGTTAATGGTGTTCATTTTGGGACCTCTTTACAGTTTTGACAGTGTTAGCTGGGAAGGTAGGAGTTGAAAGTAGGCCCTTGACCTTGTTCCGCCACATATGTTGGACTGTGGTTGATCTGTATTTTAACTGAAGTTGGGTAGTCAACATATGAAGTAATAAGGGGGCTCTTGTGGCAGACACTAATGTCTCTACCTATGGGCGTAGGTCACTACCTAAGTCCCACCTATCATGGAGGTATGCCATACCTTGGATGCACGTTATTAACAATAGATTGTTTTAAATATAAAGTAACAAGTCCCATTTGAACCAAAAGTTGTATACCACGATAGAGCCTCTGTGGGTTGTCTTGAGGCAATGTAGTTTGAGAAGTGAAACAGGAGCAGAGGCTGTTTATTCTTTCCAAACATTTAGGGATTAGATCAGACCATGCCCATCACTTCCTGGGAAATGGATTTAGCCACAGCCCTAATAGACAGATGCTTTTGCTGAACCCTTTAACCAAATAGGATGCCTGAAGATAAACCTCACCCTTGTCTGCTTCTGAAAGGACAATGGTTCTTCAATTGTTTTCATTATAAGTCTCTTTTTCAAATGGCAGAACCACCCCACAATGTGTTGTATATAAGGAGGGTTTATAGAAAGGCTAGTTTTTGTTTCTTTTATCAGCAAGCCCATCTATCATTGTGTAAAGATCCCAAGCACTCTTCCTGAGCCATTTTAGTATCCACCTCATGAACTAATAAGCACAGTTTGATTAATTGAAGAATTACATTAGTGTGCTTTTCTGAAGGTAGAATTAAGGTGCATTAACAAGAAGTGTAAAGGATCTGTACTGATGAGGGTTATCATTGAAATGACCAGGAACAATATGCTGATTTAAGTACAAAAGCATGGATATGACAGACATTCAGTCCACTAAGGTACATTCCTCGAGTATGCAAAGCTCTTCTCTTTTTAACATCCAAATGGCAGTTTACATATCCTACCCCCATTATTTGACACATTGTTATTGACTAGCCTGGTACTGACTGTCTTCCTAATTTTGAATCTGCTTTTTACTACTTTTGAATGCTCATTTTCTGGACCTGTTTTGAGTTGACACTTCAAATGGAGGGGAAAATGATCTCTTTTCCCACAGCTGAAGTCTCTCTTTTTTTGTTGTGGACAGCTGCACTAAACGATTCTGATATAATTATTTGACCTTTTTCGAGCCTCTGGTTAGAATTGTTTAACTTTTGACTTCCAGTGAAGAATATTAGAGTACTGTTGTGCAATATTTTGATAATTTAATTGTGTCTGTCTCTGTGCCTTATCTTACTTGTGGCTTTTGTCAGAGCTGGTGAGGCCTAACACTTCAATTTCCTCTTCTCTGCCCCAATTTTGAATGCCCTACCTTTTATGAAGTTTCTCTCCTAAACCATGTTGTAACCTTTCCAAGCTTATTGAATTAAGAAGTTGTCCTTTTTCCCTTTTCCTTATTCCATTCCCATGCTGATAACTTGACTCCTTCTGGTTCAGGAATCTGTTTAAAGTTGTAACACAATTTTCTTATGCCAACAGTCTAAATAATTAAAGCTCCTTGGGTTTATCCTCCAGATTAGAGATGGGACTTTAGGAAGAAAGGGATACATTTTACAATCTAACATCAGAAAAATGGTGCGTAGATTTAGAAAAATAACTTGATTAACTTATCTGTAAACAGAACCTAAAATAAGACAAAGTTATATTTGTGGAACAGTGTGAAAGAATCAGTTGCTGTGTTTGTATTTGGCCAGGATGGATAGTTAGTATCAACCAAAGCTTTCTTTCCCTTGCCCCCACCATCTCTCCTAGATTTGAGAAGAGAGTTACCACCGATTGTCCAACAGGTGGGGATCAAGGCTTCAATTTTGTTAGCTTCTTTGCTCCTTTTTTAAAAAGAGTAGTCATTTAGGCGCAAAGAAGCTACGTGCCTGGATTGTAAGAGCTGAAGGCAGGATGGAGTTAGGGGATATGGTTGCTTTTATAATAAAATAAGCCTTTAGTGTCCTGTTTACATTTTCAAAGGTTTTTGGACATTTCTGATTTTGATTGTTTGTTTTAAATGTTGGGCGTTGACAATTTCCTTGGTCTAAGTATAACATTCAAATGGTATATTTTAATATATAGTACTATTGTAAATGTGGCATATTCCAAATATTGGGTCAGTGAATTTGACCAGTTATTATTTATGGATATGAATATTTTCTTAATTGTTATATTTTTGATAAGTGGCACATTCCTCATGGTGCCAAGTCTGGATGCAGCCATTATGCAAGCTGCTACAGATATTTTAAAAAAGAATTTCCACAATTGCTTGCAATTGGTCCCTTGTGATGAAATTCCTGAAGTCTTCAAGATTGCACCACAATAATCCTGATAATCAAAGGAAAATCTCAACTGTAACTTTCAGCGACCTGTTTATCAGGGATAGTGCTTCTATTGTAGATCAGCCCCAGCAGCACTCAATTCCTCCTCCTAGCCATTCCTGATAGAGGCTACTTGGGAAATGCCTGAGACGCATCAATCAGTACAATCTTTTGAGTGCCTCATGAATGAGCAGAGACTTGTGGCAAATGGCTAGCTTGCCCCACCCTCTTCCAATCCCACCTCAACAAATGGTGTATAGTTTGAGAGGGTGAGGTGGAAATATCAAATATTCATTACTTTGAGACACAGAGTCCATGGTGAGCTTAATGTCTCAGTCTGAGTGGTTGGTAACTATTGTGTATTAAGGGTGTTGCCCACACCTCTACAGTTACATACCCAGTTGCTGCCAATATGCTTGTTAAACTTAATGTCTCACTGATAAATGCCAAGATTGCTTCACTAAACCACTGTCTGTTTCTACTAAGAGTGTTATATTTTTCACTGGATAATAAACTTGATTTCAACACCGAGAACTGTGTCCATGTACGTGTATCTGAGTTTCATCTTCTGTCTTGCTGCCACAGTCATCGACATTAGTACCTGGTTCCTGAAGGTGCCCATGTGCACAATACGAAGTGGACACTGGCAATGGTAATCACGGCTTGTTGCAGGAGGTTCTGCTAGAGCTCAGCTACTGCAGAAATTTTTATCCATGCTTTTATGAACAACAATCTTAATTATTTGAATGCTGAGGCTGTCCATTCATTCTGTACCCTCCAAAAACTTGCTCATCTAAAACTTTGCTGCTTGGTGTCTGACTCATAGCAAGGTCTGCTTCTTCTGTGCTTGCTGACCCACATAGGCATTCACTTCCAAAACACCTCTTTATTAATGCTCATTCTCATGTTAAAATCCATCTGTGGCCTTGTCCCAGTCTCAACTCCTTCAGCCCTAAAAATCCTCCAAACTACTTTCCTACTCACTATTGGTGGTTATACTACAGCTTTTGAGATTTTAATATTGGATATTTATTTTCTAAGCTTTACAACTCTGTTCCTTTACAAATTCTCTTTCAATGGAATTCTAGGGCTTGTTACAGTCATCCATCTCAATATTCAAAAATCATCTTTGATTCAATATTAACTTGTTTGATTACAGAACTGTAGTATTTTTGGATTTTATATATCTTTATCAGTTAAAAATAACAATTCATTGGATAGGTAGAAAGGTCTATTGTACATTGTCTATTTATGAATAATCTCACTGAAATCCAGGAAATTGTGGTTTTTCATTATTCCAGTATATCATATACAGTTTTTCTTACTAATCTCCCTACAATTTCACTTCTGCTTTTCTGTTCCTCTTCATCAAAGTGCAAAATGCTCAATACCATTTGTGACTCCTCAGATACTGAAGCAGTTCATGTTCAAAGCAACATTTAGGCAGTATTCAGGCTTCGACTAACTCGTGGCAAGTAACATTTGCAACACACAAATGCCAGGCAATGACTATCTCCAAAAGAGACTGTTAATGGCAGTAGTTAGACATTCAATGGTGTTATCATCACTGAATCCCCCAATAACAACCACCTTCAAGTATCAGTGACCAGAAAGTCAACCGGGCTCACCAAGTAAACAGAGAGGTCAGAGGCTAGGAATATCATGGTGAGTAACTCAGCTTATCCACCATCTACAGGGCACAAGTCAGGAGTATGATGGAATACTTCCACATACCTGGATAAGTACAGCTTCAACAATACTCAAGAAACTACACAATCCAGCACAAAGCAGCCCGCTTGCTCAACAATACAAAACATCCACTCTCTCCATCACTAACGCTCAGTAGCAGCAGTGTTTACTATTCACAAGATACACTGCAGAAACTCAAAATACCCTTGGACAGCACCTTCCAGACTGGTGACCATTTCTATCCCGAAGAACAAGGGCAGCAGATAAATGGGAAACACCATGCAAGTTCCTCTCCATGCCACTCACCATCCTGACTTGGAAATTATATTGCCGTTCCTCAATTGTTGCTGGGTCAAAATCCTGGAATTCCCTCACTATCCAAATCATGGTCAACCTACAGCATGTGAACTGCAGCAGCTCAATGGCAATGAGGGAAGGATAATAAATGCTGGTCAGCCAACAACATCCATGTCCCACAAGAGAATTTTAAAAAATGTAAAAGTTCATCAAGATATTCCACTAATATTAACAGCAGAGATACATTAATACTGTACATGTAATTACCTAGATTTGCTATGCTCATGTTTGAAGATGACACAATCCTGCCTTGCTAACAATCTGAGCATTCACACTCACTTCCCCATAATGTCCTAACTGTTGCTTGCAAAAGCTGAAAACAACATCCTTCCTTCCCATCTGTTTTAAAGAGAGATATTAAGAATTATTTCTGCTCTTTGAATTAAGCTGGTCTAATCATCTCAGTATAAAATACCCCGAAAGTTTCCAGAAACCTAAGAAAGTGGCATTATAAATTGACAACACAATGAAAAATAAATAACTAAGTTTTCTTTGAGATTTTTACTTTTTTAGCCAATATTTTAATTAAAATAAAATTCTCAAACTCTGAATCTATTCATTTTGAGTTCTCCCTGCAATATTTAATTTAATGGCCTCAATAGTATTCCTCTTTCCTTCTCGATGTCATATTCCATTGACGACAGGAAGTCAAAAATGCACTGTTTTATTTGAAATCTTATCATTCTGTGTACAACAGATTGGTATTCATGACCCAGATATTCTAAATGACCAGATAAACACTGGAGCAGTGGACACGGAGTTGTGGAATCCTAGACACAACAAACTCTGTAGGAATTCTGCAGGAATTTGAAGATTCTGATGGCCAAACCCCCACCTGGAATTCTCCAAAAACCCCAAAATGATGGAGAACTAAGAGGATTCTGCCTTATATTTGGTTAACAATCACCTCGACAATTCAAAACCTTGTCTTACTCCTGGTAAATCTCCCTACATTGCTTGTGCACTTTAACGAGTGATCAACATCAGTCTCTTTCTTGATCCATCACCTTTAAATGTAAACCCCTACATGCTTTTGACAAGCCTATAACTTCCTCATTCCAAGAAGATGACACGTCACCTGTCCATACTAAATATCAAGCAGATTTGGCCAATCCATTGAAATACAGTGACAACCTATTGCCTTGATCTGTACCTGCAAATTTTGGAACACTGCTTCCTTTTCAACTTCAGAAATTTTGAAATGAGAAACAATTTTAGAGTCAGAGTTATACAGCACGGAAACAATCTTTTGGTTTTCTATTTAAGATCGTCCTTTTCCTATGGACTTCAGAAGGTTTATCTAATGCAACTACCTTGGGGTAGTTATCCTATTACAATAGATATCAGAGTTCGGACAAATGGTGAAGCCATCTACCTTGCTTTCACATAGTAGGACTTCAAACTGCTCTTGGCAATTCAGTTAAATAAAACCTTTCCTTTCCACAAGTTACCAGAAGAATTGCTTGCACTTTTACATGCAATCCAACATTGAGTATTCAAATCAGTTTTGAAGGATAGACACTGCACTCAATGTTAACTATTTTCCAGCATTCGCAGATCTTTGTTTGATTATAGACTCCAATGATTTCCTGGGTGTTACAACATTGAGTAGGATTGCAAAAACAATAATCTCTTCAGTAAATGGGCCCTAACTTTGCATCCCCTTCCATTAGTATTTAGAAGGCAAAATTGATCATTTCTTGAAACTCACACTGAGATTAAGGTTGAGATCTTGTATTCATGAGGGAATGGCACAAAGCATACAGCAATTTGTATCAATCATGAACTCTCAATACATCTTCCTTGTCATAAAATAAACTAAACTTGTTGGTTTTTTGGCAGGAAATTTTAACGCTTGTGTTATGCAGTAATCAAATCCAGGTTTCAAGAAAACCATCAAAATAGCCTACATATTCTTCTAGTTATATCTACAAACAAATATACACAAAAACATGACTGCAATCCTCAAACCTTAATGCTCTGCAGGCTTCAATCCAAAACATTATCAGGATTGTCACTTTCACAGTTTTCAAGCAGTTTTCAAACTTTGACAGAAGAACATTTTTAGATGAATACTTGGTTTATTTTTGGCATTTTCACAGTTATATACAAGATGTTTATTTCAAGTCAAAATTCCCACTTTTTTTAAAAGTTAAGGAAAAAATGCTACACTGTAAACACAAATTGCAAAAGATAAACATATTTATAAATAGTTTCAAGTTGAAGATTGTATATCGAATAGGCATTTTAAATATGCAACAAGACTGAAAAGACTATAGCTCCAAGCCCTAAGAGTTTCAGAGTTTAGTTCAATATTAAAATGAAATAAATGAAAAATGGAAAAAATATCAACAAGTTGTAAAATCCAACTATTTTGAAGATCCATGTGATTAAGGTATTATGATGTGTTAGGCGCAATAACTCCACTGAATTGGAGGCAGTTCTGCTGTAAAGCCATTTGTAGAACTAGGGTTTAAAAAGTAAATCTCATTTAATGGAAATTTAACATAAAATTACTATTTACTTACTTCATATCTTCTTTCATCTGAAAAATAGGGTGTCTTTATTCTGAAAGATGAATAGCTCAGTGCAATTACAAATTAGCCGAAATACATGACCTGTTACAGGCAAGCTGTTACATTGCATCTCCGTAGCCAGAGGAGATAGATGGGAAAGAGCAGGTTTCTTCCCACGGTTTCTTGGTGTTAATCTTAGGGCAAGTTGTTGCTTCCAGTTGAGTTCTTCAAAGTGAGTAATGGCTGCTATCGCATGGGAAAGAAGAAGATCTTGTTTCCAATTTTACATCGCACTTGATCAGCAAACATTCGGAGGACTCTGCTTTTGTTTTCAAATCTATCCACTATAGCCTGCAACAACAGCAAAACATCAAATTTAGAGAATGATGCCAGATCTAATGCACTACCATCACATGCTAATGGATTTTCTTAAGCATTGAAAGTTGATAAAACATTTCAATTCTTCAATTTTGTTTGCATAATCCCTGAATATTTCAACTGAAAAAATTGCATGTAAATTTCTTCAGGAACACAAGAATTAGACAATAGACAATAGGTGCAGGAGTAGACCATTCTGCCCTTCGAGCCTGCACCACTATTCAATATGATCATGGCTGATCATCCTTAATCAGTATCCTGTTCCTGCCTTAGCTCCATAACCCTTAATTCCATTATCCTTGAGAGCTCTATCCAACTCTTTCTTAAATGAATCCAGAGACTGGGCCTCCACTGTCCTCTGGGGCAAAGCATTCCACACAGCCACCACTCTCTGGGTGAAGAAGTTTCTCCTTATCTCTGTCCTAAATGGTCTACCCCATATTTTTAAGCCGTATCCTCTGGTTCGGCACTCTCCCATCAGCGGAAACATGTTTCCTGCCTCCAGAGTGTCCAATCTTTAATAATCTTATATGTCTCAATCAGATCCCCTCTCAGTCTTCTAAACTCAAGGGTATACAAGTCCAGTCGCTCCAGTCTTTCAGTGTAAGGTAGTCCCGCCATTCCAGGAATTGACCTAGTGAACCTACGCTGCTCTCCCTCAATAGCCAGAATTAGGAGCAGTGTAGACTATTCAATCCACCAACCTTCTGTGATACTCAATAAGATCATACTGATTGGAGTCGATGCCACAATCCATTTTCCTGTCTGCCCCCATAACCCCTGACTCCCTTAAAGATATCTAACTCAGCCTTGAATATATTCAATAACAAGATTGTATTGGCCCCCCATTAAAGTTCCAAAAGATTTTATATTTTATGGACACAAAAGAGCATGTGCAGTTTGTAGTAATTATAGAAACTTACAGCACAAGAAGTGCTTGTGCTAGTCTTTGACAGTGTAGTCGTACTCAGTTCCACGTCTCTCCTTTTGTCCAAACTCTGTCAACTTCACATCTTCGTGTACTTTTCCAGCTCCATTTTAAAATTATTTAAGGAATCAGCTTTCATACTTTTTCAGTTGTAGAATCGAAATCCTGACTACACAAAGTGAAATCATCTACGGTCAATTATTTTAAATCCGTGACCTTTAAGTATCAACAGATTGATCAAAGAGAATAGTTTATCTCTACTTACTTTCCCAAAACTCCCATTATTTCAAAACATCTATTAGGTCACATCTTAATTTTTTCAGTCCAGCATTTCTAACCTCTCACCAACCAATGAATGAGATCTAAACTCTGCAATCCTGTCACATCCAGTTGTAAACAGTGATAAACTAACAGGAAGCTCCATGAATACTCCTTTCTTCAATGATGGTGAGTCCAGCTTTTCAGTACAAGAGACAAGGCTGCAGTATTTGGAACAATCTTCACCAGAAATGCTAAGTGGATGATCCAACTCAGCCTCCTCCGAAAGTAGCCAACATTACAGATGCCAGTCTGCATCTTTAATTCTACTTTAATTCACCCCACATGATATCAAGAAATGACTGGAGGCACTGGATACTGAAAAGGCTGTGGGGCCTGACCACATTCTGACAGCAGTGCTGAAGATTTGAGGTTTAGCTCTAGCTCTCATCCCTGGCCAAGCTCTCCTACTACAATTACAATACTACCCAATAATGTAGAAATTTGTTCAGCTACATCCTGTCCACAAAAACACAGGATAAATCCAGGCCAGCCAATTACTGATCCATCAATCTACCTTCCCAACTCTTCGTCAAAGTGATGAAAAGGGTCACTAAAGGTGCAATCAAGTGGCACTTGCAAAAGGAATAATCTGCTCATTGGCACTCAGTTTGAGTTCTATGAGGGCTACGCAGCTCCTGACTTCATTACAGCCTTGGCACAAACAGCAACACATGTATTCCAGAGGTGAGAGGAGAGTGACTGCCCTTGACATTAAGGCAGCATTGACTGAGCTTGGCATCAAAGAACCTTATCAAAACGGAGTGAGATGAAAACCAGGGGTAAACTGTCTGCTGGTCGATGTTATTGCTTTCACAAAGGACAATGGTTATGGTTGTTGTACGTCAATTATATCAGTTCCAGGACATCACAGAAGAAGTTGTTTGGAATTGTATTCTAGGCCCAATCATATTTAGTTGCTTCATCAATGATTTTCTCTCTATCATAAGATCAGACGTGCAAATGTTTGCTGATGATTGCATCATGTTTAGGACAATTTGCAACAATTCAGATACTGAAGCAGTCATGTCTATGCTCAGCAAAACCTGGACAATATCCAGACTTCAGTTGATAAATAGCAATAACATTCATGCCACACATGCACCTAATATTGACCATCTCCAACAAGAGATAATCTAACCATCACTGGTTAACATCTTTGCATTGAATGGAGTTGCCAGTGTTGGACTGGGGTGGATAATGTTCAAAATCACACAACACTGGGTTATAGTCCAACAAGTTTATTTGAAACTGCAGGCTTTTGGAGCCGCCGCTCCTTCCTCAAGCAGGTGGAGAGACATAAATTCTGTGTCTGATATATTCTAAGTGAATGAGTAAAAGATCATACAACTTTTACAAATGTATTGAACAAACCTGGATGGCTATTAAGTCTTTAATCAGATCGAATGGAGATGCAGGTTTTGATTGATTAGTATGTAAATCCAAGAATTATTTCAAGTAATTTCCCCAAGATAGCTTCAAGTTTTATCAGAATAAAGGTGACACCTCAGGTCAGACAATGTATTGTAGGTGAGAGCACATTTCAAGTCTGTTTGTATCTGTCAGACTGGTTTTATTTGCAAAATAGCAATGTATAAAATGCCATATTGACTGTATACAGATAGTGTGCTTTTTGAACAAAATAAAATGTATCAGCAAATACACGAATCTGCAAATGCAGTTCCACCCCATAGATTTAGATATGTGAGAGAGGGGAAGAGAGGAGAGAGGAGAGAGAGAGAGCACAAGAGAGATGAATCCTTACCCTGGACTGGACATGTATGCTCAAACCATCAGGAAGTGCATGAACGCCATATTCATCTATCACACTCACTAGGTAGCACAAAACGTCACCTGAGCGCAATGCTTTCAAGACTAATCACAACATTGTCATCAAACCAATAAAGGAGGAGCCATCATCATACAAAATAGAACAGACCATTGCAAAGAAGTATTCCGACAACTGACCAGCCAGGAACACGACAGGCAACTACTGACCGATCTGAACAAAGAGCACACCCATGAACTCAACAGACTGATCAAGAATTTTGTGCCAGTCCTTCAGAGTACCCTAGCACACTCATTCCCTGTACTTCTTGCAAAGGGGACTTCTACTGCCTTCGGAAGTTACACAAAGCCAACACACCTGGACATCCCATCATGTCAGGCAATGGGACCCTGTATGAGAACCTCTCTGGCTACGTCAAGGGCATCTTGAAACTCATTGTCCAGAGAACGCTCAGCTTTTGTTGTGACGCAACAGATTTCCTACAGAAACTCAGCACCCATCGACCAGTCGAATCAGGAACATTCCTCGTCACAATGGACATTGCAGCACTCTACACCAGCATCCACCATGATCACAGCATCACTGTAACAGCCTCAGCACTCAACAACTGCCAGTCTCCAGGCACCATCCTACAACTCATCTGCTTCATCCTCGACCACAGTGCCTTCACCTTCGACAGCTAGCTCGTCATCCAGACACATGTAACAACCATGGGACCAAATTTGCACCCCAATATGCCAACATTTTCATGCACAAGTTCGAACAAGACCGCTTTGCTGCATAGGACCTCTGATTAATGCTTTACATCAGATACACTGATGACATTTTCTTCCTTTGAACTCATGGCGAGGAATCACTGAAACAACTACAGTACATGTTGATATCAACAAGTTTCATCCCCCTATCAGACTTACCATGGACTACTCTTTAGAATCACTCTCATTCTTGGACACAACCATCTCCATCAAGGACAGACACCTCAGTACGTCACTCTACCACAAACCCATGGATAACCTCACAATGCTGAATTTCTCGAGCTTCCACCCTAAACATGTTAAAACCATCCCCTACGGACAAGCCCTACACGTAGACAGGATTTGCTCAGATGAGGAGGAACACAACGAGCACCTGAAGGTGTTGAGGAAAACCCTCATAAGGACGGGATATAATACTCAACTCATCAATTGCCAGCTTGGCCGTGCCACAGTGAGAAACCGTAATGACATCCTCAGTAGATAGACATGGGATACAACCGATAGGATACCTTTTGTCATCCAGTACTTCCCAGGAGCGGAGGGACTACACCATGTTCTTCACAGCCTGCACCACATTATCAATGAGGATGAGCATCTAGCCAAGATCTTTCCTATGTCTCCACTTCTCACCTTAAAACAACTGCCAAACCTTAAACAGACCATTGTTCACAGCAAAATGCCCAGCCTTCAGGACAACATCGACCATAACACCGTACAACCTTGTCATGGCAATCACTGCAAGACATGTCAAGAATGTCGATATGCTTACTACCATTCCATGTGGGGACACCACCCACTACATGCATGGCAGAGTTGTCTATCTCATACACTGCAGGCAAGAATGCCCCGAGGCATGGTACATTGGCAAAACCAAGCAGACACTACGGAACGGATAAATGGACACCGCACAACAATCGCCAGACAGGGATGTTCCCTCCCAATCGGGGAACACTTCAGCGGTCAGGGACATTCAGCCGCGGGTCTTCAGGTGGCCATCCTCCAAGGTGGACTTTGGGACACGGAACAATGCAGAATCGCCGAGCAGAGGCTTATAGCCATGTACGGTACCTATGAGGACAGCCTCAACTGGAATCTTAGGTTCATGATGCGCTACATGTAACCCCACCACACCATACAATCTCACACACATCCTCCCTCATACACATAGACTCACACTCTCACTCTCTCACAGACATATATTGCCCCAAACTCGTGCACACACACGCATACTCCCTCAAGAGCTGTGCACATACGCACTCTCTCCCGCACACACACACACCCTCTCTCACTCACACATCTATACAAATCTATGGGGTGAATCTACTTTGTTCAAAAAGCACACAATCTGTAGACAGTCAATTAGTGTGGCATCTTAGAAATTCCTACTTTGGAAATAAAACCAGCCTGACAGATACAAGCAGAAATATAGTCTCACATCTAAAATACTTCTGGTCAGACAATGTGTCATGTTTATTCTGATAAAACCTGAAGTTATCTTGTGGGAGTGACCTGAAAGTAATTCTGGGATTTACATATTTATCAATCAAAACCTGCACCTCCATTCTAACTGACTAAAGACTTAATAGCTATCTAGGTTTGTTCAATACATTCGCATAAGTTGTATGACCCTTTGGTCTTTTACTTTTAAATTCTGTCTCACTAGCTGCCTAAGGAAGGAGTGGGGGGCTCTGAAAGCTTGCAGTTTCAAATAAACCTTTTGGACTATAACCCAGTGTTGTGTTATTTTTGAACTGGAATTGAGTGGCATTACCATTGCTAACTTCAACACTGTCAACATCCTGTGGGTTACCACTGGCCAAAAACTGAACAGGACCAGGCATACAAATATGGTGGCTACAAGAGCAGGTTGCAAGCTTAGAATTCTGCAGTGAATAACTCACTTTCTGACTCCATAATGCCTATCCACAAGGTGCAAGTCAGAAATGTGATTGAATTCAAAAACAGAAGTTGCTAAAAAGGCTCAACAGGTCCGGCAGCATCTGTGAAGAGAAATCAGAGTTCAGGTCTCAGGTCCGGTGACCTTTCCTCAGAACTGAGTTCTAAAGAAGGGTTACCAGACCAGAAACATTGACTCTGATTTCTCTGCATAGATACTGCAAGACCAGCTGAGCTTTTCTAGCAACTTCTGTTTTGGTTTCTAATTTACAGCATCTGTAGTTCTTTCAATTTTTATGTGATTGCTCCACTTGCCTGGATGAATCGAACTTGAATACTCAAGAAGCTTAGCATCATACAGAACAAAGCAGCAGCTTGACTGGTATTCCAACCACTACATTCAATATTCATTCCCTTCATCACTGATACACAGAGGCAACAACGTGTATCATTTACAAGACGCACGACAGTAATTCATCGAGGTTCCTCCGTTCAGCACCTTCCAAACCTGGGATATCTACCACTGAGAAGGACAACGGCAGCAAATGCTTGGGGGGGGGGGGGGGGGGCAACACCATGACCTACAAGTTGCCCTTCAAGGCAGACATGATCCTGCGATGGAACTATATTGCCTTTCCTTCACTGTCTCTGAGTTAACATCCTGGAACTCCCTTTCAGACAGCATTGTGGGTGTCACTAACTCCAGGAATGCAGAGGCTCTAGAAGGCAGCTCACAATCACCCTACCCAGAGCAATTAGGGATTGGAAATAAAGGCGGCCTAGCCAGTTACACCCATATCTCATGAACAAATTCAACAAAAACCTGGAACCCATCATTCCTATCAAATCTCCTCTTACTTTTACTAAAGTCTTTAACACATCCTTTTGGAGGTGTGGACTGTAGAATCATCTACAATACTGCAACTAACCAATTCTCAATAATCTTTCGAGTAACAGAATATATTTCTTTAAGTGGGTTAAATAGATGGAGTGGTTATGCATGGAAAGAGCAGATTTGGTGCAGAATATACCATATGCTTGTTCTGTACTTGTCAGATACACACAATCCAAAGCAGTAATATTATTGTGCTGTTCAATAAAATAGCATTATCACCATGCCTTGTAACAAAACATTAACTGATCCAATAAAGGTAAGATGTGATTTTTTTTAAAAACAGGTATTTTATTCAATAGAAATTTGGACTCACTACCTGCTGGACATTTTGATGAGATGTGTTAAGTGCTGAATCAGAAACTCTGCTTCACTTTCTACAAATGCTATCAGGTCTGCTGAGTATTTCCAGAATTCCTAATTTTATTCCAAAGAGCTGCTGAAACTACACAGGTCCCAGACTTAGTCTCAAGTCTATGATTAGTAAGGGTGCTATAGCTGCCCTCAGAGCATTCTGGGTTAGGAAGGGGAGAACCAGCTATGAGATGAGCAACCTCAAGATGTGACACCCCCCAGCTGTAGCTGAAACCTTTGCCAGCACACTGTCAAAGCTCAGCTATGGAGACTGACCACTTGAGCAAAGGACCGAGAGGCAACTATTGCCAATGGAACTTTAGGCCATGCTTTTAAAGGAGGGTGAACTTCAGTGACAATGGAAAAGCAACACAACAGGAATTTTTGCTTTCTGGATCTAGGTCATTTCAAAAAAGTATAATTTTTTTGTTCAGCTGTTTGATCCTATACCTCACATCATACAAAATAACTGACAATTAAATGAGGTGTCATTATTAACACATAATTGCCTGTGAAAACTTTTACAAAATAACTAACTTAATATGCTTTATTTTACTGCTAATCATTCATGCATTTCATCTTACTTGGAAGTGTTGA
This sequence comes from Chiloscyllium punctatum, assembly GCF_047496795.1. Taxonomy (NCBI): domain Eukaryota; kingdom Metazoa; phylum Chordata; class Chondrichthyes; order Orectolobiformes; family Hemiscylliidae; genus Chiloscyllium; species Chiloscyllium punctatum. The sequence continues at coordinate 59,759,593 of NC_092764.1, read as the reverse complement.
CAAAGATTTGCCAGATTGAGCTTGGAGACAAAAAAATGAAGATGCTGGAATCCAAAGTAGATAGACAGGAGGCTGCTTGACATTTAATGAACAGAGGCAGCTGAAGCTGAAATACTCCACCGAAATCAGTGAATTCCTTCGAGGTTTGCTACATTCATTCACTTAATTAGAAGCAAGTCAATTATCAGCTTTTACAGCTTTAAAAAATTTCTATGGATTTTCTGCATTTCAAGAAGCTTTTGGGAAAAAAATGAAGCAAGCAAATTCTCAACAAGACGAGGGGCCTGAACCCGCTGTGGAGATAAACTTTATAAACCAAATTACTAATAGCATTAAACTGCAAGTTCCTTTCAGAAGAAATATTTATTCTTGTACATCGTGTTTGTCTCATGCAATGCAAGCTAGTCAATGCCACTACTGGGGAGGAATAAGCACTGTGATAATGTGATATATTACTGAGGCGCTCGAATAAAATCAATATTGCAAACATTACTGGTTAGGGAACAGTTGTAAATTAAGCACTGTATTTTACTCACCAATTTTCCTAGTGAACGCATTTCCAAAATGTAACATAAATTTGACCAATAACGTATCCAGGCAAAATGAACAATGTAGAATTTGCATCCAAGCATCACTGCAAGCCGAAATGTTGAGTATATTCAAGGCTGAGGTAAATAAGTGTTTTAGACTCTAAGGGATTCAAGGCTTTCGGGGATTCAGCAGGAAAGTGAAACCAAGATCCAAGACCACTTATGATATTACAGAGTAACAAAGCAGATTCAAGGGGCCACGTGATGTACTCCTGCTTCTATTTGCTATGTTCTGGTACAACACAGAACCATGTAGGGCTATTTGTTTTTACAAATATGAAGACTTTCCTTCAGCAAAATTACAAAATAAACATACGCAGCACATTCATGAATAAAACCATATTGTAAAACAAATATAAACAACGTAACTCTGAAATATCAGAAACTTACCAGTTCTATCAGGAGCTCTTTGTACATGTATACCTTCATTCAGTTAGTATAGTTTCAATCCATGAAGGTCAAACAATGACATAAACTATAACAGTTTGTTATTTATAGCGGATCAACAAATACCACTGCTATTTCCTCAAAATCACACAAGAATCACAGCACATCCCATGTTCTCGTGGTGCAAATTTAGAATGACTTCAAAGAATCACATGAAAATGACATAGGTAATAGATACAGACAGTGACAATCTGAATCAATCAATCGCCCACCTCATGGCTATGCCAGATGTCCCTCAACATTGAGCCAACATAAATTTTTATTGGATTTGTCTAATTCTATTCCCAAGGCTAGCAAAATGACTGGACCCAGCAAGTACACTGAAATCACGTGGGGTTGGATGTTGTGCTCCTAAGGTTGGCTGATATCTTGGTTGTTAATTTAAATGGACAGATCAGAGGCAAATTCTCACTTTACACCCAATTTTCCTGCTTTTACTGACAACCCAATATATCCAGGCACAGAAGCAGAAAGTGTACCTGGTGCACACTACAATATTGTTTCACTATTTGACAAGATCGAATCACATCCAGATAGAAATGACAGCTTTAAAAATAAGTGTTAAAGCTATGAATTCAATGAAAACAAAGCATTAGTTGTATTATTGTAATTTGAAGCTGTGGGCTGTTTTCCAATGGTGGCTTAAAATCACTTTGCTAAGATTTAATTTTGACATCTGATATGGTTTCATGTTCTAGAAGTATAGTACTTACCTGCAGCTCCTGATTGTGTTTTTCAAGTTCAGTAGTGACATCCCCTAAGCACCAGGCCACACTGATGTGAAAGGAAGGCTTCTGTCAAAATTCAAGAGATATTTATTTTACAAAATGAAAGAGGGTGCACATTAATACCACATGGACATTTTAAAAGCAAAATTTTCTTTACATTATACAAAGGCTGAATTTAATGTTTTTGAGATGCGCAAGACTTCATGTTTTGTATTGATGCATTCTAAAAGATCATTCTTACGCTATCAAGCCTGTTCCATTATTCAATTAGATTGTGATTCTTCTATATGAGATCTGTCGTGCTCTTTACTGAAGCAGTGTGAACCTGCATAACTATTTGTAACAACCATCATTCTTTCAAAATTAAAAATTACCACATGCTGAGAATTTGACTCTCAGAATAATTCAGATGGGGTTACTGCATAACCAAGCCTGAATAAAAGGCACAACATTCTCCATTAAGGGGGCTTACAGAAAACAGTGTCACACAATGCATTGTCAACTAACAACTTTTCTTTTTATAGCCTTAGTGAATATTGTGTGCATTTAAAAATGACAGTATCAGCATTATGAAAAACCATTTACCACTATGAGCATCAGGCATCACAGATGTAGAAAGAATATCATTAAATTAGAAAGAGTGCAGAAAAGATTTACTGGGATGCTACCTGGACTGGCAGGTTTGAGTTATAAGTAGAGGCTGGAAATTTTCTGCTCGAGGAGACTGAGGGGTGAACTTACAGAGGTCTATAAACCTCTATGGCTCTATGACTATGACTCCATATTGTCAGGTGCTTTTAATGTCAGATAGACCGTACAGTTTTCCACACTGTTTAAATGTGACTGAAGTCCAACATAGGAGAGACATTAGCTACTGCATCAGTGTGAATTTCCTACCTTATGCCTCAGGAAGTATCAATCCGTGGCAAATAACTGAACTTATATTAGCTTAATCTATAGAGGGGTAGCTATTACAACAGTCATCCCATCAGCAAGGATCTCAAGATCAACAAAATTAACTACATTGTTAAAACAAAAGTTGTGATCTAAATGTAGAATGTCCAGGTCATCTGACAACTCAGGTATCATGACAGTTCTAGCTGCCAAGCACAGTGAAGACATCAAAAACTGCAGGATGATGTAGAAGAGAATCACAAGGCTGATCCCATGGAAAAGTATCTTAGCCTGCTTGGCACACCCTCCTCATTCCTGATGAAGGGTTTATGCCCGAAACGTCGATTCTCCTGTTCCTTTGATGCTGCCTGACCTGCTGCGCTTTTCCAGCAACACATTTTTAAGCTCTGATCTCCAGCATCTGCAGTCCTCACTTTCCCCATGGAAAAAGTCTCAATTATAAGTAAAAACACAAAGAAACAGACTATTCAGCCTGAAAAGGCAACTGGTGATCTTATTGAGTGAACACATGAAATATATTTCTTCTATCCATTAAGATCTTCTTTAAAACTGACCTCTTATCAAACCTATTACTGTCTTCTTTAGCTCAGTCATTTTTATGGGCCAGTTACATTTCTGAGAGTAGCTCAGGACATTTTCCAATGTAATAAATGCAAATTTCTTGTGGTTTTCTTCCATATAGCAAAATGCAGACAAAAACATTTGAATGATTTAACAAACAATTAGGTGCTACAATGGGGAAATCAAAGGATCTTTCATTATGGACAAAAGAGGTTAGGCTGTATGACACCTCTCATCGGTAAGCATCACAGAATCTTGTGAATTTAGATTTCAGATGTGAAAGACACTGCTAATCTTCTGCATCATCTCGCCCTCTCGATATTGTGGAACTAAGAGCTGCACATTGAATCTCGAGTTTATATTGGTACTTGATTCACACCAAGACTCAGCATGTGATGATGCACTTATCTAATGTAAAACACTACTTTATTACGCAATACAGTAGAAGAAAGTTGTCATTATGGCATAGAAGGAGGCCATCAACCCCCTGAATCCTTGCTGGTTAAACTTGGACAAACAATTGAGCATTTTAGGTATTCCAATATTATAAACTATACAAACTCAAAATCAACTCTTTAAAGCAAATAAAAGTTATGAAATGTGGCTCCAAAATGCCAGGAATATTCTAAAGTAATTAGCAATCTGTATAAGAGCTCATTAGTGATGTATTCCAAGATGCAGCATGGATAATAGTGATCAAACCTTATGATAAGCTTTCAGATCAAACTCCTTCATACATTTATCCACCTCAGTGATCACTTCTTCTAAGTAGTTGTTGCCAGCTGAAACCTCTAGGCCAAGGAAAGTCCTGTATAGGAAAGAAAAGATCTCTGTAGCTTGATGAAACAAACAATATTGGTGGAGCCTTTTGCAGGACCAAGATGAAAACCTTTACTTTACTGTCCCTTAATATATAATGTTATCATAAAGAGATCATAACTCCCAGATCCTTGCAGTAGACTTCACAGTCTTGCAGACAAATCTCAGATTAACCTAGTTTAACTGGAACTAAAAACAAAGTATTGGAAATAGTCAGCAGGTCCAGCTGCATTTGCGGAGAGAAAAACAGAGTCAACGTCTCAAATCAAGCACGATTCTTAAAAACTGCAAGTTTAAACTGAACATACCTCTTGTAATCTCATGTACCATTGAAACAAAAAGAATTCTTGCACTAGGAACTTGGAAGAGAGTGGTGAAAGCCCTATTTCAGTAAAATCAGTTAGCTAGAATAATTACAAGCTGATAATCTTCCAGAATCACTAAGTGACTGCAGACTTGGTCTTCTGTTTCATAGGATGTCTGATTAATTTTGAATGATGACACAGAGTGATGTCATTCTTCACTTAGGTACACACATGGCTCACAAAGAAAATTCACAGTTGATTCAATTAAATATCTTAACCACAAAACCTGACTACTTCACTTTGGAATGCTGGAAAAGGAGCATGATCACCAAGAGGGCTAGTTATTGAGAACATCCCAAACAAGTAGCTCTTATATGGATCTGCAAGGAATGGAGGGACATGGACTGAAGGAGGCAGAAGGGAATAGCTTAATTTGGCGTCGTGTTCGACACAACATAAGGGCCAAAGGGCGCATTCCTGGGTGCTGTACTGTTCTACGGTCTATACATTACAGGGCACCAAGTTAAATTAATGGCTTAATGCAAACTATTTAGTACTAAAGATGATTTTCACCAATTTACAGTTTAAAAACCAGAAATATTTACAAACTGAGAACCATCAGGAGTAAGAACTACCTGTCTCAGAAAAATAAGGTGATGAACAAGTGTGGGAGAAATTATATGTACTGTATATAAATTATGATCACACAACAAAAGACCCTGTTTCTCATAATAGGTCACAGTCAGTCCTTCATGATTTTATGTTAGTATTTATTAAAGGTGCTATGTAAGTAGCCTAATAATGAAAACAATTGTTTTCAGAGGAAAATGCCTAGTATCATAAGTATTCCATAAATTAAGTTAATGGGCTACCATACAATTCTAGAATTCTATATCTTTCATAAATAATATTTTATCAGATGGTCATCTCTTCAGAACATAAGAGCCCAAAATATCTTGTGTAATCACCAAGAAGGAATTTAGATTTTTTTAAACAAATCTCAAAGAAATGTTGTGGATTTACACAATTTTAAAAGCACTCCTACAAACACTGTTTGTGCATGGTGTAGTCAAAACCAGAGTTGTTATGGGAAACTGTACCTGGTCTTTTCTTGATTAATGTAGATCTTCACTTTATCTGAAACACAGTAGAACCTAGAGCATAAATTGCAATATTGTTAACAAGTTAAATTACAACAATAGCTACACAATAAGAGTACTTAATTAGCCATGAAGTGCTAGGGCATGAGGGCTTGAAGAAGACTTTTAAAACGCAAGTTCTTGCAGTGGTTGCCAATTTGGGCACTTTTGTTCAACTGATTCATACATTGCTGCAACAATGTGTAGCCATAGAGAGATCAGCTTTACTGCAGTTACAAAGGAAAAGGTGAAGGAAGGGTAAACACAAAAACTTCATAGAACTGGGCAGCACTGGAGGCTGTATTCAATCCATCATGTCTGTGCCAGACCTTGAGTACAGCTATTAATTAGTTCATTTCCTTTGCCCTTTCTCTACAGCTTGGCAGGTCATCCCTTCTCACAGTTAGCCAGTTTTCTTTTGAAAGTTATTATTCAACCTGCTCCCATCACTCACAGCCAGATCATAGCGAATTTGCATCAAACTTATTTTCCTCATATCACCGCTGGTATTTTTGCCAACTACTTTAACTCTCTGCCCATAGTTAATCAGCCTCTTCAGGGGTGTTATTACACAGCTCCGGAGCAGGGGGGACTTGAATCTGGGCCTCCTGGTTCACAGGTAGGGACAACACCACTGTGCCACAAGAGACCATTGTGCCAACTGGTTCCCGATTCTTCCGAAACTGGAAACAGCTGCTCCTTATTTACTCTTCAAAACCCTTAATTATTTCAAACAGATTGGCCAAATCTCCTCTTGACCTTCTCTCGGCTAACTCTTCTACTTTCTCCCGGCTAATTCTTCTACTTTCTCCATGTAACTGAAGTCCCCATGCCTGTTACTATTCTTATAAATATCTTCTATACCTGTTCGAATTGAGGTTGCCTGAAATACACATAATAGACCACTGAAGCCGAATCAGTACTTATTAATGAATGAACATAACCTGCATAATATTTACAGGGAAAAACAGGCTACATGGCTCAACAAGACCATATTGATGTTTGGGCTCCATGAGAGCCAGCTCTCAAACACCTTTACCTTACTCTTTCAACATATTCTCATACTGCTTTCTCCCTTGCATTTATCTCGTTTTTTCTTGAATGTATTTATGCTATTTGCATCCGATCTGCATTGCCATAGCAATCCCACATTCTAACTTCACACGGATAACTTTTTTACTTTAGTATGCTAAGCCTCTATTTATAAAGCCATGGATTCTGGTTTTTTTTTTAGAAAAGCTCTCTCAACTTGTTCCATCACCTTCAAAAGATCACTGAATTGCGGAATTGTTCCAGTGCAAAAGGAGGCATTCAGGCCAATCATGCTTGCACAAATTCAGTTACCAATCTCCAACCTTTTCTCCATCTGCCCGCACATTATTTTTATCTAAATTATCATCCAATACCCTCTTGAATGCCTCAATTGAAATTACCTCCACCGTATAATCCAGGCAGTGCATTCCATGCTTTAACTACTCGCTCCACGAAGAAGTCTTTTCTCACATCACTTCAAATCTATGCCTTCTCGTTCTTTTTCCTTTTACAAGCAGGAACAACTTCCCTTAATCAACTCTGTGCAGATTTGTGCACATAAACCAACATTGATCTGTTTCTGCTCTTCCTCCTCCGGTACCATTTAGTGTCTCCTCATTCTTTTCATCAAAATGAATTACTTCATACTTAGGTGTTAAATTTCTGTGGTTGTCCCATTTCACCACTTTGTTATTCCTCCTGAACTCTGGTACTGCCCTGTATATTGATGACCTGAGACTAAAGAATGATCTGCACTGTGGCTAGCTGGGTAGTGCACTTGTTAGCACTCTCATGAATGGGTAGTACCTCATTAATATTCCAGAAAAAACTAAACCTGCAACAACCTCCTCAATAAGTAGGCTGGTACCTCATGGAGATCACATGTCTAAACCAGAAGGACCTCTGCTTTTACTATCATGTACTGAACTGCAGTATATGGCACTCCAGTATGGTACTAACATACTCGGATCAAACTTAGTGATGTACAACTGCGCACTGTCACAGATATTCCGAATACCAAGTACCATTGCTGGCCCTGCCACTAATACCTGCCACTAGTGCAACAGGCAAGCTATTGGAGATGGTCTGTTTTTATTCATTGATCTCCTTAACCCACCAGCAGTACATTTTTCCTCACCCTACCCTATATGGTCCTACCAGACTGAGGAGTAATAGCTGAGGACCTATGGCAGGAGAAACATCCAGCAGAAACCACTTCCTCCTAGTCGACCCCACTGTTTGCCCATCCAGCTTTGATCTCCCATGGTGGACCCTTTCAAACCATTTCCAGATGCCTCCGTGCAGCCAATGTCAGTACAGTGGTCACGACCTTCCAGACTGCAGTGTAGTGCAGTCCAAATAATGATTCACATTGTCAAGGGGTGTCTGCTGACTAAACTGGAAGGGAAACGTTTACAGAACTCCAGCTAGCCACTGACAAAGCGATTGGTTACTCTGCAACTTTGCACAGAAACGAAAAGAACAACAGACCCTAACCACTGGACTATGTATAAAAGAACTATAGAAATCATCCCAGATACCGAAATGGGACTAAAAATAACACAAACATTACTTTAAACATGTTTTTGTTACTGATCAGTCATGATGACTAAAGAAAGATCTACTTCAGTCATTGCCACAGACAGCTACGTTTTTGCACCAAAAAGTAAAGTAAACTTAAACCCACCTGTCAAAGGAGCTCAGCTTTTCCTTTAACGACTCCACAAAGATGTTTATCCAATGATAACGCAGCACAACAGTCTGTGACAGACTGATATGAAACTCTCGGAGGCGAACCATTGGCAGCCCGAATGTCTGCAAATGAGTCAGTAGCACATCAATAAGTTCGATAAACTCCTCTTCGGGGTAGTCTGGAATTTAAAAGTAGGGTCTTATTTCCTCGAGAAAACATGAAAGCACCAATTTCTTGGTTGCAAAGGTGGTTCTGGAATAGTTTATCACACGTTCATTTAATTACAAGTTATTTTAAAGCAGTGAAATCAAAAGTGTTCACAGGCAACTGGTCCTGTTCTTAAAGTAAAGGGTAACTAAAGCAGAAATGCCCATCAATATTGAAATGATTGCCTTCTGCCCTATGTTGCTAGGTTAACTTTCAAGCAAAGTAAGCACACATTCCCCTGTTAAAGGAAACAGAGCTTAGGAAAGTTAAATGTCAAAGAGTTGCCTTTTTACTGGAAACCTATTTAGTTATTTTCACAACACTGAATAAGGACTGACTTTGTATCAAAGGACAGTCAAAGATACATCCTAAAAGGGACAGGAAGACCCTATTAAAACTAGAGGATATTTAGGGACTTCAAACACAAGAGTACTCTTGTGAGAATCTCAGAAAAATGACTTGGGATTTCAGTTGTAGTAAGAAATATTAGTTGCCTGTAAGTAGTCATCACTTGATACTGATTTTAGTTTCCTGATTATGGTAGAAGACTTAAAACAATAAATCTAGTCATGCAATTCTAAATCTAGTCATAGCAAACATATCTCTTTTTTTCAAAAAAACTACCAATCTCAAGGAATCCCAACGACAAGCAACATGACTTCGACTGGGACAACACTACCATTATAGGGCAAGCCAAACAGAGAAAAGCCAGGGAATTCCTAGAGGCATGGCACTCATCCATAGACTCTATCAACAAACACATCGACCTGGACCCAATATACCGGCCACTACAGCGGACAGCTCGAACTGACAACCGGAAGCGGCAGAGACAGGCCACTATAAATGCCGGAGGAAACAGCACAGAAGCGCTTCACAGGAGGCTCCCAAGCACTGAGGATGTCACCTAGACAGGGGACGAAACGTTTGCAAGACAAATTCCCAGCTCGGCGAACAGAACCACAACATCTCTGCCATCACTTTCCTCTTAATCAGTTTACTCCATACTGCTTCCCAAGTAACTAAAATTTCACCATGTCCCTTTTCCTTTCCACCTTCTGACATAGTTAGTGCTGGAAGGTTTCTGGTATCCTCTACTATGAAGACAGAAGTGAAATATTCATCGATTTCATACAGCATTTTGTTATTATCTAATAACTCTCCTCTCTCACTCTCCAAAGAACATTCACTTTACTTCTTACTTACCTTTTTCAATATTTGTAGAAGCTCTTATTATTTGTTCTTACAATTCCAACTAGATTCCTCTCATATTGATTTCTTCTGCCTGATTAACCCTTCAGTCATTTTCTATGTTTTTAAAATATCTGACCAATCATTTGAGCTACTTCTCCATTTTGTATAGTTATATGCTTTTTCCTTGAAGTTTGTTGCTTTCCCTAACTTCTTTAGTTTGTGTAGATAGTTTGTGTAGTTTGGTTATGTGGTTAGCAAGAACACTGACTCTTTAGAACTTTTCTTTCTACTGTAAAATATGTATTGTGTATCTGAAATATCCCATTAAACATTTGCCACTGCATTTCTACTGATTTATCCCTTAGCCTGGGAACAGCTTTCATGTTCACATAGTTGCACTTATTTAACTTTAAAATACCATTCTTAAAACCAATCTATCAAATCTCCCTTTCAAACTGGATGCCAAGTTCAATCATATTATGATCGCGGCAACCCAGGGTTTCTTAACTCTGAAGTAATTAAATAATTACCTCATTACTCAATACAAAATCTACTATAAGCTGCTCACTGGTTGGATCCAGAACCTGCTTCTCCAAGAACCTATATCAAAAGCATTCTAAAAATGCCTCACCCAGGCTGCCACTGCCAATCTTAGTTTTCGAGTTTGCAGGGATTCAAACCACCCATGATTATCAACATCTCTTTATCACAAGGACCCAATATTTCTTCTTGTGTACTTTGTGCTACATTATGTTGACTGTTAAGAACCAATGCAAACCATTCCCAATAGTGACTTCTTTCCCATACTGTTACTCATTTCCATCCAAACAGATTCTACATCTTGATCAACTGAATCAAAGCCATCTTCAACCATTGCAGAAATGTCATCCTTGATCAACATTGCAACCCCTTCAGCTTTACTTATCTTTCTATTCCCTCTGAATGTCTTACATGGAGAACTCAACCAGTCATCTTGAAGCAATGTTTCCATAATGGCTACCATACATATTTATTCCAGTAAGTAATATCAATTCATTTACTTTGTTATGAATGCTACATACATTCACATACAAAGACTTTGTTTCATTTTATTATCTTTATAACATTCAGTCTTGATTGTTCATGTACTACTTAATTTTTACTCTCTGTTCTTCTGTCATTGTCTAACCCCATTTACCATTAACAATTTTGTCTCTAACGTTGTTTCCACTCTTTGTAATACAACATCTTTCTATATTTGTTTGATATTTAAGAACTCCTGCTTCCCTGGTTATGTGGTTAGCAAGAACACTGACTCCAGCAGAGGTTCAATTGCAGACAATCCCAATGGTACAAGTTCCACTTTCCCTGATACTTGGCCATGGCCCCACAACCCAGAGCTCATTTCTCCCATAACAGTCTTTTAGTCACACATTCGTCTCTCTGATTTTAAGCACCCTATACCAAGTTAGATGCAGCTCAGGCAAAACAGCTAATTTCATCACAGTCCTACTGGATCATAGGGCTCATCAGAGAAAGATGACTGGTGGTGGTTTAACCCGAGAGTGATCATGCCTCAGGCAAGGGGAGAGGTTGAGGAGGAAAAAAACCCAGAGATTATAAACTTTGAGGTTCTACCTTTTAATTTAATACCTAGCTCCACATGCTCTCTCCTTCATATTTCTACTTGAATGATTGAGTGAATGGATTAGCTTTATTGTCAAATGTACTCAAATGAATACAAGGAAAAGTTTACAGTGGCCACATAACAGCATCATCTAAGGTACCTAGCTACAGATACTGAAGATCAAATTCTTAGGAAACAAAAAAAAAATTAGAAAGGTAAAAAGTAGTAAACAGTTCAACATTATAGGTCATACTTATGTTGCTGGCACTTGCATGGACTAAGACAACTGGATCTTCACCCAATCACTTCAGGCTCCTCTCTCTCCATGAGGAGATGTCCTAAACCCTGGCACTTGGCAGTCAACTCAGCCGGTGGGTCTCTTGCTCTTTGCTGCAGAGAACATTGCCAACCTCCCCCCAACTAAATCCCTTGCTACCATACATTCCTTGTGACTCCCCTCCTCACTTGCATGGCTTCCTGCACCATGATGCCACGTTTAGTTTGCTATACCACCATGTAGTCTCTGTTCTCAACCATACAGCTGAAAACAATGTTTTGGACAATTGCAGAAGCTGACCTTCCTGCCGTCTGAGGTCCCCTTACCTGTCTCACTCTCAGTTAACTCATCTGCTTGATCACAGAACAAATCAGAAGACCTTATCTTAAATAGTGTGATTGCCTACTGGTGCAAAGAATCTAGTGCACCTTCCCCTGCCTGAAGTGTACCTGCATTTCAGCCTTTAAGTCATAAACGCTGAGTTGAAGCTGCTCAAATATCAAACACTGACATCAGACATTTCTGTCTGGGTCACAATGGCATACAAATGCTTCTACAGACAACAGACTTGACATATTACCTATTCTGTTGTCCTTAAATCAGTTTTACTTAATTACTCAGTTACGTTATTTAGTGGAAAATAGTTTCAGGACAACTTAAAATCTTTAAGCATTGATCAAAATGTAATATTTCATCAAAAGTCCTATTCAGTACATGAAGAATATGAAGTTAATACAGAGACAGTGATTCAATAATCATTATCTGCAACATTACTTCTGGAGCTCTCTCGATCCAATCTATCTAATCTAATCAATTAACAAGAGTAGATTTTCTATACTGAATTGAATTGAATTTATTGTCATGTGTACCGAGGCACAGTGCGAAGTGTGGTCTTGCCAGCAATACAGGCAGATCACAGAGTTAAGCGCAAAAGTAAGTAAATAATAGGTCAACAGTGGCAAAAACAAAAACCACAGGTACAGGCAAATGTTAAGAGTTTGTGAGCCCATTCAGTATTCTAACAACAGTAGGGTAGAAACTGTTACGAAACCAGCCAGTGCGTGTTCAGGAGAAATTTTAGTGGTTACATTTAAAATTGACCTGTAAAATGGTGCCACAATAACATTTGAATTGTTTTATCATTTGTTGGAATATATACAACTGAGACAACAAAGTGCACATTGAAGCAAAATTATCTTTAAGCGGTTTCAAGTCAACGCTCAGCTGGATTGCAATATAGAGTGACAGCTACAGCGCAGGTTCAATTCCCATACCAGCTGAGGTCACCATGAAGGTCCTGCTTTCTTAAGCAGAGGCATGGTGACCCTCAAGTTAAACTCACCGCCAGGCATCTCTCTCTAATGAGCGAGCAGCCCAATGTTTCAACAAAATGGACACTAATATGTAGCATTTAAGAATAAGTGTCAATGAAATTAAGATAACTCACAAACAATCTAATTGGAAAACAAAATGATTAGAGTGTAGCCAATAACACTGATAAAAGGATATGGTTTTGTCACAAAAGACTTGCAAGATACAAGAGTAAAATCAATGCTGCAGCACTGAACAACTGTTATCAACTGGAGGTGAATGGAAATTTTTAACTGCTCCTGTTTATTTCAGTTTTGAAATAGAGGGTATGGTCATTTTTCATTCAGATAATTACAATGGGATATGATTAAAGTTTAGTTCCAATCATATTTTTTACATGATGTTTTGAACAGCACAAACATTTCAGTGAGAAATGTTACACAATAAAGGAGTGGGTATTCCAATGTATATTGTGCAAATTTGCCAGTGAGAAGTATATTTTTGCTGTTCTCTGTTATTAAGAGACTAAAGAATTAAATAAACCTCTTGCTTGGTTGTCTTCTTAAATTTGAATATTGATGCTCTTTGTCACATTGTTTCATGTAAGTATTGGTAAACAACAGAGTGCATCAGTGTCACTTGCCCAATGACGGAACCCTCATTATGTAGTATATTTACTTTACAATTGATAACAAATAACCAGAAGATCATTTGCACTACAAATCCAATATACAGAGATCCACAGTCCACTAACAATAACAAGATGTAGCAACATTTATTCTTCTTTTGGCACAGCCAAGATTTCTTAGTCAATAAATAACAGCAATAAGAAATAAGACACTGGTGATTCACTTTAATTACTTTATATAGAACATAGAACATAGAAGAATACAGCGCAGTACAGGCCCTTCGGCCCTCGATGTTGCACCGATCAAAGCCCACCTAACCTACACTAACCCACTATCCTCCATATCCCTATCCAATGCCCGCTTAAATACCCATAAAGAGGGAGAGTCCACTACTGCTACTGGCAGGGCATTCCATGAACTTACGACTCGCTGAGTGAAGAACCTACCCCTAACATCAGTCCTATATCTACCCCCCCTTAATTTAAAGCTATGCCCCCTTGTCATAGCTGACTCCATACGTGGAAAAAGGTTCTCACTGTCAACCCTATCTAACCTCCTAATCATCTTGTATACCTCTATCAAATCACCCCTAAACCTTCTTTTCTCCAATGAAAACAACCCCAAGTGCCTCAGCCTTTCCTCATAGGATCTTCCTACCATACCAGGCAACATCCTGGTAAACTTCCTCTGCACCCGTTCCAGTGCCTCCACATCCTTCCTATAGTATGGCGACCAAAACTGCACACAATATTCCAGATGCGGCCGCACCAGAGTCTTATACAACTGCAGCATGACCTCAGGACTCCGGAACTCAATTCCTCTACCAATAAAAGCCAGTGCGCCATATGCCTTCTTCACTGCACTATTTACCTGGGTGGCAACTTTCAGAGATCTGTGTACATGGACACCAAGATCCCTCTGCTCTTCCACACTACCAAGTAGTCTACCATTAGCCCAGTAATCCATCTTTTTATTACTCTTACCAAAGTGAATCACTTCACACTTAGCTACATTGAACTCCATTTGCCACCTTTCTGCCCAGCTCTGCAGCTTCTCTATATCCCGCTGTAACCTGCCATATCCTTCCTCACTGTCAACAACTCCACCGACTTTCGTATCATCCGCAAACTTGCTCACCCAACCTTCTAACCCTTCCTCCAGGTCATTTATAAAAATGACGAACAGCAATGGTCCCAAAACAGATCCTTGCGGAACACCGCTAGTGACGGCACTCCAAGATGAACCTTTGCCATCAACTACTACCCTCTGTCTTCTTCCAGAGAGCTAATTCCTAATCCAAACCTCCAACTCACCCTCAATGCCATATCTCTGTATTTTCTGCAGTAGCCTACCATGGGGGACCTTATCAAACGTCTTACTAAAATCCATATATACCACATCTACCGCTTTCCCTTCATCTACCTCCTTAGTCACCTTCTCAAAGAATTCAATAAGGTTTGTGAGGCACGACCTGCCCTTCACAAAACCATGCTGACTATCCTTGATCACATTATTCCTATCCAAATGTTCATAAATCCTATCCCTTACAATTCTCTCTAAGACTTTGCCCACAACAGAAGTGAGACTCACTGGCCTATAGTTACTAGGATTATCCCTACTCCCCTTCTTGAACAAGGGAACCACGTTTGCTAGCCTCCAGTCCTCTGGCACTACTCCTGTCAACAAAGAGGACACAAAAATCAAGGCCAATGGCTCTGCAATCTCCTCCCTTGCTTCCCAGAGAATCCTAGGATAAATGCCATCAGGCCCAGGGGACTTATCTATTTTCACCCTTGCCAGAATTTCCAACACCTCTTCTCTACATATCTCAAAGCCATCCATTCTACTTATTCGTGCCCCAGTATTCATATCGACAACAATGTCCTGTTCCTGAGTGAATACTGACGAAAAGTATTCATTCAGCACCTCCCCAATCTCTTCAGCCTCCACACATATGGGATCCTTCTCTATTCAAAGTGATTGTGGGGTTTATTTTCATAACCATAATAAGAGTTTGTTTGCTGTGAAGCATGTTGGAACATGTAACAATACAATATGTAACTCAGAGTTCCTTCTTTCCTTTCAGACTTTGTACTGGCATCACTATAAATTACATCAACAGTTTTCTAATTTCCATATTGAAAGTTGCTGAACCCTATGATCAATGACTCACATTCCAAGTACACAAGTGTTGCCCAGTTGCCTCGCTGGTGTGGAAAGCTGCGTATGCGACCATCATGCTTCGCACTATCATCCAAGTCCTCTTCAAGTTCCTTGAACATCCCCATTATACTCTCTGGGACTGGCAAGTGTTGGGATTTCACTCTGTGCATCACCAATTAAAAACAAAACATCGACACTCAGCATCAGCATTTAATGTGGAACTTTTAACTTATTTCTTTATTTTTCTACTTTTTACCTAAGATTTGTACCTAGATATCTTGTACCTAAGATGACGCCATGAATGGGATCAGTACATCACTGAACGAAGCAAAATCCAGATAGAGGTTTCAAGTAAAAGTGTATTGCTTGCCTTTATGCTTCTTCCGTTTTTTAAATTGCACATTTTTGTTTACCTCTCATTCTTGCAATTTGTTCTTTTTTCTCTCTTTCATCGAACTCATCATCTCCGGTTTGCAGCAGGAAATACAGATATTTACAGCTGCATTTTTTTAAAACAACATGGCTTGCAATTTGGTGCGGACCATCAAGCGACAGACAGACAGACACACAGACACACACACAGACACACAGACAGACACACAGACAGACACACAGACAGACACACAGACAGACACACAGACAGACACACAGACAGACACACAGACACACACACAGACACACAGACAGACACACAGACAGACACACAGACAGACACACAGACAGACACACAGACAGACACACAGACAGACACACAGACAGACAGACAGACAGACAGACAGACAGACACACAGACAGACACACAGACAGACAGACAGACAGACAGACAGACACACAGACAGACAGACACACAGACAGACAGACACACAGACAGACAGACACACAGACAGACAGACACACAGACAGACAGACACACAGACAGACAGACACACAGACAGACAGACACACAGACAGAATAAGAAGAATTTTACATTACTTGGAATATAAGAATCGAAATGAGGTACTGGAACAAAGGGCACAATTCAACAAATTACCTAGTATCTGAACCTCACTAAACACACATGAATCAGATCGTCACAAAATCAAACTTCATTAAGTAATGAAATTACGTTAAACTTGCATCAACTTAATTCACTTCTGCTCAGTGTTTTGAGTTATAAATAGAAAATGGAAGTGCCATGGGGGGTATAAAGGACGCTTAAAAGGAGCATGATAAATTTGCATGGTTGAGTGTTAAAGAATGAAAGGCTTGAGCTTTGGTGCCAAGCATAATCAAATGTCATTGTAAGTTCATATAAGTGTATCAGCTGAATTAACCTTCACTGGCACATCCTCAAAAAGCTCAATCAAAGTAGATCAACAAGATTTGCTTCTAACAAATCCATGACGGCTTTATTTACATTAGCCCTACTTGTTCAAGTCCTTGTTAACTTAGTCTTGGATGATTGCTACCCAACACTGCAGCTAAACTGACTTGTCCAGTTTGAACAAGGGTGTAGCTTTTACAATTATTCAATATTCTGACACTTTCCTCTCAAGGATAACCATATCTTCATATTTTCCAGCCTACTTCCTTCAGTATCCCTTTGGTCCTAATGACTTACTAATGTTAAGTACAGCCATCCTTTTGAAAACATCGTCTTTATAAAATTTCAGGCCATCCAACATCTCAATCACTTCTTCATTCACTATACCCTAACCTCAGTCATGGATAAGATCTTGGAATCCATTGTGAAGGATGAGATTCCTAAACTCTTGGAAGTGTGTGGTAAAATAGGGCAAGTCAGCATGGTTTCATCAAGGGGAGGTCGTGCCTGACAAATCTGCTAGAATTCTTGAGGAGGTAATGAGCAGATTAGACCAAGGAGAACCAATGGATGTTATCTATCTGGATTTCAAAAAGATCTTTGACAAGGTGCCACACAGGAGGCCGAGTAAGACAAGGGCCTGTGGTGTTAGAGGCAGGGTGCTAGTATGGATAGAAACTTGGCTATCGGGCAGAAAGCAGAGAGTGGGGATAAAAGGGTCCTTCTCACGATGGCAGCAAGTGGTGTTCTGCAAGGATCAGTGTTGGGACCGCAACTTTTCACTTTATACAGTAACTATCGAGATGAAAGAACAGAGGGCATTCTGGCTAAGTTTGCAGATAATACAAAGATGGGGAGAGGTTCAGGTAGCATTGAGGCGGCAGGGAGGCTGCTGAAGGATTTGGATAGGTTAGGAGAATGGGCAAAGTAGTGGCAGATGGAGTACAACATGGGAAAGTATGAGGTCATGCATTTTAGTCGGAAGAAGAGAGGCATGGACCATTTTCTAAATTGGGAGAAAATTCAGAAGTCTGAAGTGCAAAGAGATGTGGGAGTTCTAGTCCAGGATTCTCTCAAGATAAACTTGCAGGTTGTGTCAGTAGTTAGGAAGACAAATTCAATGATGGCACTTATTTTGAGAGGACTTGAATATAAAAGCAGGGATATACACCTGAGGCTCTATGAGGCTCTGGTCAGACCACATTTGAAGTATTGTGTGCAGTTTTGGGACCCCATATCTCAGGAAGGATGTACAGCCCTGGAGTGTGTTCAGAGGATGTTCACGAGAATGGTCCCAGGAATGAAAAGCTTAAACATATGAGGAACGTTTAAGGACTCTGGGTCTATATGCAAAGGAGTTTAAAAGGATGAGAGGGTATCTAGTTAAAACATATAGGATACTGAATGGCCTGGACAGAGTGGATGTTGGGAAGATGCCTCCATTGGTAGGAGAGACTAGAACCCAAAGGCACAGCCTTACAGTCTTACATCATGGAGCATAGTTAAGACTGAGATAGATAGGTTCTTGAATGTCATGGGGAAATCAAACGTTACAGGGAGAAAGCAGAAGTATGGGATTGAGAAATGTATCAGCCATGATTGAATGATGGAGCAGACTTGATGGACTGATTGGCCTAATTCCTGCTCCTAGGTGTTATGGTCTTACATTGCAACAGCCATCATTTCACACTTAAGCACTCACATAGTACCTTGACTTTGACCGGTGTCTCTCTCATCCTGTTACTATTTAAGTGCCGATGGAAAACTTCTGGATTTTCTTTAATGTTAACTGCCATTGTCTTTTCATACTTTTTTATTATACTAAATCCCTTTTCATTTTACTTCCGAAGGTACTATATTTAGCCTGTTTCTCACTCACATTTTCACTCAAATAAATGCCTTTCCTTTTTTTTGCCGGTTCTGCCATTCTTTGCCGGTTTTTCACCA
This sequence comes from Chiloscyllium punctatum, assembly GCF_047496795.1. Lineage (NCBI taxonomy): Eukaryota > Metazoa > Chordata > Chondrichthyes > Orectolobiformes > Hemiscylliidae > Chiloscyllium > Chiloscyllium punctatum. Next base: position 59,740,729 of record NC_092764.1, on the reverse strand, counting down.
TCCGGGGAGCTCCTGTTTTAGTTGTCTTGAGGTCTTCCCCGCCCCCAAATATTCTCTCTACATCCACCTAAACCACCTCCTTTCTTTTTTTGTTTTGGTCGGTTACAGCTTTACCAGGCAATCTGGGGGTGTTGCTGTGAGAACATGGTGAAGTTGGAGGTGGGAATATTTACACTAGCAAGAACAGTTTGGGCTGAATGGCCTGTTATGACATTAATTCTGTTTATGTGTGACATTTATTTTGGCTCGGGGGAATCTCCTGGCGGCGCACACTGACCCTTCTTCCGCTAATTCCGGCCTCAGTTACTCACTCAACCCCGCCGGCAGCTCCTTCCTCTGCTTGGCCTCGGGAACCTGCTCCGCCTGGACCCTCCTTCTCCTCTTCCTCCTCGCTGCTGCTGTAATTCACCAAAAACATCCCAGGGCTTAACGCTCTCACAACCGCTCCTCTTCAGCCGCCGCCATCTTGGGCCCCGGTGCCACCCGCTGAACGTTCCGGCCTGAGCGGCGGGCCTGGGAGGAGGGTTCCGGGAACTCACACAAACAGCTACCACCCCATCCCACCCAGGAACCTCCCGAAAGTAACACAAACCTCACTCGTGGTCTGTTCTCGCCATTAAGTCAAATGATTTTAAATATATATTTTGTTATAGGCCTCCATCCCCTTTTTAACATTTGCTACGGGACTTTCCTTATTATTGAATTGGAGTTTTTCTTTAAATCTCTGATTGAAATGTCACCTCTTTGCTGGAACTAATTGTGCATTTTCACAAAGCAATGTAACCATTATTCATTTTATAGTGGAAAAGTCAACATCTATAGAAAATTGCATATTTGTGTCTTGCTATGAAGTCCCAACTCAGCAATCTAATAATATTGAAGGTGATAGACAAACTTGAGAGTGCAGTTAATAAAGCGCTTGGAACTCTGGACCTTACCAACAGTGTATGGAGTTTAAAAGCTAAGAAGTCACGATAATTGAGTTTAAAACACTGGTTTGCCCACAACAGGGGTTTGTGCGTGGTTGATGGGTAATGAGGAAGGATATGAAGGCATAAAAGAGAAAGCAGTGAGATTCACAAGGATAGTTCCAGAAATGAGGAACTTCAATTGTGTAAATAGATTAGAACATCTGCAGGGGCTGTTCTCCTCAGAGAAGAGAAATGGTGAGAGGAAATTTGACAGGTGATCAAGAGCAATTTTGAAAGGTGCAAATATACACATGCATATCTTTCTTTCTTTAATAATGCCATTAGCTCTTCGTCCATCAGCAGACAGGACCTGTTTAACCCTTATTGCGGGGTAACACTTCTGACAATGCCCTCAGTGCTACATTGGAATTTCAATCTTGATCATGGGCTCAAGAGATTGGCAAGGTTTTTGTCCTAAGAAAAGAATTGCTGGAAAATTCCAACAGCATCTGTGGAGTGAACCTGACTTTCAGGTTGAGACATACTATTATCGGAGCATTTCATATCAGCCTGAAATATTAGCTCTGTTTCTCTCCACAGTTTATTGCCTGCTTAACATATTTTCCAGAGTTTTTTTTGTTTCAGATTTCCAACATTCATAGTATTTTGTGTTTGTTTTAGGCATATGGCGTACTGGCTTTTATTGGTAGAGGAATTGAGTTCCGGAGTCCTGAGGTCATGCTGCAGTTGTATAAGACTCTAGTGCGGCCGCATCTGGAATATTGTGTGCAGTTTTGGTCGCCATACTATAGGAAGGATGTGGAGGCACTGGAACGGGTGCAGAGGAAGTTTACCAGGATGCTGCCTGGTATGGTAGGAAGATCCTATGAGGAAAGGCTGAGGCACTTGGGGTTGTTTTCATTGGAGAAAAGAAGGTTTAGGGGTGACTTGATAGAGGTGTACAAGATGATTAGTGGGTTAGATAGGGTTGACAGTGAGAACCTTTTTCCACGTATGGAGTCAGCTATTACAAGGGGGCATAGCTTTAAATTAAGGGGGGATAGATATAGGACTGATGTTAGGGGTAGGTTCTTCACTCAGCGAGTCGTAAGTTCATGGAATGCCCTGCCAGTAGCAGTAGTGGACTCTCCCAATTTATGGGTATTTAAGCGGGCATTGGATAGGTATATGGAGGATAGTGGGTTAGTGTAGGTTAGGTGGGCTTTGATCGGCGCAACATCGAGGGCTGAAGGGCCTGTACTGCGCTGTATTCTTCTATGTTCTATGTTCTATGATTGTGTCATTCTGACACAGAAATTAGAGTTACCAGCTGAAGCATTCTGGAATATTAGATAAAAATAAAATTCCTTCGTGGCCTAGGGATGGACTTCCCCTTGAACTATTGCCAGATCCTGCTGTAGTTCTTTGTAATTCGTAACACATCAATGTTTTAAACCTAAATACAAATTTTTAAGTGTGTTCCCAAATAGCATCAGGGTAGACAGGAGGTGAGATGAGGATCCCTTTTGTAATCCATTTGCTGCACAACTGTGCTTCATTCCTTTGTAGAATAGAGACAGGGCAAGATTCTACTTCAGGAAACAAAGAAGCAATTTTAAAAACAAATTGTATGTTTTAAACACCCGTCCTCAAAGAATTAATACACACATTCATTTTGGCGCCTATCTGATTAGTGCCAACATAATCAAAAAGCAAATTGACAGCTTTTGTTTTACATATGCACGATTTTGCTCTTTGTCTTGACTCTGCTGCAGACTGGCACAATCTGGCTATCTAGATTGCATGACTGATACTTCTGAACAGTTTACTCAAAATCACAAGCTGCACAGACAGCACCAGCCTGACGTCCTGTTCTGCTGGCTACCCAAATAACATGTAGACCTCATTAACAGCGTTCTGGGGACAGCGCTGAGAACTGAAGCAGTCTCAATCCGGCTAGTCACTAGGGGGTGCCAAAGTACATCTAATACCCAACTTGTACTCTGATGAATAATTTAAAACTGTGATATGCAGGATAATGTGAAAATGGAATGCGTAACTATTTCTCAGGTTAATCTGTTAGGTCTTTTCCAGAATATATATTATATATTCATGCATTTGACCTTTCATTGACTCACTTTAACCTTTGACATCATTTTTGTTCATCCATCATGCTCCCACTCTCCCTGTCTGATGACACTACCAGTTCGCAAGGCGGCCACGTTTGTCAATCAAAAGTTGCCGCAGAAGCAGAGCGGAAGAGTCGGACATCACATAGAGCCGTGGTAATAGGGGACTCCATCGTGAGAGGAACTGACCGGGGTTTTTGTGGCAGCAGACGGGATTTAAGGATGGTGTGTTGCTTTCCTGGTGCTAGAGTGAAAGACATCGTGGACAGAGTGCAGGACATCCTCAAGGACGAGGGTGAAGAGCCCGAGGTGGTGGTACACGTCAGCACAAATGATGTCGGGAAGAAGAGGAGGAACATACTACAGCGAGACTTCGCAGAACTAGGAAGAAGGCTAAAAAGCAGGACGTCCAAGGTGGTCATCTCCAGTTTGCTTCCAGTTCCTCGGGCTAGTGTGGCCAGAAACCGGGAGATAATGGACTTGAACGTGTGGTTGGGGAACTGGTGCAGGAAGCAAGGTTTCAAGTTCTTGGATCACTGGGGTATATTTTATGGTAACCATAAATTCTACAAGAGAGATGGCTTGCACCTTAATAGAACAGGGATCGGCATTCTGGCAGGCAGGTTTTCTGCTGCAACACCGCTACATTTAAACTAAGTAGCGGGGGGGAGGGGACAAGCTGGATGTTTAAAAAGGAAATTGAAGGGGTAGTTAGAACAAGAGAAGTCAAGAAAGACAACTGTATCAAGGAGGCAGAAAACTGGAAAAGGCATCATGCTGTAAAGTTGACTGAAATAAGGGTTGAGGGGAAGGGTGAGAGCAGTAACAAATTAAAAATTCTATATATGAATGCACGAAGCATTAGACACAAGGTGGATGAGCTTGAGGCTCTTTTGGAAATTGGCAGATACGATATTGTGGGGATAACTGAGACGTGGCTTCATGGGGACAGGGCCTGGGAAATGAATATTCAAGGCTACACGTGTTATCGTAAGGATAGACTGACGGGCAGAGGGGGTGGGGTGGCCTTGTTGGTAAGGGAGGATATTCAGTCCCTTGCGCGGGCGGACCTAGAGTCAGGGGATGTAGAGTCAGTGTGGATAGAGCTTCGAAACACTAAGGGTAAAAAGACCCTCATGGGAGTCATCTACAGGCCCCCAAACAGTAGTCTGGATGTTGGAGGTAAGTTGAATCAGGAGCTGAAATTGGCTTGTCGCAAAGATGTTACTACAGTTGTTATGGGGGATTTTAACATGCAGGTAGACTGGGTGAATCAGGATGGTATCGGGCCTCAAGAAAGAGACTTTGTGGAGTGCCTCAGAGATGGATTTTTAGAGCAGCTGGTGCTGGAGCCGACCAGGGATAAGGCGATTCTGGATCTGGTATTGTGTAACGAACCAGAATTGGTCAGTGACCTCGAAGTGAAGGAGCCATTGGGAAGTAGTGACCATAATACAATAAGCTTCAATCTGCAATTTGAGAGGGAGTGGGTACAATCTGAAGTGACAATATTTCAGTTGAATAAAGGGAAATATGGAGCTATGAGGGAGCAACTGGCCAAAGTTCAATGGTTCAATACCTTAACAGGGAAGACCGTGGAGGAACAATGGCAGATATTTCTGTGTATAATGCAGAAGATGCAGGATCAGTTCATTCCTAAAAGGAAGAAAGATCCCAGGAGGAGACATGGGCGGCCGTGGCTGACGAGGGAAGTAAAGAAACATATAAGGTTAAAAGAGAAAAAGTATAACTTAGCGAAGATAAGCGGGAAAATGGAGGACTGGGAAGCTTTTAAAGAACAACAGAGGATTAGTAAGAAGGAAATACGCAGAGAAAAAATGAGGTACGAAGGTAAACTGGCCAAGAATATAAAGGAGGATAGTAAAAGCTTTTTTAGGTATGTCCAAGGCAAAAAAATGGTTAGGACAAAAATTGGGCCCTTGAAGACAGAAGCAGGGGAATATATTACTGGGAACGAAGAAATGGCAGAGGAATTAAATGGGTACTTCAGATCTGTGTTCACTGGAGAAGACACAAGCAATCTCCCTGAGGTAACAGTGGCTGAAGGACCTGAACTTAAGGGAATTTCTATTTGCCAGGATTTGGTGTTGGAGAGACTGTTAGGTCTGAAGGTTGATAAGTCTCCGGGACCTGATGGCCTGCATCCCAGGGTACTGAAGGAGGTGGCTCGGGAAATCGTGGATGCGCTGGTGATTATTTTCCAGAGTTCAATAGAATCGGGGTTGGTTCCTGAGGATTGGAGGGCGGCTAATGTTGTGCCACTTTTTAAGAAGGGTGGGCGGGAGAAAGCAGGAAATTATAGACCAGTTAGTCTGACCTCAGTGGTGGGAAAGATGCTGGAGTCTATTATAAAGGATGAAATTACGGCACATCTGGATAATAGTAACAGGATAGGACAGAGTCAGCATGGATTTATGAAGGGGAAATCATGCTTGACTAATCTTCTTGAATTTTTTGAGGATGTAACTCGGAAGATGGACGAGGGAGATCCAGTGGATGTACTGTACCTGGACTTTCAGAAAGCTTTTGATAAAGTCCCACACAAGAGGTTAGTGAGTAAAATTAGGGCGCACGGGATTGGGGGCAAAGTACTAGATTGGATAGAGAATTGGTTGGCTAATAGGAAACAAAGGGTAGTGATTAACGGCTCCATTTCGAAATGGCAGGCAGTGACCAGTGGGGTACCGCAGGGATACGTGCTGGGACCGCAGCTTTTTACAATATATGTAAATGATATAGAAGATGGTATCAGCAATAACATTAGCAAATTTGCTGATGACACAAAGCTAGGTGGTAGGGTGAAATGTGATGAGGATGTTAGGGGATTACAGGGTGACCTGGACAAGTTAGGTGAGTGGGCAGATGCATGGCAGATGCAGTTTAATGTGGATAAATGTCTGGTTATCCACTTTGGTGGCAAGAACAGGAAGGCAGATTACTACCTCAATGGTATCAAATTAGGTAAAGGGGCTGTTCAGAGAGATCTGGGTGTTCTTGTCCACCAGTCAATGAAGGCAAGCATGCAGGTACAGCAGGTCATGAAGAAGGCTAATAGCATGCTGGCCTTCATAACAAGAGGGATTGAGTATAGAAGCAAAGAGGTGCTTCTGCAGCTGTACAGGGCCCTGGTGAGACCACACCTGGAGTACTGTGTACAGTTCTGGTCTCCAAATTTGAGGAAAGACATTCTGGCTATTGAGGGAGTGCAGCGTAGGTTCACGAGGTCAATTCCTGGAATGGCAGGATTGCCTTACACGGAAAGACTGAAGCGACTGGGCTTGTATACCCTTGAGTTTAGAAGACTGAGAGGGGATCTGATTGAAACGTATAGGCTTATGAAAGGACTGGACACTCTGGCAGGAGGGAACATATTTCCGTTGATGGGGGAGTGCCGAACCAGAGGACACAACTTAAAAATACGGGGTAGACCATTTAGGACAGAGATGAGGAGAAACTACTTCACCCAGAGAGTGGTGGCTGTGTGGAATGCTCTGCCCCAGAGGGCAGTGGAGGCCCAGTCTCTGGATTCATTTAAGAAAGAATTGGATAGAGCTCTTAAAGATAGTGGAGTCAAGGGGTATGGAGATAAGGCTGGAACAGGATACTGATTAGGAATGATCAGCCATGATCATATTGAATGGCGGTGCAGGCTCGAAGGGCAGAATAGCCTACTCCTGCATCTATTGTCTATTGTCCACTGTCTGCGACTGAATCTAACCCCTCGCAACTTTGGGATCTTGTTTGACCCTGAGCTTCCAATTGTACAACCTTTCTTTTACCAAAACCGATCCTGCACCAACATCGCCTCCACTCCTGCCTCAGCTCATCTGTTGCAGAAACCTTGGTCGTTGTCATTCCAATGTCCTACTTGGCTAAACCCCTACCCTTCAAACTAAAAGTCTTGCATTTGAATGATGCTTTTCACATCCATTGGAAATCAAAGCAAACTACAACAAATGAATTCTGGATTAGTGGTGCTGGAAGAGCACAGCAGTTCACCTTGGATGCTGCCTGAACTGCTGTGCTCTTCTAGCACCACTAATCCATAATCTGGTTTCCAGCATTTGCAGTCATTGTTTTTACCTACAACAAATGAAGTTCATTTCTTGAAGTTCAGTCACTGTTGCAATATAAGAAACCTTCCCACACATCAGATCAAGCCAAAAATCAACTGGCCCTGTTAACTCAACCAGTCACGTCCACCATCCATTCTTGTGCTTGATACCTTACGTTTGTTCCCATGTGGCCAATGCCTCAATTTTAAACTTTGCATTCTTGTTTCCAAATCCTTCTGGTGTGCTGCTCTTCCCTATGTCTATAAACACCTTCTTCCCCAAAACCCTACAACGTCTCTATACTTGTTTAAATTTGGTCTCTTACATATTCCTGATTTTAATCACTCAGCTATTGGTAACCCTGAGTATAAACTCTGGTATTGCTCCTCATTCCTCTACGTCCCTTTCCTTGTTTGGACGCTGGTTACAACTCAACATTTTGACTCAGTTTTTTGGATACCTGCTCGAATAGTTCACCGTGATTCAGTGTCAAATTTTCTTTAATAATCTGCAACTGAAGTACTCTAGGATGTACTGTTATACGTAAGGGCAGGGGGTGAGCAAAGGAAACAAAAGAACCAGATTAGATAGCAGTTCCTGCACATCGGCCAGACACAGATTACCAAATCTGTCACAGAAAGGAGAATTCAATCTCTTCTTTCATTCATATTCATCTCACCCAGGAGTAACCTCATTACCATACAGATCATACTGACGACATTAACAAACTGAAGTCTGGCGTTCAGGACTAAGGGATTCCTGTGACTTCTATGAGTCTGGTGGGGCATTCTCTTGGCCAACAGGGAATGCTGAGGAAGGCATTTAACTTATGGAGTACCAGCTCCTGTTTTTCATGCATTGCGAGGTTTCTGATCCTTCTCAACTCTGCAACAAAAGTGAATTTTAAGTCAGTGACCCAATTACACTGCACAACCCAATTTAAACAGTCCCCCAGTGGGACACTCATATACACTTATCCTCTGTATAAAAACTCAAACATGCAGCATGTTCATTCTCCATATTTAATTCTATAAACTACATGTCCTCCTTTTGTCTATCTTGGCAGAATTGTTATTATTACTAAGGTCATTGTTTTCCCTCCTCATATTCCCTAAAAGAGTAGTTACAATCTCCAATCATTTGTATGGTCACAGCACTAACTTTGGTTGACTCAGTTCATAGCGTCAACCCTTCAGTCCAACTAGTCCATGCCAACCATGTTCCCAAACTAATCTAGTCCCACTTGCCTGTATTTGGCCAATATCCCTCTAAACCATTCCTTTTCATGAACTTACCCAAAAGTCTTTTAAATGTTGTAACTGTACCTATATCTACCACTTACTCTGGCCGTTCATTCCGCACATGAACCATTCTCTCATGTCCTTTCTAAAGCTTTCTCCTCTCACCTTAAAATATTCCTTCTAGTTTTGAATTCCCCCATCCTAGGAAAAAAATCCCTGTTATTCACCTTATCTATGCCCCTCATAAAACCCTATAAAGCCATCCCTCAACCTCCTATGCTCCAGTAAAAATTTTCCTAGCCTAACCAGCCTCTCCTTATAACTCAAACCCTCCATTCCTAGCAACTTCCTGACCACTCTCTAGCCTAATAATAAATGTATCAGTTTAATAAGTGTATAACTTATTAACAAGTTTCTGCAACAGCAAGTTGTAGCTGTCCTGGTTAAATGGGCTACTACGTGAAGCTTAAAGCACAGGCATCAAAATATTCAGTAAGTCATCAGAAATGTAACGTCAGGAACACCTGATGCGAGAAGCTGCATGCACCTAGATTGCACCATAAACAAGCCTGTGCAGGAAATAATATTTTGCACACATTAACGTGGGGTGTTACCTGTATGCACAGAGTGGGCTCAAAGTACTTGGCACACAGACAAAAGGTGTAACCTGCTTACCTATCAGAAATGTGTCTTTCAACTTGTAGTCACATGTTGTGGCACTGTTGACCTTTGTGTGAAATACTTTATAACCGAGGTCGAAAGTGTGTCTATAGATTTTGTTGCCTCAGCACAATTAAGCTGTGAACCTGTTCATGTGGCCCCAACAGTTCTTCCTTCTTTTTGAATGCTTTATTTCCTTTGCACAGTTACTTCCTTGAACTCAAATAAAATGTGATAATAAATAAACACTATTAAAGAACAGTAATGTTGATTCTACATCGCAGGATATGCTTTCCATAAAATAAATGTTAAATTCCATACCAGATTATATGCAGAAAATAAAATAAAGTGAGGGAAAGGGAGATTAATTAATAGACATTTTTTTTTAAAAAACAACAGACTGAAAAAGTTATGATAACATTTGATTTTGTGGCATCTCCATCAAAAATTAAAATCTGAACAAAAGAGATTCTGCAACTTCGTAAATTTTATGCCTCAATGTGGATCTGACCCCCAACACCATGACCTCCACCACATCTAAACAAACAAGCAATTCTGGAATCCAACCTAACCAGAAAGGGAAATGAAGTCTGGGTAACTGGCACCTTACCCACAGCAGGCCACTCTAAGCAACTGAGACAATTACTGTGCCCAACCCCACTCCCCAACTCCAAAAAAGGAGTGCATATTTCTATGGTAATGTACATATTCGTGTGCATTTTATAGTCCAGAACTGTGCAGGATAATGCTGGATGTCGCCATGCCTTGGACTGTTACATCTAAATCCAGTTATCATGTTTCTCTAACAGACAGTTGGTTACTCATTGTGATTTTACAAATTCAACTTGTTTAGTTCTATAGGGTGTTGGATGTCTGCAATTGCTCTCTTAGAGGCTAAACAACTTTATTAGGCTGCTGCTGCTCTGAGTGCCTTGCATCCCTACTTTTTCCTTAACTTAGAGTAAGGCTTTCTCACTCTCTATAATGCAATAAACTCTTTATTTAGACTATATGTTATACTGAATGCAGCTCTCCAGCACAGAAATTCTCTTTTGCCCCTCTTATTGTCTCAATCACTTGTTTCTCTTTCTTGTGCTGTGCTGATGTCAGAATAGCATCACCATTTACATTGTCATAATTGAAGTATTGCTATCCAAATGTACTATAGTAGGGCCACCAACTTTCATTCCATCACATACCTGACCAAGAATTTATCCTTCTCTCACACCTGTAATCAAATCCTGGAATGGGATTTAATTCTAGAGTTTATGGCTCAGAGGCAAGGATGCTATCCACTGCAATACCTCCATTCTGCAGCGATCAAAGGTATTTTTTCAGTACCAGAGAGGTTATTCAAAAGTAATTGAGACCAGTCATATATTTTTAAAAATTGCTTACTTTGGAATGAACAGACCTAAGTTTTAGTTTTGAGTATTTCAGTGAAATACCATTATTGTCTAGATCGTGGGGAAGTACGGCATCTTTAACAGCAACTTTCAGGTTTCCATGTTTATCTGTGCATGCATGAGTACCAGAAATCGCTGTCCAATGAACTGTTTAACAACATCAATATCAGAAAACATCATCATTTATTTATTGCAATATCCAGGGTATATGGGTCGTTAGAATAATGGCAAATGAAATTTGATGCAGATGACTGGAAGGAAAAGAAACTACTATAAGACGTAGGAGCAGAGTAGGCCATTCAGCCCATTAAGTCAACTCTGCCATTCAATGTGATCGCGGCTGATCTGATAATCCTCAACTCCGCTTCCCTTCCATTTTCCACATTATCTTTGATTTCCTTGCTTATTGACCCAGCCTCTATACCCTCTGTGGTGAAGTACCTCTCTCACAGGGAGATACAAATGTACCTCCCTGTGAGAAAAGATACTCCTCCCTATCTCTGTCTTAAAAGGGTGGCCCCATATTCAGAAGTTATGTCCTCTGATTCTAAACTGTCCCTCAAAGAGAAACAACATTTCCACATCTATCCCTGTCAAATTCCGTAAGAATCTTGTACATTTCAATGAAGTCATCTCTCATCCTTCTAACTTCAATGAGTACATGCCCAACCTACTCAATCTCTTATAAAACAGTCCCTCCACAGCAGTCTAATGGGCCTTCTTTAGACTGCCTCCAATGCCAGGTTATCTATCCTGAGATAAGGGGAATAAAAATTGTTGATATAATTCCAGCTGTGGTCTCAATAGTGCCTTGTCTAATTTTAGCAAAATTGCCCTACTTCCAAATTCCACGTCATTTGAAATATTGGGCAATATTCTATTTGCCTTCTCTATTGGACTTGAATGCTAGCTTTTTGTAATTGTGCATGAAGACTCACAGATCCCGCTGTTCTGTAGCAGTCTGAAGTGTACCGTGTGCAATTTTGCCATCATATCATAAAAAGTACAGAGATACTAAAGAAAATATGGAGAAGATATACAAAGGGATATATGAGTATCCATATCAGAAAAGGTTTGACAGACTGAGTCTCTTTCTCTTGAAAGATTTAAGCCGAGCAGTGCCCTAATAAAGGCCTTTCAAATTATGAAAGATCTTGACAGAGCGAATGTAGAGACAAGGTTTTGTCTTGTTGGGAACCAGAAGCCATCAACATAAGGTCATCACCAAGTAACATGAGGAAATTCAAAAGAAACATCTTCGCTTAAATTGTGGTGAGAATGTGGAGTGTCCTACCACAGGCACTGGTCGATGTGAATAGTATAGGTGCATTTAAGGGGAAAACAGACAAGCATATGAGTGAGAAGGGATTAGAGTCATAGAGATGTACAGCACAGAAACTTCAGTTAAACTTGTCCATGCTGATGAGATTTGCCAGCACCCGGCCTGTATCCCTCTAAAACCCTTCCTATTCATATTTCCACCGATATATCTTTTAAATGTTGTACTTCCTCTGGCAGTTCATTCCATACACACCACCCTCTGCATGAAAACGTTACCCCTTCACTTCCTTTCATATGTTTCCCCTCTCATCCTAAATCAATGCCTTTTAGTTCTGGAATCCCCCATCCTAGGGAAAAGACCTTGTCTACTTACCCTATCCATGCCCCTTATGATTTTATAAATCTCTATAAGGTCACCCCTCAGCTTCTGATGCTCCAGGGAAAACAGCCCCAGCCTATTCAGCCTTTCCCTGTAATTCAAACCCTCCAACCCTGGCAACATCCTTGTAAATCTTTTTTGAACCCTTTCAAGTTTCACAACATCCTTCCAAAAAGAGGGAGACCAGAATTGTACACTAGATAGTTAGCATAATAGATATAGATGAGGAAAATTGGGACAAGACTTGAGTGGAACATAGGCAGCAGCACAAGGCTTGTTGGGTTCAATGAGTTATTTCTGTATTGTACACTGTACGAAAAGTTCCTCTTCACACTGGATGATAGAATGGACAACAAGACGTGTCTTTGAGGGAAGTGGAGAATTTTTCTGGATGGATGGAGTTCAATGATTCAAATGACCATTCTCATCCATAACTGCCTTGTGAAATGTCACAGGTAAACTCCATCTTATTCTGCTTTGGCTGGACTTACGAATATTCCCAGTAAGGGTCTCTGATAGCAATCACGAATTACTTTGATTAATGGTTTCTTCTCCTTAGCCCAAAGTGCAAAGACAATCCTATTACTGTCCAAGTGAAAATGAGCTGACTCATCACAGACTGACAATTGGACAAAAAAGAGCAATGTGAACAGTCATGTAATCTGAATTGGGGAGATATGTTTTGACAGGATAATTGCCTAATAAAGGATGACTGTGCCAGAAATGCGTGTTTTTGCTGATTCAAAACCCAGCCCTGCTTTAATGCTGTAATTTCTGCCAGCCATAGTGATAACACTACACCCTGCAAATATTCACTTTCAATGTCAAATGTCATATTTATGTTACACCCAGAAATAAATTATTGCTTTGGATATTTTTGTACTGTTTTAGCTGGGAGAGAGGAACTGCAGATGTTGGAGATCAGAGTCAAAAAGTGTGGTGCTGGAAAAGCATGGCCAGTCAGGCAGCATCCAAGTTGCACGAGAGTCAGCTTTACGAGTATAAGCAACTTTCCAGATTAAGGGCTTATGCTCGAATTGCCGACTATCCTGCTCCTTACATGCTGCCTGATCAGCTGTGCTTTTCCAGCACCACACCTTTTGACTGTAATTTAGGTGCTAAAATTGTCAAATCTCATTCTTGTTTCCAAACTCATCTATAACTGAGATTCTTACTGCCTCTCTAGTATCCAATGAGATATCACTCCAACATCTCTGCACTCTTTAATGTCTGTCCTCTTGTATATTTCTACAATTGATGGTCGTATCTGTAGGTATTGGATCATAATCTTTGAAGCACAGTCCTTAAATCTCTCCATCTCTGGACTTAGCTGTGTTCTTTAAGATACTTCATAAAATCTTTTTCTTTGAATTACCTTGATGTTACCCTAAGTGGTTTGGCATCAAATCTGATTTAATATTGCTCTTGCGAAGCACTTCAGGTATTTTTACTCAATTAAAAGTGTCATGTAACTGCAAGTTATGGGCTGCTGCTGAAAAAAGGAGATTAATTCCTGTCAGAAACTGGAATCAGAACCAGAAATTGTTTGTAGGTGCTCAAGCTTACTTGTGATCACTTGTCTCCCTAGACTATATTCATTGCTTTAAAGCATGGCCTGTTATCACTACTTATCACAACATCCATAAACCAAAGATTTTGCATGAAATTAACTTTTGGGAGTGTTGGTCGGAGCCTCACCCTAGTGGACACAGGTGCAAAATTTGTCATTAAGGTGCTAATCTTTTGTACATCACCCTTAATTTTCAAACTTAAATCCTGCCATTGATGGTTTTCATGACACCATGATTGTACGAAAGTTGATAGGTGCCACTGCCCACTTCAACATGCTGAAATCCACAGTTGGTCAGGATCGGTTATGTGTGTGTCCAACTTGTTTCCTGAAATCAATGGATGAGAGGTCAAATTTGGCTTGCCAAAACTGGTAAGTTGCAAGAACTAGGAGCAGAATAAATTAAATTGTTATGTTCGAGAATGGTCTGTAAAGGATACAAGGTGCTGAAACAGAAAGATGTCACTGAAGTTCTCAACATCACACATAAACTTGTGAAAAGTATTGAAAATGTTAGTGAGTATTTTCCAATGTGGAAGATAAAAACAAATGATCTAGGGAATGACAAGTATGTAGTTTTAGTTAATGTAGGACAACTCAGAGGAAGACAATGATCAGGCAGCAACAAACTATAGACATCTCCAAAAGTGAAGCTGAGCATTCCAGACTGAGTAGTATGATTTATTACATCAAGTACTAAGCCACTGGACAACCAGTGTTGTGAGCGTGCATGTCCCTCACATAGGGATAACCATAAAATTGTATTTACTAATGATGTGTAGAATGTAAACAGTAGTAATAGTGAATATCTTTTTTAAAACCCCGACACACACATACACAAAATTAACATACAATTTCTATGTTATTTCTGAACAGCTGAGCAATCCTATCTGTAGTCAATTTCATTGCAGATTTTGCACCTCACACTGTTCAAGCTCCACAGAACACCTCTTCCAGTGGATGACACCAGATGGCACTGTGGTTTTAAAACATAATCTCATGAAATGTTGCTTGATTGTGCAGGCTTGGTGGATTAGCCATTGGAAATGCAGGGTTACAGGAGGAGGGTGGAGGGGTGGCTGGATCTGGGTGACATGTTCTTCGGAGGGTCGGTGTGGACAATGATTGGGATCTAACCCATTCCCTAAACATCCAGATCTCTTTAGAACTATCATTTATTCAGTAATATGAATGAGACTACCATACCACAATGAAATAGGCTTTGTTTTCAGATACGAGCTGAAACTGTGTTGCTGGAAAAGCACAGCAGGTCAGGCAGCATCCGAGGAACAGGAGAATCGACGTTTCGGGCATAAGCCTTTCTTCAGGAATGAGGAAAGTGTGTCCAGCAGGCTAAGATAAAGGTAGGGAGGGGGGACTTGGGGGAGGGGCGTTGGAAATGCGATAGGTGGAAGGAGGTCAAGGTGAGGGTGATAGGCCGGAGTGGGGGTGGGGGCGGAGAGGTCAGGAAAAAGATTGCAGGTTAGGAAGGTGGTGCTGAGTTCGAGGGATTTGACTGAGACAAGGTGGGGGGAGGGGAAATGAGGAAATTTGAATTAAATTGACGCGTTACACCAGCATGTATTATGCAATAGTTGACAGCAATCTTGCATCTGCGTCACAAAATTCCAGGTTCAAATCTCACTCCTGGATCTCCACAAGAATTCAGGTTGACACTCCAGAGCTGAAGAAGTGCTACACTGTCAAAGGTGCTATCTTTTGAATGATAAACTGATGCCTGCACTGGCTGTTTGAGAGAATGTAAAAGATTCAATGCCCTTATTTCAAAGGAGAACAGAGGAATTGTCCATGGCCGATATTTAATCTTCAAGAACACAAAACAGATTGACTGGTCACTATGATATTGCTGCTTGTGTGAGCTTGCTGAATGCCAATTGGCTTTAATTGTCAAGCGTTTTAAGACATGCAAGTGCTTTATGAACGCAAGTCTTTCTTTCCCTTTCTTTGAATTGTCCCATGTTCTGCATGATTATTTCTTAATGTAACACCCAACTCATTCTATAAAAATAATTTGAACTATTTGAAAACTTAGTTATGAAGCTGTAAATGATTAACTAACAAGAGTCTTCATGCTAAACTATATTCTCAAAGGCAACAGTTGATTCAAATAATGATTATTTAATCCCAATTAATTATGTGTTGACATCAAATTGCCAAAGAGGATTTTCTAAATAATCTCTTAATACTACAGCAATTTTACAAATTTTTGCCTTCTCCATGAATTTTCACTACGAGGAAACATTCTTTGAGAGTTCACTGGTATTGAGAATTCAGATGTGAACAATCCATTCACTCATTTCCAATCAGGAAAATAATTATTGGAAGAAATGTTGACCCAGCCAGCAATGCCCATAAGCCATGATTTTTTTTAAGTCGAGGCATTCATTCCATCATTCCCCAATTGCTCCATGAGCATATGGTTCAAACTCTTTAACTAGATATCAGTGGATGGTAAGAAGTGATTTCAAGTCTACTTTTATGCAATGCCACCTGTTTGGATTTGAAATTCTTCCTTCCATGGTACAGTGAGCTCACTAATAACCCTCATCAAAGTAACAGATTGGCACTTATCAACCCAGAAGAGACAGCTCATTTTATTCACAGATAAAAGTAAAATGAACATTTCAAAATTAAAACTTACATTTTAACTAGTTCATATCTGCACACAACTCATCAGGATTTAGATACTGAGGACATGGAGCTCAGGAAATACCCTATTAACATATTTATTCTCAGTCAAATGCTGAATCCTGAATAAGGCTGTCATACATCGTGACTACTAACAATTCTGATATGACATTTAGCGATATGTCCACAGAAATGTTCTGCCTCATTTTCCTGCAACCTAGTGATTTTCTGAACATCCACAAACGCGGACATAAAACAAAGTAATCCACACCCTTATTGGTTACATGTCGACAGGTTAAAACCATGCCAGTCATTATTTGGTAGATTTAGCAGCGTTTACTGTGTAAGGACTTGAATATGTATGATGCTTATAAAGTTTTTTATTGCACACATATTTGAACAAGTTTGATGTTGGTTTTGAAGTGAGTGTTGAATATTTGGTGCAGAAAGAATTTACAACAGTTGCAACACTTTCAAATTAATGTAAAAACAAAATTAGAAACTAAATGGTACCAGCCTTCACACAATGAAAGATTCTGAGGTTTGAGGAGAGATTTCAGACTGTGAACTATATCAAGAAATGAATATTTATTCCCCATTCCTCTGCATCATTATTTTCCTGATTGGAAATGAATGAAAGGATGGTTCACACCTGAATTTGCAATACCAGTGAACCATTCTCAAAGAATATTTCCAAAAGGTGAAAATTCATGGACAAAGCAGGAATTTGTAAAGTTGTTTTGTAATTTTAAAAAATTAGAAAAGTCCTTTGAAATTTGACGTCAACACAAATAATTCATGGGGATTAAGTAATCATTATTTGAACTAACTTTTGATTTCATTAAATTAAATGGTTCACTGTTGACTTCTGCTCTATTTTAGTAATTGGAGTTCTAATAGTAGATATCCAATGCATTGACACTAAGTCCACAATCCAATTGCTCATAGAGATAGTGGTTGAGCTTCCTTAAATCTGAATCTAAAATAAGTTTTAATTTATTTCACCCTACTTCAGTCTGGATCGTTAATGTGCCAGAGCAGCTGTGATATTCACTAAATAGAAACACGTGGAAAGATAGAGGTAGCTTCTCTCTCCCGTACTTGCGACTTCAAGCAACAGTTACTTCAATACTGAAGGGCCTCTTATCAGTACTCCACCTTTGAAAATGCACCCACATCTCCCCCTCCACCCTTCCAATCCCCCACTTCCCTTTCTAGGTTTTAATGGTGCACTTTTCCAGTAATTGCCCAATCCATCTAAGGTTGTGTCAGTGGATTGTTATCACGGTGCCAGGTTTGATCCTGACTTTGGGATCCTGTACCAGAAGGAAGATTCTGGCAAATGACAGCTATTCCCAAACTACTCCCCTTTCTGGTTTGAGCTTGAAACGGTAAGAACATACATGCAAACATTAGAGTTTGCAGCAGGAGTAGGCGATTTGGCCTGTAGGGATCTCTGGCCATTGAATAAAGCATGCCTGATCTGGTTGTTCACACAACTCTACAGCTACACCTTCCTGAAAATCTTTGATTTCCTTGTTAGTCAAGAATTATTTGCACCCCAAACTAAAAATATTCAAAGACGCTTCTTCCACTGCTGTCTGCGGAAGAGAAGCCAATAGACTCCTAAATCAGAAAAAACGACTCTTCCTCTTTGCCTTAATTTGAACAGTCCTAATTGTTAACTGCACTCTGCTTCTAGAATTGCCCTCAAAGGCAAGCATCCTTTCAGCATCCACACAGTCAAGTCTCTTGATGATCTTTGAATAAAATCACTCTCATTCTTCTCAACTGATGAAGACTCAACCTGCCCAAACCGGCCTGAGAAATTAACCCTCTTGCCCAGGAAGAGATTGAGTGATCCATCTCTGCAATGCTTCGGTGCAATAGAATCGCATTTTAAGTAGGCGTGGGGGTAGGAAGCTAAGCAGCACAGTACCCGAGCTTTGTTCTCACGCGAATACTATTTTAAGAAAAGCAAATGCAAACATACCATGAAATCATTTACTTCACCATTCCCCACAATGGACTCCATTGCCAATTACTTTAAACTTGTCCACTAGATGGCAAAGTTAGTCCACAAGCACCTGATGAAGGAGCGATATTGTGGGGATAACTGAGACATGGCTTCAAGTGGACAGAGCCTGAGAAATGAATATTCAAGGCTACACGTGCTATCATAAGGACAGACTGACGGGCAGAGGGGGTGGGGTGGCCATGTTGGTAAGGGATGATATTCAGTCCCTTGCACGGGGGGGACTAGAATCAGGGGATATAGAGTCAGTATGGATAGAGCTGAGAAATTCTAAGGGTAAAAAGACCCTCTTGGGAGTTATCTACAGGCCCACCAAACAGTAGTCTGGATGTCGGATGTAAGTGGAATCAGGAGCTGAAATTGGCCTGTCGCAAAGGTGTTACTACAGTTGTTATGGGGGATTTCAACATGCAGGTAGACTGGGAGAATCAGGATGGTATTGGACCTCAAGAAAGAGACTTTGTGGAGTGCCTCCGAGATGGATTCTTAGAACAGCTGGTGCTGGAGCCGACCAGGGAGAAGGCAATTCTGGATCTAGTATTGTGTAACGAACCAGAATTGGTCAGGGACCTCAAAGTGAAGGAGCCATTGGGAAGTAGTGACCATAATACAATAAGCTTCAATCTGCAATTTGAGAGGGAGAGGGTACAATCGGAAGTGACAATATTTCTGTTGAATAAAGGGAACTATGGAGCTATGAGGGAGGAGCTGGCCAAAGTTCAATGGTGCAATACCTTAGCAGGGATGACAGTGGAGGAACAATGGCAGATATTTCTGGGTATAATGCAGAAGATGCAGGATCAGTTCATTCCAAAAAGAAAGAAAGATCCTAGGAGGTGGCATGGGTGGCCGTGGCTGACGAGGGAAGTTAAGAAACATATAAAGTTAAAAGAGAAAAAGTATAACACAGCAAAGATAAGTGGGAAAACGGAGGACTGGGAAACTTTTAAAGAACAACAGAGGATTACTGAGGAGGAAATATGCAGAAAAAAAAATGAAGTACGAAGGTAAACTGGCCAAAAATATAAAGGAGGATAGTAAAAGTTTTTTTAGGTATGTGAAACGCAAAAAAATGGTTCAGACTAAAATTGGGCCCTTGAAGACAGAAACGGGGAATGTATTACGGGGAACAAAGAAATGGCAGAAGAATTGAATTGGTACTTCAGATCTGTTTTCACTGGGGAAGACACAAGCAATCTCCCTGAGGTAATAGTGGCTGAAGGACCTGCACTTAAGGGAATTTATATTTGCCAGGAATTGGTGTTGGAGAGACTGTTAGGTCTGAAGGTTGATAAGTCCCCAGGCCCTGATGGTCTACATCCCAGGGTACTGAAGGAGATGGCTCGAGAAATCGTGGATGCGTTGGTGAATATTTTCCAGAGTTCGATAGATTCAGGATCAGTTCCTGCGGATTGGAGGGTGGCTAATGTTGTATCACTTTTTAAGAAAGGTGGGAGAGAGAAAGTGGAAAATTATAGACCAGTTAGTCTGACCTCAGTGGTGGGAAAGATGCTGGAGTCTATTATAAAGGATGAAATTATGGCACATCTGGATAGTAGTAACAGGATAGGACAGAGTCAGCATGGTTTTATGAAGGGGAAATCATGCTTGATTAATCTTCTTGAATTTTTTGAGGAAGTAACTGAAGATGGATGAGGGAGATCCAGTAGATGTAGTGTACCCGGACTTTCAGAAAGCTTTTGAAAAAGTCCCACATAGGAGGTTAGTGAGCAAAATTAGGGCGCATTGTATTGGGGGCAAAGTACTAACTTGGTTTGAATGTTGGTTGGCTGACAGGAAACAAAGAGTAGTGATAAACGGCTCCATTTTGGAATGGCAGGCAGTGACCAGTGGGGTACCACAGGGATCAGTGCTGGGACCGCAGCTTTTTACAATATATATTAATGATATAGAAGATGGTATTAGTAATAACATTAGCAAATTTGCTGATGATACTAAGCTGGGTGGGAGGGTGAAATGTGAGGAGGATGTTAGGAGATTACAGGGTGACCTAGACAGTTTAGGTGAGTGGTCAGATGCATGGCAGATGCAGTTTAATGTGGATAAATGTATGGTTATCCACTTTGGTGGCAAGAACAGGAAGGCAGATTACTACCTAAATGGAATCAATTTAGGTAAAGGGTCAGTACAGAGAGATCTGGGTGCCCTTCCTGAAGAAGGGCTCGTGCCCAAAACGGCGATTGTCCTGCTCCTTGGATGCTGCCTGACCTGCTGCGCTTTTCCAGCAACACATTATCAGCTCTGATCTACAGCATCTGCAGTCCTCATTTTCTCCTCGTTCTTGTATACCAGTCAATGAAGGTAAGCATGCAGGTGCAGCAGGTAGTGAAGAAGGCTAACAGCATGCTGGCCTTCATAACAAGAAGGATTGAGTATAGAAGCAAAGAGGTTCTTCTGCAGCTGTACAGGGCCCGAGTGAGACCACACCTGGAGTATTGTGTGCAGTTCTGGTTTCCAAATTTGAGGAAAGACATTCTGGCTATTGAGGGAGTGCAGCGTAGGTTCACGAGGTCAATTCCTGGAAAGGCGGGACTACCTTAAACTGAAAGACTGGAGCAACTGGGCTTGTATACCCCTGAGTTTAGAAGACTGAGAGGGGTTCTGATTGAGACATATAAGATTATTAAAGGATTGGACACTCTGGAGGCAGGAAACTTGTTTCTGCTGATGGGTGAGTGCCAAAGGACACAGCTTAAAAATATGGGGTAGACCATTCAGGACAGAGATGAGGGGAAACTTCTTCACCCAGAGAGTGGTGACTATTTGGAATGCTCTGTCCCAGAAGGCAGTGGAGGCCCAGTCTCTGGATTCATTTAAGAAAGAGTTGGATAGAGCTCTCAAGGATAGTGGAATCAAGTGTTATGGAGATAAGGGAGGAACAGGATACTGATTAAGGATGATCAGCCATGATCATATTGAATGGTGGTGCAGGCTCAAAGGGCAGAATAGCCTACTCCTGCACCCATTGTCTATTGTCTATTGAAAGCTCGAGTGCTTCCAATTAAACCTGTAGGGCTATAACTTGGCCTTGTGTGAATTTTAACTTTGTCCACGCTAGTCCAACACCGCCATCTCCCAATCAAGATTCGATGGCAATGCCCCTAACAGGTATCATGGTGTGCAAGTTCCTTAATACGGTAAGGGCATCCTCCTCATTAGTAAAATACAATTAATACATACAGCGTGACAACTATCATAGAATATAAAGAAGTTTAATTTGATCCTGATACAAAAAAGATCATTTCGAAATCAGCGCATGCTATTCGGATTAGTTCACGTAGACCTGAAATCACACAAACCGCGCGCAGCGAACAGGCAGCTTGGAGAATACAGGACAAATGGACAATCTTTCAGAGATTGTGTCTGAAGAGCGTGTTGTTCAGGAGCAGCAGGTACATTTCTCAGAGGTTTTCCCTTTACACACACAGCCATTGGCACAGTTGGTGCATGCTGCAGGACAGCAAGAGCAGCAACCTGAGAGGAGAGGACAAAGACACAAATCACTCACAATCAATTCGTTCACTGAAAGCTCCCACAGCCTCCCATGACAGCACCCAGCTCCTCCCTCACAAACCCATCGGTCTCCCATCTCCCAGTCACCTCCCTGAAGAGACTCAGCAGCACATCCAGTGAGAGACAGTTTGAGGGAAGATGTTCCTGTCACTATCTCCACAACACGGTTTCTAATGAGAAGTCGAAAAGATCAGCGCTTTCCGATGTCAACCTCAGACATTGCTTTCAGCAGTAGCTTCTGGTCTGGAGATTCTTCCGATTGGACATTGTAGAAATCGGATGGCAATTCAATCCGGTGTAATCCCGGATCATGTATGTGTCTGTGGTGTCCCTGTGTGAGTTGTGCCCAGGACTATGTATCACAACAATAGAACGGGAGCAGTTTGAAAGCCTGTCCCAGTGACTCACTTTTCTGGCAGCGTCCAGCTTTGCTGGTGGCACATTGACAGTTGGAGCATCTGCAGGTGTTTTCACAGGAGCAGGATCCTGAAAAGAGGAAAAACACAGAGAGTGAGTGGTGTGCACCGCCCAGCAATGGCCCCAGGCACGGGCTGGGCACGGGACCCGGCTCTTTGTGCCATTGCCCTGGGCTGCAGTGAGTTGAAGAAGCAGCCTGGCCCTCCCTGCAATGCTGCTGTCTCCCAGTCAGACTGAGGCCCCGCACTGGGACACTGTGCTGAAAGCACTTGCACCAAGCCCCACTCACCATCCAGGCACACACAGGGCTTCGGGTCCGACATCTCACCAACTTCTTCTGCAGCTTCCAGCCGTCTCCAATCCGCACTTCTCGACCTTGTGCCGTTTGCTGAAGCCGAGCCGAGCTTTATGAGATTGTGATGGGAAGCGAGCCGGCTGCAAAACCGGGCAACGGGCGGCTCGGCGCTACTTGAATGCACACGGCCCTTCGGAGTGAGTCAGCGGCTGGAGGTTTGAATTGCAGCCGCTTCCTTCATTCACAACACGGCCCGAAGGGATTTCTCAATCAGTGTAATACAGAGATCCTGTGATGGGAAATATTTGGAGAGTGAGTGAAACCACACTGTAGGGCCCAGGGTAGGTATGGTCTGCACTCTGTCCATCGCCTCACTTATCATTTCCTTTCTCGCAAATCAAAGTCATTTACGTTTTAAAATTAGTTAATTTAACGAGCTTTCTCGGATAATAAACAGCTGAATAGATTGGTCATGAAAGAAATAATAAAAGTACATGTAAATACACAGAATGGAAATAAGGGAGAAATGATGAGTCTCTGAGCTAATTCTGTGTTGGAGGCGATGTTTCTCACAACCAAAATGCAGGATTGGACCAGTTCTCTGCTGCTTGTACTCCTTTCCGTATGTAAAAGAAATTGTGTACCTCCCCAAATATGAACAGAGACTGAGTGGCTGATGCAAACCACGACAAATCCATTTTGTCCAACGTATATCATTCCCAGCTCTGTGTGTCCTTGTTCTTTAATTTAGTTGTGACGTGTCTGCCCATTTCCCCCTTCTCCTTTTCTGAGCCGTTTATTATCTCCCTCATTACTCACTACTCTCCTGATCTCCCATTCCTGAGCAAACCTGGAGACCTCCCTCGAGTTGGGGTTAGTGCCAGAGGATGGGAGAATTACAAAATTACTCTCTTGTTCAAAAAGGAGATGCCCAGCAATTACAGACCCATCAGTTCAATTCTAGTCTTGTGGAAACTTCTTGAATACGAGTTTGGGACAACTAATGCTGACACGGGCATATATCAGATCATTAGGTAAAGTCAAAATAGCAACATTGCAACTTTTTATCTAACTTGCTGAACGTTTATGAAGACATAAAAGAGAAGATGGAGGAGGTTAATGCCATCAATATCATGTACATGAATACCAGAAACCAATTTGAATCAGTCTCACACATCAGACCTGCGAGAAAGCTTATTGCTCAGACAAGTGAAGCTACAGTGACAATGTACATAGAAAGCAAAGCAGGAAACCGAGGAAAGGTTAATTGATGTTGTTCGTTATGGAGCAAGTTGTCTGATGCTGTTTCCTGAGTCACTATTGGGATACTTACACTTCCTGGTTTACTCGAAAGGATCTTGGAGTGCACGAGGCAATTTCACACTTTGCAGATGATGCAAAACTTCGAAACATTGTTAAGTGTGAGGAAGGTAATGCAGAGCTGTCAATGGTTGAAGACATGTTGTTGGAGTGGGTAAAGAAGTGGTTGATGAAAAAGTTCTTGGGTCCCTCATGGTTTTATAAAACTCTGAATGGTCACCCCTCACCAACAATACTCCAGGGAAAACAGTCCCATCATATTCCATCTCTCCCCAAAGCTCACAATTCTGCAACCCCAGCAACAGCCTTATAACCCTTTTCTGAGCCCTTCTACGTTTCACAATACTCTCCCTGTATCAGAGAAACCAGAAATGAATGGACTATTCAATAGCCTATCCAATGTTCTGTACAGATACTACATGACCTCTCAACAAGTATCAATGCACTGACCAATAAAGGCAAGTGCACCAAATGCCTTCTTCATACCCTGTCCACCTGCTCCTTCAAAAGCATCGCTACTCCACCCTCCTTGTCTCCTACCCTCACATCAATCAGTGTCTAAATAGCTAGTTCTCCCTGTATTCCATGCGATCTAACCTTGCTAAACAGTCTACCATGCAGAACTTTGTTGAATGCCTTGATAAACTCCATAGAGACTGTCCACAACTATACGTTCATTAATCTTCTTTAACATTTCTTCAAAACCCTCAATCAAGTTATTGAGATATGAACTCCCCCACAGAAAGTCATGTTGACTGTCAGTAATCATTCTTTGCCTCTCTGAGTACATGTAAATCTTGTCCCTCAGAATGACCTCCATCACTGACATCAGGCTCACCGGTCTGCTGATCTTTGACTTTTCCTCACCATCTTTCTTCAATAATGGTATCACATTAGCCTATCTCTACTGTACTGGCACCTCACCTGTGGCTATCAATGATACAAATATCTCAGGAAGGGGCCCAGAATGCACCTCCCTACCTTCCAACAAAGTTCTGGGGTACACCTGAGCAGGTCCTGGCAATTTGTATGCATTTTAAGACCTCCAGCACCTCCTCTTCTGTAATATGAATACTTTTCAACTATCACAATGTACTTCTCCAAGTTTTCGACCTTCTTTCTCCTTCTCCACAGTAAACACTGATGCAAAATACTCATCTGGTATCTCATCCAGCTGCTGTTGCCCCCCCCCCCCCCCCCCCACCGCATAACCTGCATTGTTGATCTTTAAAGGGCTCTATTCTCTCCCGAGTTACTTGTTTGGCATTAATGCACTGGTAGTCTCTCTTTGGATTCTCCTTAAGCCTATTTTCCAAAAGCTATCTCCCATGTTCTCTTTTGCCCTTCTGGTTCCCTATTAAGTATACTCCTCTTTCCTTAATACTCCTCAAGGGATCCATTCAGTATCAGCTGTCTATATCTATCATATGTCTCCTTCTTTTTCTTGACCAGGCCTCAATTTTCCTCGTCCTCCAGCATTCCCTACACCGAACAACCTTGTGCTTCATTCTAACGGGAACGTGCTGTCTCTGGGCTCTCATTACCTCATTTTTCAAGGGCTCCCACTTTCCCGCCCAGAATCAACTTCTGAAAGTTCTTGCTGAACATCATCAAGTTAGCCTTCGTCCAATCTCAAACTTTAACTTTTATATCAGGTCTATGATTTTCCACAACTATTTTAAAACTAATGAAATTATGTTTATGTTGACTGTCCCAAAGTCTTCCCCTACTGACACCTCAGTCACTTGCCATATTAGCATGTGATACGGTAGGAATGATTCATAATGGTGTGGAGTTCAGGAATGGGGAGGTTACATTGATCCTGTACATATAAGACACGTGTCACAAAGCAGCTGGAGTATTGTCTTCAGTTTAGAAGATAGATTGGAAATGGTGAGACAGTCTGTGGGGAATCTGTGGAAAACATTGTCACAGGAGGCTGTCGAGGGCAAGTCGTTGGGTGTCTCTGAGAGAAACAGATTCTTGACGAACAAGGTGCTTGAAGGATATGGGGAGAAGGCAGGAGAATCGAGTTAATAAACATATCAGCCATGATCAAACGGCGGAGTAGACTCGGTGGAGGAAAGGTGACTCTGTCCTGTATGATTCGATGATTCTATCAGCTGGGAGAGCGATTGGAAAGCAGCAAATATCCCTAGTGGAAGGAGGAAATGTCAGGTCAAACAGAAAGTGCTGTCCCTGCCTCCCCCAGACCGTGACGGGGAATCGTGTTCCAGACGCTCGGACACTGGCTGATCCCACAGGAACTGCTGACACATTACACTGATTGAGAAATCCCTTCGGGCCGTGTTGTTAATGAAGGAAGCGGCTGCAATTCAAACCTCCAGCCGCTGACTCACTCTGGTGGGCCGTGTGCATTCAGGTAGCGCCGAGCCGCCCGTTGCCCGGTTTTGCAGCCGGTTCGCCTTCAATCACAATCTCATAAAGCTCGGCTCGGCTTCAGCAAACGGCACAAGGTCGAGAAGCGCGGATTGGTGCCGGCTCGAAGCTGCAGAAGAAGTTGGTGAGATGTCGGACCCGAAGCCCTGTGTGTGCCTGGATGGTGAGTGGGGCTTGGTGCAAGTGCTTTCAGCACAGTGTCCCAGTGCGGGGCCTCAGTCTGACTGGGAGACAGCAGCATTGCAGGGAGGGCCAGGCTGCTTCTTCAACTCACTGCAGCCCAGGGCAATGGCACAAAGAGCCGGGCCCCGTGCCCAGCCCGTGCCTGGGGCCATTGCTGGGCGGTGCACACCACTCACTCTCTGTGTTTTTCCTCTTTTCAGGATCCTGCTCCTGTGAAAACACCTGCAGATGCTCCAACTGTCAATGTGCCACCAGCAAAGCTGGACGCTGCCAGAAAAGTGAGTCACTGGGACAGGTTTTCAAACTGCACCCGTTCTATTGGTGTGACACATAGTCCTGGGCACAACTCACACAGGGACACCACAGAAACATACTTGATCCGGGATTACACCGGATTGAATTGCCATCCGATTTCTACAATGTCCAATCGGAAGAATCTCCAGACCAGAAGCTGCTGCTGAAAGCAATGTCTGAGGTTGCCATCGGAAAGCGCTGATCTTATCGACTTCTCATTAGAAACCGTGTTGTGGAGATAGTGACAGGAACATCTTCCCTCAAACTGTCTCTCACTGGGATGTGCTGCTGAGTCTCTTCAGGGGGGTGACTGGGAGATGGGAGACCGATGGGTTTGAGAGGGAGGTGCTGGGTGCTGTCATGGGAGGCTGTGGGAGCTTTCAGTGAACGAATTGATTGTGAGTGATTTGTGTCTTTGTCCTCTCCTCTCAGGTTGCTGCTCTTGCTGTCCTGCAGCATGCACCAACTGTGCCAATGGCTGTGTGTGTAAAGGGAAAACCTCTGAGAAATGTACCTGCTGCTCCTGAACAACACGCTCTTCAGACACAATCTCTGAAAGATTGTCCATTTGTCCTGTATTCTCCAAGCTGCATATTTTCTTTATGTTGCTCCGATGATTTGTGTATTATTGTGAATCATTGCAAATTTATTGAATGTTGTTTTGCTTGTCTTTTGATATAAGTACCTGAATAAAATTCCACATTGTGATACATTTGAAAAGTCCTCTTTTTTTTCTTAAATGAGCGACGATGCAACAAATCGGAAATGCCATTGAGCGATCTGTGCAGAACCCGCACTGCATACTATTAAACTTTGAAGCCAGATTGTTGCCTGTGTCAGTCTAGTAAATGAGGTTAAACTCTCTGCAGGCTGACCAGTTTCAGAAAAGGTAGTGTGGGGAATTCATTGGCAGTTCGGCTAATGCTCGGATGCAATAGTGATGCAGCATCCCATTATGAACTATACCAAAAATTGGATATTAGTCTGTTCCATCTGTCAGCTTATTGTGCATACTCAAGTTTATGAAACAGATTACTTGAAGGAATTTGAAAAAGACCAGGCATGTGTTCATGTGTTACAGGCAATATTTCTCCCACTCTGAAATGTATGAATTGGTCAGTGTATGAGTTTAATGCCTCTGAAAGCATTAGCAGAGATTTAACAAATAATGCCAACCTAAAGAATGTGATTTCATCCATTGTGCCATTACCAGCTCTTCTGATTAATTTTATTGTGTTTCAACTGTCATGTTCCTGTTCACTTTCCCATTCTGTTCTCTTCAGCCTCTTGTTCTCCATCTCATTGTTTACGCTTATTGTGTTATTCAAAGCTGAAGCAAACCAGAAAATCCCCTGGGCTTGGAGTTAAATTAAGACAGTGAGAGAATTACAAAATTGTCCCCTTGTTCAAAAGCAAGTTGTAAGGTGAAGCCCAGTAATTACAGACCAACAATTTCAACCTTGTTAGTAGAGAAACTTTGAGAAAGAAAATCCTGCTATAAAATTAGATGGATTTCCTGGTGGTGGAAATTGAACAAAGATTTGTACACCGTGTCTCTCTCACTGAGTCTCACACAACTGGGTGCTGGGCAAAATATAATCACTACCGCAGTTAGATGGTCGTGTGGGGGTAAAGAAATAAAAAATAAAAAAGAAGTAAACAAGAAATAATAAAATGAGAGAGACGTTGATTAATTGGGTAGTGTCAGAATCTTTCCTGGATGTTATCTCTCTGGTGTTTTTTGTTGAGAGGACCTCAGACTGTGGGCCTGACCTCAAAGTAGGAAAATAAAAGTCAAAGGAGGTGTGGTGCTGAATTGGAAACAGCAAATAACCTTCCTCTGGAGGCAGACAACAAGCTTAAAGTACTTGATGAAATATATTTACATCCTCCCTTCTCTAGGGAAGAGAATGTTGTTTAAGGAACAGTAATGGAGGAGTTGAAAGTGGATTTGATACCTTCTATTACAAGGACTTCAAGTGTTGACAGCCATCCAAGTCGAAAACTTAACCCATAGAGATGAGATGTATTCAGGATTAATGAGTTTGAATTTGGGCAGGAATAGTAGTGGTTGTGGCAACAGAATTATGCTAGTGGTCTTAGTAAACATAAGGGGAGATAAATCTCCAGGAACTGATGAAGTGTATCCCAGCATGTTGTAGGAAGTTGTTGAGGAAATTATAGGGCCCCTGGCTGAACTGCTTGCATTATGTACGAACACAGGTGAAGTATTGGAGGACTGGAGAGTGGCTAACGTTGTGCCATTGTTTAAGGAAGGCTGTAAGGAGAAGCCTGGAAAATAGAGACCTGTGAGTCTGACATCAGTGGTGGGTAATTTGTTGGAACCGAATCTGAAAGATTGAAGGTTCATGCATTTGGAGAGGCAAGGACTGATTCGGGATAGTCAGCCTGGCTTTGTACAAGGAGAAGCTTGTCTCAGAAAAGTGATTGAATTTTTTTTAATGAAGTAACCCAAATGATTGTTGAGGGCAGAGCCATAGAGGTTGTTTACTTGGACATCAATAAAGTGTTTGACAAGATTCAGCATGGTAGACTAATTTAAAAAGTTCGATCACATAGGCTTAAGGGTGAACTTGCCAACTGGACACAAAATTGGGTTAATGGTGGGTGACAGACAATAAATATTAATCACCTGGATGTGGAGATACAAGGCAGAATAATAGACAGTCTCAGATTCTCAGAATTGTTACAGTGCACTAGGAGACCATTTAACCATAATTTATGCATCAGCTCTACAGGTGACCATCATCCCTTAGTGCCATATCCCAACCCTTTTCCTCTAACCCTGCTCATTACATTCATCAAATAGTGATGTAAAGTTCTTTTCAATACCTTAATAAAGCCTTCATCTTGCTCTACGAAAATATTTTTGTCTCCTTTCATAATGTCTTCTTTTATACATTGTTTTAAACATGTGCCTTCTTCTTCATCATCCTTGAGTGAGTTGGAATATCATTCTGCCTCTCTTTCATGCCCAGGCCTTCACGACTTTGAAAACTTCAATCAAACTTCCCCTTGGCCTTTTCCTCTCCAAGTAAAGGAGGCTCACCATTTACAATTCATCTTCAAGACTGGAGGCAATCATAGAATTCCTATTGTGTGGAAGCAGGTCTTTTGGCCCACTGGCCCTCTGAAGGGCTTCCCACCCATTCCCACCTCCTTATCCTATCACTGTCACGTTGCATTATGCATGGCCAAATGCACATTTTGGATCATGGAAAGAACCAGGAGGAAACCCATTCAGCTACGGGCAGAACATACAAACTCCACAGGGACAGACAGCTGAGGGTGGGATTGAACCCAGTTCCCTGGAACGGGTCAGGCAGCAGTGCTGATCACTGAGCCACCTTGCTGCCAACATTCTAGCTGAGGTGTGATGAGTGTCTAACAAATGCTTAGTGTATCCTCCCTACTACTGTACTCTGCATCACTATTAATACAGCATAGAACAAGGCACCAATTGTGCTCTTCACCTGTCCTGCCATCGTTCATAGGTGATGTACAATTACTGCCAGGTCCCTCAGTTATTGCATACCCTTTACATTCAATTGCTTTAAGTTTTGTTGCCTCTTCATATTTACACACCAAATCGATCATGTCAACTGGTTATATGTTTGCAAAATTGACCGTGTGTTTCAAAAATGTCAACTGTGTATTTTGAAATTACAGCATTGTCTGAGTGCACTTTCAGAAGTCCTGTAATTGAGCTATAACTTTGAAAATCATTCTTTACAGTTGATACCGCACAGTGGGGTTCCTTATGAATGTGACACAGTGTTAAACTGTATCATAACTGGGAAACATAGACAAGGTTATCCCCAAAATCCAAATATTCCAGTTTGATTGGGGAGAATTTGTTTCCATTCGCTGGGGAGACTGGGATTGTGGGCACCTCCTGAGAATCAGAGGGGGTCAATTTAGAATGTAAATGAGATCGGTGGATATGTAGAATTTAGAGCAGTAAAGGCCAGGATGTTAAATGTCTTCAAAAGCAGGGATTGATAAATTCTTGATCTTGCAATGAATTAAGGTCGACGGGGAGAGTGTGAGTAAGTGGAGTTGAAATGCCCATCAATCATGATAACGTGGCAGAGTGGACTGGATGGGCCAAATGGCCTTACTTCCACTTCTATGTCTTATGGCCTTATGGTCTTATGGAAATCAAAGACACTCAAGACTGTTATAGCTGTAAAGTGGAGTTGTGTGAACAACCAGAACAGGCATGCTTTATTCAATGGCCATAGACCCCTACCGGCTAAATCGCCGACTCCTGCTGCAAATTTGAATCGAGTTGGGGAACAGGAATGTTGGTTGGTGTATAATTTTCAAAGGTGGAAGTCCAATAACAGGCCCTTCAACACAGATGTAACTGCTGCTTGGAATTGCAATTATGGGAGAGTGAAGCTAACTCTATCTTTCCACTTGTTTCTCCTTAATGAACAGCAGAGCCGGTCTGGCACAGTATCAGTCCAACCTGATGAAAGGTGAAATACATTCAAACTTATTTTAGATTCAGATTTAAGAATGTTCAACCACTATCTCTATGAGCTATTGGATTGTGGATTTACTAACCAATCCTTTTGATATCTAGTGTCACAACACCAAATGCCAAAATGGAGCAGATGTCAGTAGTGAACAAACAGTTAATTTTATGCAATCAACAGTGAGTTCAAATAATGATTATTTGATCCCAATTAATTACATGTGGTGACATCAAATTTCAAAACAGGACTTTCCAAATAATGTCTTAAGTATAGAACGATTTCACAAATTTCTGCCTCCTCTATCAATATTCACCTTTGGGAACCATTCTTTGAGAATGCTTCACTGGTATTGAGAATTCAGGTGTGAACCATCCATTCGCTCATTTCCACACCAAAATTCTCAATACCAGTGAACTCTCAAAGAATGGTTCCCTCTGCTGAAACTTCAGGGAGGAGGCAGAAATTTGTGAAATTGCTGTAGAATTAGGAGATTATTTTGAAAATCCTCTTTGGAATTTTGATGTGAACACACATAATTAATTGGGATTAAACAATCATTATTTGAACCAACTGTTGGCCTTGAGAATATAGTTCAGCATGAAGATGCTTGTCAGTTCGTCGCTTACAGCTTCATCATTAAGTTTTCAAATGGTCCAAATTATTTCTATTGTGTGAGTTGGGTGTTACATTAAGAAAGAATCATACAGAACATGGGACAATTCAAAGAAAGGAAAAGAAAGATTTGCATGTCTCATAGCACATTAGAACTATAGGCAATTTACATTCAGCAAGCTATGACAAGCAGGAATATCATAGTGACCAGTCAATCTGTTTTGTGTTCTTGTAGGTTAAATATCGGCCATGGATTATTCCTCCACTCTCTTTTGAAATAGGGACATAAGATCTCTTGAATGCTAAACTGCAGCCTGAGCTGGCTGCTTGAGAGAATGTAAAAGCACCTCTGACAGTGTGGCACTTCTTCAGCTCTGGAGTGTTCGCCTGAATTCTTGTGGGAACCCAGGAGTGGGAGTTGAACATGGAATGTTCTGACTCCAATGCAAGATTGCTGTCAACCATTGCACAATAAATGCTGGCGTAACGCATCAATTTAAACACTTCAGTGTATTAAAGCACATCATTCATAAAGTCCAGTCAACTAACTCAGAAGAAAGATGCAGTATAAGTGCAGTAACTAACAATTTAAATCTGATATTACATAAAGTGTGGTATTTTTCATTTCCATTCAACATAACACTTAAATGTTATGGTGCCAAGCTACACTTAAAATTACATATTACATTTACAAGACACAGCAGTTACATTTCACGCCAAATGTTTTCTGGTCCATAGAGGTTGAGAGCTTTATCCATGGGTTTGAGTCCAACATTGTACTGACGTGGGAGGGCCTTAAATGGTAACTTTATTATATTGGGCCTTTGCAGCAGCTGTTTCAAGCTTCAGAAGTCTCTGAGCATTTCATTTTAACATGTAACCCTTCATCAGGAATAGCGTATCAAAACATAGAGCACATTTCATCAAATTGATGGTTCTTCACCAGCATCTTGGTCTGCATCCCAGGCAACAGTTCACCATGTGAATGAATTGTTTTTGAAATGGCCGTCTTTGTATAAGCAAAAGAAACCTATTTCATTGTGCTATGGTAGTCTCATTCACTTTATTTAATAAATGATAGTTCTAAAGAGATCTGGATGTTTAGGGAATGAACTGGCATCATAGAATTATAGAATCCCAACAGTGTTGAAGCATTCAGCCCATCAACTCCACACCAACCATCAAAATAGCATGCCAAACACATCCACCCACCCATCCACCCTATCCCTGTAACCCAGCATTTCCAAAGTCTAGTCCACCTTGCCTGCACATCCCTGGACAATCATGGAATGTTCCATCAGATTATGCTTTAAACCACAATGCCATCTGGTGTGATCTGGTGGAAGAGGTGTTCTGTGGAGCTTGAACAGTGAAAGATGCAAAATCTTCAACGAAATTGACCACAGATAGGATTGCTGAACTCTTCAGACATAACATCGAAATTGAATGTTAGTTTTGTGGATGTGTATGTGTGTGTGGGTGGAGGTGTTTAAGGTAATCGCGATTACTGCAGTAAATCTGATTCCTCAGTCTGGAATGCTCAGCTTCACATTAGGAGATGTCTATAGTTTGTTGCTGTCTGATCATTGTCTTCCTCTGAGTTGTCCAACATTAACTAAAACTACATACTTGTCATTCCCTAGATCATTTGTTTTTCAACTCCCGCATTGAAAAATACTCACTAAAATTGTCAATACTTTTCACAAGTTTAGTTCTGTCATGTTGAGAACTTCAGTGACATCTTTCTGCTTCAGCACCTTGTGTGCTTTACAGACCGTTCTCCAAGATAATACTGTTTAACTTATGCATCTTCAAGTTCTTGCAGTATTCCAGTTTTGGCAAGCCAAATCTGACCTCTCAACCAATTATTTCAAGGAGCAACTTACACACACATAACCGATCCTGACCAACTGCAGTATCAGCACGTTGAGGTGGGCAGTGGCATCTTACGACTTTCGTAAAATCATGGTGCCATGACTATCAACTACATTTGAAAATAAAGGGTGATGTAAGTTGGATTGGCCCCTCAATGACAAATTTTCCACCTGTGTCCACTAGGGTGATGTTCCCCCATGTCCAAAAGTTAATTTCACATGATATCTTCAGTTTATTGATGTTGTCAAATGTAGTGATAACAGACAATGCATGAAAGCAACTAATACAGTCCAGGGAGACATGTGATCAATCACAAGTAAACTTGAGCACCTACAAACAATTTCTGGTTCTGATTCTGTTTTCTGACAAGAATTTATCTCCTTTTCTCAGTAGCGTCCACAACTTGCAATTACAGCAC
Organism: Chiloscyllium punctatum; assembly: GCF_047496795.1. NCBI lineage: Eukaryota > Metazoa > Chordata > Chondrichthyes > Orectolobiformes > Hemiscylliidae > Chiloscyllium > Chiloscyllium punctatum. The sequence goes on along the minus strand of NC_092764.1, from coordinate 59,706,539 downwards.
AGTTTACATTGAGTAAAATGCCAAATGTACTTCTCAAGAGTGACATCAAACAAACACCAAACTACCTAGGGTAGCATAAAGACAAGCTAATGAACAAGTACCTTAAAGAGCACAAGTAAATCGACGGATGGAAAGATTTAAGGATCAAGTTTGAAAGATTATGGTCTGACAGCGATAGATATAACCATCAGTTGCAGAAATATATGAGAGGACAGATATTAAAGAGTGCAGAGTTGTTGGAGTGTTATCTCAGTGGATGATAGAGCAGCAATAAGAATCTCAGTTATTGATGAGTTTTAAAACAAGAATAGAATTTGACAATATTGGGAGCTAAAACATTGTTGAAAAATGTGTTGCTGGAAAAGCGCAGCAGGTCAGGCAGCATCAAAGGAACAGGAGAATCGACGTTTCGGGGTAAAACACTGTGCCAAAATATCTGGATAATAGATTGTGAGTGATTTGTGTCTTTGTCCTCTCCTCTGAAGATGCTGTTCCTGCTGTCCCGCAGCATGCACCAACTGTGCCAATGGCTGTGTGTGTAAAGGGAAAACCTCTGAGAAATGTACCTGCTGCTCCTGAACAACACGCTCTTCAGACACAGCCACTGAAAGATTATCCATTTGTACTGTATTCCCCAAGCTGCATCTCCTCACTGTCTATGCCCTGTGGATTTGTGTATGTTTGTGACTCATTCCAAGTTTATTGACTGTGTTCAATCTGTTTTGTCTTGGTATGAATACTTCAAAAAAAAATTTCAATCTTTGAAACACTTGAAAAGTCATATCTTTTTCTGAAATGAGCGGCCATATAATGCATAGGAAATGACATTGAGCCATCATTGCATGAACAAACCACATTGCATAATATCAAACTGTGAAGCCACATTCATGCCTGTGTCAGCTTGGTAAATGAGGTTAAACTCTGTGCTGCTGATCCACTTTCAGGAATAATAGATTGAATAATTCAGTGGTAATTCTGTTGTTGTTCTTATACAGAAATGAAGCAGCATTCCATTAAGAACTATCGTACAAATTAGATATCAGCCTATTCTATCTGTCAGCTTATTCTATACCCTCAGGTTTCTGGATCATATTCTTTAAAGGCATTTGAAGAAAAGCAGGCACGAAGTTTTAAGTGTTCCAGACAATGTTTCTCATGATCCAAAATGGTTGAATTGGTCAGTCTTTGCTGTCTGTCCATCCTTCTGTGTAAAATGAATCCCGTGCCTCTGTAAGCATTAACAGAGATTTAATGAATGACACAAACATAAACGATATAAACATAAATAACTTGGTATAAAATTGTCACACGGACAGCTGTTGATTAATTAGGTATATTCAGCATCAAGCCTGGATTTTATCCCTTCTGTGCTGTCTGTTCAAAGGACCTCAGACTCTGGACGATTACCCAATAAACACATAAGTAACAAAACAATAGTCAAAGGAGGAGACTCACTCTGTGTGCAGGCAACATGCTGAAAGTACTGGATGATGCTCATTTTGATCACCTTTTTCTCTCGGGAACAGAACGTAGCTGATGTAATAGTAATGGAGGAGTCGAAAGGAGTTGAAAGTTGATTGGACAATTTGGATAATGAGGATTTCACATGTTGACGATCATTAAATCATACAACTCAACCAATCAACATGGGATACATTCAGGTTGATTGAGGGAGTTGAAAACTAGGGGGCTAACTTTTATGGTGAGACGAAAAAGATTTAAAAAGGAAATGAAGCGCAATTTTTTTGAAGAGAGCGGTTCGGGTGTGGAATACATTGCTAGAGAAAGTGATGGTTGCAGGGACAGTTCCAACCCTTAACAGAAATTTGGGTGCGATTATAAATGGGAAAGGTTTGGTGGGATGTGAGCCAAGTGCAGGGAGATGGGACTCGTTAAGTTTGAAAACATGATGGACGGTGGCCTGAGTTTCCATGTTCTATGACTCGAGTCTTGCCTTGCCAAAACTGGAATATTGCAAGAATTTGAAGATGCATAAGTTAAACGGTATTATCTTAGAAAAAGGTTTGTACAGCACACAAGTTGCTGAAGCAGAAAGATGTCACTGAAGTTCTCAACATGACAGAACTAAAGTTGTGAGAAGTATTGACAATTTTAGTGAGTATTTTTCAATGCGGAAGTTAAAAACAAATGATCTAAGGAATGACAAGTAGGTAATTTTAGTTAATGTTGGACAACTCAGAGGAAGACAATGATCAGATAGCAACAAATCGTAGACATCTCCTAATGTGAAGCTGAGCATTCCAGACTGAGGAATCAGATTTACTGTGTCAAGAACTAAGACACGAGACAACCAGTGTGAAGAGCCTGCATGTACCTCACATAGGGATAACCGTAATATTGAAAACTCAGTATTTATTAACGATGTGTGAAAGGTAAACTGCAGTAATTTCGATTACCTGAAACACCTCCACCCCACCCACACATACACATCCACAAACTAATATTCAAATTCTATGTTATGTCTGAAGAGCTCAGCAATCCTATCTGTGGTCAATTTCGTTGAAGATTTTGCATCTTTCACTGTTCAAGCTCCACAGAACACCTCTTCCACCAGATCACACCAGATGGCATTGTGGTTTAAAACATAATCTGATGGAACATTCTATGATTGTCCAGGGATGTGCAGGCAAGGTGGACTAGACTTTGGGAATGCTGGGTTATAGGGATAGGGTGGATGGGTGGGTGGATGTGTTTGGCATGCTATTTTGATGGTTGGTGTGGAGTTGATGGGCTGAATGCTTCAACACTGTTGGGATACCATAATTCTATGATGCCAGTTCATTCCCTAAACATCCAGATCTCTTTAGAACTATCATTTATTAAATAAAGTGAATGAGACTGCCATAGCACAATGAAATAGGTTTTCTTTTGCTGATACAAAGACGGCCATTTCAAAAACAATTCATTCACATGGTGAACTGTTGCCTGGGATGCAGACCAAGATGCTGGTGAAGAACAATCAGTTTGATGAAATGTGCTCTATGTTTTGCTACTCTATTCCTGATGAAGAGTTACACGTCAAAATGAAATGCTCAGAGACTCCTGAAGCTTGAAACAGCTGCTGCAAAGGCCCAATATAATAAAGTTACCATTTAAGGCCCTCCCACGTTATTACAATGTTGGACTCAAACCCATGGATAAAGCTCTCAACATAACACTTCAGTGTTATGTTCAATGGAAATGAAAAATACCACTCTTTATGTAATATCAGATTTAAATTGTTAGTTACTGCACTTTTACAAGTTTAATGAATGAAGCATCTTTCTTCTGAGTTAGTTGACTGGACTTTATGAATGATTGTGCTTTAATGCACTGAAGTGTTTAAATTGATGCATTACGCCAGCATTTATTGTGGAATGGTTGACAGCAATCTTGCATGTGAGTGAGAAAATTCCCCGTTTAATTCCCACTCGTGGGTATCCACAAGAACTCAGGCTAACACTCCAGAGCTGAAGAAGTGCCACACTGCCAGAGGTGCTTTTACATTCTCTCAAGCAGCCAGCTCAGGCAGCAGTTTAGCATTCAAAAGATCTATGTCCCGATTTCAAAAGAGAGTGGAGGAATAATCCATGGCCGATATTTAACCTTCAACAACACAAAACAGATTGACTGGTCACTATGATATTGCTGCTTGTCGTACCTTGCTGAATGCAAATTGCCTATATTTCTAAAGTGCTATGAGACATGCAAATCTTTCTTTTCCTTTCTTTTAATTGTCCCACGTTCTGTATGATTATTTCTTAATGTAACCCCCCAACTCATGCTATAGAAATAATTAGGACCATTTGAAAACTTAATGATGAAGCTGTAAGCGACTAACTGACAAGAATCTTCATGCTGAACGAGATTCTCAAGGGCAACAGTTGGTTCAAATAATGATTGTTTAATCCCAATTAATTATGTGTGTCGACATCAAAATTCCAAAGAGGATTTTCAAAATAATCTCTTAATTCTACAGCAATTTTACAAATTTCTGCCTCCACCATGAATTTTCAGCAGAGGGAACCTTTCTTTGAGAGTTCACTGGTATTGTGAATTTCGGTGTGGAAATGAGTGAATGGATGGTTCACACCTGAATTCTCAATAGCAGTGAAGCATTCTCAAAGAATGGTTCCCAAAGGTGAATATTGATAGAGGAGGCAGAAATTTGTGAAATCGTTACATAATTAAGAAATTATTTGGAAAGTCCTGTTTTAAAATTTGATGTCACCACATGTAATTAATTGGGATTAAATAATCATTTATTGAACTCACTGTTGATTGCATAAAATTAACCGTTTGTTCACTACTGACTTCTGCTCCATTTTGGCATTTGGTGTTGTAATACTAGATATCAAAAGGATTGGTTAGTAAATCCACAATCCAATAGCTCATAGAGATAGTGGTTGAACTTTCTTAAATCTGAATCTAAAATAAGTTTTAATGTATTTCACCTTTCATCAGGCTGGACTGATACTGTGCCAGACTGGCTCTGATGTTCATTAAGGAGAAACAAGTGGAAAGATAGAGTTAGCTTCACTCTCCCATACCTGCAATTCCAAGCAGCAGTTACATCTGTGTTGAAGGGCCTCTTATTGGACTACAACCTTTGAAAATTATACAACAATCAACACTCCCATCCCCTCACTCCATTCAAATTTGCAGCAGGAGTCGGCGATTTGGCCAGTAGGGGTCTGTGGCCATTGAATAAAGCATGCCTGATCTGGTTGTTCACACAACTACACTTTACAGCTTTAACCGTCCTGAGAATCTTTGATTTCCATAAGACCATAAGGCCATAAGACATAGAAGTGGAAGTAAGGACATTCAGCCCATCCAGTCCACTCCGCCACGTTATCATGGTTGATGGGCATTTCAACTCCACTTACCCACACTCTCCCCGTAGCCCTTAATTCATTGCAAGATCAAGAATTTATCAATCTCTGCTTTTGAAGACATTTAACATCCCAGCCTTCACTGCAATGAATTCCACAGGCCCACCGATCTCATTTCCATTCCAAATTGACCCCCTCTGATTCTCAGGCGGTGCCCATAATCCCAGTCTCCCCAGATAATAGAAACAAATTCTCCCCAATCAAACTGGAACATGTGGATTTTGGGAATAACCTTGTCTATGTTTCCCAGTTATGATACAGTTTAACACTGTGTCACATTCATAAGGAATCCCACTGTGCGGTATCACCTGTAAAGAATGATTTTCAAAGTTATAGCTCAATTACAGGACTTCTGAAAGTGCACTCAGGCAATGCAGTAATTTCAAAAACACAGTTGACATTTTTGAAACACAGGGTCAATTTTGCAAACTTATACCCAGTTGACATGATCAATTTGGTATGAAAATATGGAGAGGTGACATAAATTAAAGCAATTGAATGGAAAGGGTATGCAATAGCAGTGGGACCTGGCAGTAATTGTATATCACCTATGAACGATGGCAGGACAGGTGAAGAGCGCAATTGGTGCCTTAATCTATGCCTCATTAATAGTGATGCAGAGTACAGTAGTAGGGAGGATACACTAAGAATATGTTAGACATTCATCACACCTCAGCTAGAATATTGGCAGCAAGGTGGCTCAGTGATCAGCACTGCTGCCTGACCGTTCCAGGGAACTGGGTTCAATCCCACCCTCAGCTGACTGTCTGTGTGGAGTTTGTATGTTCTGCCCGTAGCTAAATGGGTTTCCTCCTGGTTCTTTCCATGATCCAAAATGTGCATTTGGCCATGCATAATACAGGATGGCAGTGATAGGATAAGGAGGTGGGAATGGGTGGGAAGCTCTTCAAAGGGCCAGTGTGGACTCAATGGGCCAAAAGACGTGCTTCCACACAATAGGAATTCTATGATTGCTTCCAGTCTTGAAGATGGATTGTAAATGTTGACCCTGATTTACTTGGAAAGGAAAAGGCCAAGGGGAAGTTTGATTGATGTTTTCAAAGTCGTGAAGGCCTGGGCAAGAAAGAGAGGCAGAATGATATTCCAACTCACTAAAGGATGATGAAGAAGAAGGCACATGTTTAAAACAATGTATAAAAGAAGACATTATGAAAAGAGACAAAAATATTTTCGTAGAGCAAGATGAAGGCTTTATTAAGGTATTCAAAAGAACTTTACATGACTATTTGATGAATGTAATGAGCAGGGTTAGAGGAAAAGGGTTGGGATATGGCACTAAGGGATGATGGTCACCTATAGAGCTGATGCATAAATTATGGTTAAATGGTCTCCTAGTGCACTGTAACAATTCTGAGAATCTGAGACTGTCTATTATTCTGCCTTGTATCTCCACATCCAGGTGATTCATATTTATTGTCTGTCTCCCACCATAAACCCAATTTTGTGTCCAGTTGGCAAGTTCACCCTTAAGCCTATGTGATCGAACTTTATAAATTAGTCTACCATGCCGAACCTTGTCAAACACTTTATTGATGTCCAAGTAAACAACCTCTCTGGCTCTGCCCTCAACAATCATTTGGGTTACTTCATTAAAAATATTCAATCACTTTTCTGAGACAAGCTTCTCCTTGTACAAAGCCAGGCTGACTATCCCGAATCAGTCCTTGCCTCTCCAAATGCATGAACATTCAATCTTTCAGATTCAGTTCCAACAAATTACCCACCATTGATGTCAGACTCACAGGTCTCTATTTTCCAGGCTTCTCCTTACAGCCTTCCTTAAACAATGGCACAACGTTAGCCACTCTCCAGTCCTCCAATACTTCACCTGTGTTCGTACATAATGCAAGCAGTTCAGCTAGGGGCCCTACACTTTCCTCAACAACTTCCTACAACATGCTGGGATACACTTCATCAGTTCCTGGAGATTTATCTCCCCTTATATTTGCTAAGACCTCTGACATAATTCTCCAAAGATTAGAATGTTGTTGCCACATCCACTACTATTCCTGCCCAAATTCAAACTCATTAATCCTGAATACATTCCATCTCCATGGGTTGAGTTTTTGACTTGGATGGCAGTCAACACTTGAAGTCCTTCTTATAGAAGGTATCAATTTCAATTTCAACTCCTCCATTACTGTTACTTAAACAACATTCTCTTCCCTAGAGAAGGGAGGATGTAAATATATTTCATCAAGTACTTTAAGCATGTTGTCTGCCTCCAGAGGAAGGTTATTTGCTTGTCCAAATCAGCACCACATCCTCCTTTGACTTTTATTTTCCAACTTTGAGGTAAGGCCCACAGTCTGAGTTCCTTTCAACAGAGAGCACCAGAGAGATAATAGCCAGGAAAGATTCTGACACTACCTAATTAATCAACCTCTCTCTCATTTTATTTTGTTTCTTATTTTCTTCTGTTTTTAAATTTCTTTACCCCCACACTACCATCTAACTGCGGCAGTGATTATATTTTCCCCAGCACCCATGTTGTGTGTGTGCAGGTGTGAGACACAATGAGAGACACAAGGTATACGAATCTTTATTCTATTTCCACCACCAGGAAATCTATCTAATTTTATCGCAGGATTTTCTTACTCAAAGTTTCTCTACTACCCAGGTTGAAATAACTGGTCTGTAATTACTGGGCTTCACCTTACAACTTGCTTTTGAACAAGGGGACAATTTTGTAATTCTCTCACTGTCTTAATTGAACTCCAAGCCCGGGGGATTTTCTGGTTTGCTTCAGCTTTGAACAACACAATAAGCGTAAACAATGAAATGGAGAACAAGAGGCTGAAGAGAACAGAATGGGAAAGTGAACACACACATGACAGATGAAGCACAATAAAAATGATAAGAAGAGCTGGTAATGGCACAATGGATGAAATCGCATTCTTTAGGTTGGCATTATTCATTAAATCACTGCTAGTGCTTACAGAGGCATTTGACTCATACACTGACCAATTCATACATTTCAGAGCTGGAGAAACATTGCCTGGAACACAGGAACACATGCCTGGTCTTTTTCAAATTCCTTCAAGCAATCTGTTTCATAAACTTGAGTATGCACAATAAGCTGACAGATGGAACAGACTAATATCCAATTTATGGTATAGTTCATAATGGGATGCTGCATCACTGTTGCATCCGAGCATTAGCCGAACTGCCAATGAATTCCCCACACCACCATTCCTGAAACTAGTCCGCCGGCAGAGAGTTTAACCTCATTTACTCGACTGACACTGGCAACAATCTGGCTTCAAAGTTTAATAGTATGCAGTGCGGGTTCTGCACAGATCGCTCAATGGCATTTCCGATTTGTTGCATCGTCGCTCATTTAAGAAAACAAAGAGAGGACTTTTCAAATGTATCACAATGTGGAATTTTATTCAGGTACTTATATCAAAAGACAAGCAAAACAACATTCAATAAACTTGCAATGATTCACAATAATACACAAATCCTTGGAGCTACATAACGAAAATATGCAGCTTGGGGAATACAGTACTAATGGACAATCTTTCAAAGATTGTGTCTGAAGAGCGTGTTGTTTAGGAGCAGCAGGTACATTTCTCAGAGGTTTTCCCTTTACACACACAGCCATTGGCACAGTTGGTGCATGCTGCAGGACAGCAAGAGCAGCAACCTGAGAGGAGAGGACAAAGACACAAATCACTCACAATCAATTCGTTCACTGAAAGCTCCCACATCCTCCCATGACAGCACCCAGCTCCTCCCTCACAAACCCATCGGTCTCCCATCTCCCAGTCACCCCCCTGAAGAGGCTCAGCAGCACATCCCAGTGAGAGACAGTTTGAGGAAAGATGTTCCTGTCACTATCTCCACAACACGGTTTCTAATGAGAAGTCTATGAGATCAGCGCTTTCCCATGGGAACCTCAGAAATTGCTTTAAGTAGCAGCTTCTGGTCTGGAGATTCTTCCGATTGGACATTGTAGAAATCGGATGGCAATTCAATCCGGTGTAATCCCGGATCATGTATGTGTCTGTGGTGTCCCTGTGTGAGTTGTGCCCAGGACTATGTGTCACACCAATAGAACGGGAGCAGTTTGAAAGCCTGTCCCAGTAACTCACTTTTCTGGCAGCGTCCAGCTTTGCTGGTGGCACATTGACAGTTGGAGCATCTGCAGGTGTTTTCACAGGAGCAGGATCCTGAAAAGAGGAAAAACACAGAGAGTGAGTGGTGTGCACCGCCCAGCAATGGCCCCAGGCACGGGCTGGGCACGGGGCCCGGCTCTTTGTGCCATTGCCCTGGGCTGCAGTGAGTTGAAGAAGCAGCCTGGCCCTCCCTGCAATGCTGCTGTCTCCCAGTCAGACTGAGGCCCCGCACTGGGACACTGTGCTGAAAGCACTTGCACCAAGCCCCACTCACCATCCAGGCACACACAGGGCTTCGGGTCCGACATCTCACCAACTTCTTCTGCAGCTTCCAGCCGGCTCCAATCCGCGCTTCTCGACCTTGTGCCGTTTGCTGAAGCCGAGCCGAGCTTTATGAGCTTGTGATGGGAGGCGAACCGGCTGCAAAACCGGGCAACGGGCGGCTCGGCGCTACTTGAATGCACACAGCCCACCGGAGAGAGTCAGCGGCTGGAGGTTTGAATTGCAGCCGCTTCCTTCATTCACAACACGGCCCGAAGGGATTTCTCAATCAGTGTAATACAGAGATCCTGTGATGGGAAATATTTAGAGAGTGAGTGAAACCACACTGTAGGGCCCAGGGTAGGTATGGTCTGCACTCTGTCCATCGCCTCACTTATGATTTCCTTTCTCGCAAATCAAAGTCATTTACCTTTTAAAATTAGTTAATTTAACGAGCTTTCTAGGACAATAAACGGCTGAATAGATTGGTCATGAAAGAAATAATAAAAGTACATGTAAATACACAGAATGGAAATAAGGGAGAAATGATCAGTCTCTGAGCTAATTCTGTGTTGGAGGCGATGTTTCTCACAACCAAAATGCAGGATTGGACCAGTTCTCTGCTGCTTGTACTCCTTTCCGTATGTAAAAGAAATTGTGTACCTCCCCAAATATGAACAGAGACTGAGTGGCTGATGCAAACCACGACAAATCCATTTTGTCCAACGTATATCATTCCCAGCTCTGTGTGTCCTTGTTCTTTAATCGTCACGTGTCTGCCCATTTCCCCCTTCTTTTCTGAGCCGTTTATTATCTCCCTCATTGCTCAATATTCTCCTGATCTCCCATTCCTGAGCAAACCTGGAGACCTCCCTCGAGTTGGGGCTAGTGCCAGAGGATGGGAGAATTACAAAATTACTCTCTTGTTCAAAAAGGAGATGCCCAACAATTACAGACCCACCAGTTCAATTCTGGTCTTGTGGAAACTATTTGAATACGAGTTTGGGACAACTAATGCTGACACGGGCATATATCAGATCATTAGGTAAATTCAAAATAGCAACATTGCAACTTTTTATCTAACTTGCTGAACGTTTATGAAGACATAAAAGAGAAGATGGAGGAGGTTAATGCCATCAATATCATGTACATGAATACCAGAAACCAATTTGAATCAGTCTCACACATCAGACCTGCGAGAAAGCTTATTGCTCAGACAAGTGAAGCTGCAGTGACAATGTACATAGAAAGCAAAGCAGGAAACCGAGGAAAGGTTAATTGATGTTGTTCGTTATGGAGCAAGTTGTCTGATGCTGTTTCCTGAGTCACTATTGGGATACTTACACTTCCTGGTTTACTCGAAAGGATCTTGGAGTGCACGAGGCAAGTTCAAACTTTGCAGATGATGCAAAACTTCGAAACATTGTTAAGTGTGAGGAAGATAATGTAGAGCTGTCAATGGTTGAAGACATGTTGTTGGAGTGGGTAAAGAAGTGGCTGATGAAATTCAGTGAGGCAAACTGTGAGATGATACATTTTATGGTAAAACATGGAGTTGCAGTAAACAAGAATGGCTACTAATTTAAGTGGGTAAGGAACAGAGAGACATGGCAGTATCTGTGCATAAGGGTTTCAAGATGGCAGAACAGGTTGAGAGCACAGTTACTTGTCTACACTGACTAGATACCTAATATAATCCAACCCCATTTGCCAATGTTTTGCCCATATCCGATACACTAAAAACCCTTCCTATTCATGTATCCATCCAGCTCCCCTTAAAATGTTGTAATTGTACCAGCCTTAACCACTTCCTCTGACAGCTCATTCCATACACCTACCATCCACTGCCTGAAATGTTTGCCCCTTAGGTCCATTTTAAATCTGTGCCTTCTCACCTAAATGTATGCCCTCTAGTTTTGGCCTCCTCTATACCGGGAAAAAGTTCTTGGGTCCCTCATGGTTTTATAAAACTCTGAATGGTCACCCCTCACCTCCAATACTCCAGCGAAAACAGTCCCATCATATTCCATCTCTCCCCAAAGCTCACAATTCTGCAACCCCAGCAACAACCTTATAACCCTTTTCTGAGCCCTTCTACGTTTCACAATACTCTCCCTGTATCAGAGAAACCAGAAATGAATGGATTATTTAATAGCCTATCCAATGTTCTGTACAGATACAACATGACTTCCCAACACGTATCAATGCACTGACCAATAAAGGCAAGTGCACCAAATGACTTCTTCACTACCCTGTCCACCTGCTCCTTCAAAAGCATCGCTACTCCACCCTCTTTGTCTCCTACCCTCTCATCAATCAGTGTCTAAATAGCTAGTTCTCCCTGTATTCCATGCGATCTAACCTTGCTAAACAATCTACCATGGAGAACTTTGTTGAATGCCTTGATAAACTCCATATAGACTGTCCACAACGATACGTTCATTAATCTTCTTTAACACTTCTTCAAAACCCTCAATCAAGTTATTGAGGCATGAACTCCCCCAAAGAAAGTCATGTTGACTGTTAGTAATCATTCTTTGCCTTTCCGAGTATATCTAAATCTTGTCCCTCAGAATGACCTCCATCACTGACATCAGGCTCACCGGTCTGCTGATCTTTGACTTTTCCTCACCATCTTTCCTCAATAATGGCATCACATTAGCCTATCTTTAGCCTACTGGCACCACACCTGTGGCTATCAATGATACAAATATCTCAGGAAGGGGCCCAGAATGCACTTCCCTACCTTCCAACAAAGTTCTGGGGTACACCTGAGCAGGTCCTGGCAATTTGTATGCATTTTAAGACCTCCAGCACCTCCTCTTCTGTAATATGAATATTTTTAAATTATCACAATGTACTTCTCCAAGTTTTCTACCTTCTTTCTCCTTCTCCACAGTAAACACTGATGCAAAATATTCATCTGGTATTCCATGAAGAACTGTAGTATAAATTAGATATTAGCCTATTCTATCTGTCAGCTTATTCTGCACCCTCAGGTTTCTGAATCATATTCTTTAAAGGCGTTTGAAGAAAAGCAGGTGCAAGGTTTTAAGTGTTCCAGACAATGTTTCTCATGATCCAAACTGGGTGAATTGGTCAGTCATTGCTGTCTGTCCACCCTTCTGTGTAAAATGAATCCCGTGCCTCTGTAAGCATTAACAGAGATTTAATGAATGATACAAACATAAATGATATAAACATAAATAACTCCGTATAAAATTGTCATACGGACAGCTGTTGATTAATTAGATATCTTCAGCATCTGGCCTGGATTTTATCCCTTCTGTGCTGTCTGTTGAAAGGACCTCAGACTCTGGACGTTGACCCAATAAACGCATAAGTTACAGAACAGTAGTCAAAGGAGGATGCGGTGCTGATTTGGAACTGACAAGGAGACTCACTCAGTGTGCAGACAACATGCTGAAAGTACTGGATGATGTTCATTTTGATCACCTTCTCTCGGGAACAGAACGTTGCTGATGTAATAGTAATGGAGGAGTCGAAAGGAGTTGAAAGTTGATTGGACAATTTGGATAATGAGGACTTCACATGTTGACGATCATCAAATCATACAACTCAACCAATCAACATGGGATACATTCAGGTTGATTGAGGGAGTTCAAAACTAGGGGGGTAATTTTTATGGTGAGACGAAAAAGATTTAAAAAGGAAAAGAGGCGCAATTTTTTTTCACAAAGAGCGGTTCGGGTGTGGAATAAATTGCTAGAGAAAGTGATGGATCCAGGGACAGTTCCAACACTTTAAAGAAATTTGGGTGCGATTATAAATGGGAAAGGTTTGGTGGGATGTGAGCCAAGTGCAGGGAGATGGGACTCGTTAAGTTTGAAAACATGACGGACGGTGGCCTGAGTTTCCATGTTCTATGACTCGAGGGCTCTAATTTCAAAAGTTGCACACCCATTTAGAAATAAAATGTTGAATTGCAAACCTTGGAACTACAGGTCAGTCAGTTAAACGTTTGTACTGGGGATCATTTTGGATGCAATATTCCTGGACAAAATTGATTGGCATTGAAAGAATAAATTGTTTTATAAATTAAAGATACCATATAGTCATGTTAATCAAACTTGATAAAGTTCTTTCAAGAAGACTGATAATCCAATAACAGTACACTTGATGTTCGCTCTGTGGATATACAAGAAGCAGGATTGTGGGCAGGAATGCAGGTGATGTTCCCATCTAGACTTGCAAAAGTAGTTTCAACACTGTCAAATAAATCTGCATGTCAGTGAAATGGAACCACCTGATATTAATCAGACATGGGAGCATCAACAGAAATGTGGCTCCGGGACTGGTGACTGTGTGTAATGGTGAACATTTATTTTTTTTAAATTGGAGAGAAGTATGTAGTAGTCATATACTGCAGACAATATTTTTGATATGTATACAGTGTTTCTGGTCATGGTAGAACCAAAAGGGGAAGTGTGAACGGATCTGTTTTCATGTCACCTCCAAGTTTGAATTTAAAAAGGGAGTGATGGTGATATTACTAATTATACATATTTTAGACTCAATTCAGTTGTGTATCTGAAACAAGTCAATCAGGTTGCTGTAGTGACACTGACCCTAAGTCATGCACTGCAAGTAACATTTATTCAAACAAAGATGTAAAGATTATTCACAAAATCATGAAACATGTGATTATTTAAAACTATCCACAATGAAAACAAACACTTTTTATACTTCAGTTATGGGAAGCTCTGCAAGTTGTTGTGTCCAAACTATTTGTTATATATATGTGCCAACATTACAAATTTAGATTTCAGATAACACATTTTCATCACAATAAATATTAATCACCTGGATGTGGGGATACAAGGTGTGATATTAGACAATGTAAGAATTGTTACAGTGCAGTAGCAGACCATTTGACTGGAGTTTCTGAATCAGTTCTTTGAGTTACCATGATCACTTAGTGCAAAAGCTCCACCAGTCTCCTGTAACTCCACATACGATGCTAATCAATTACTGACGGGGTGGCATAGTGGCTCAGTGGTTAGCACTGCTGCCTCACAGCACCAGGGACACGGGTTTGATTCCAGCCTCAGGTTATTGTCTGTGTGGAATTTGTACATTCTCCCCTGTGTGGGTTTCCTCCAGGTACTCCCACATTCCAGAAATGTGCAGGGTAGGTGAATTGGCCATGCTGAATTGCCCATGGTGTTCAGGGATCTGTAGGGTGCATTTAGTTAGGGGTAAATGTAAATTAGTATGGGAATACTTTGGACGATCAGTGTGGACTTGTTGGGCCGAAGGGCCTGTTTCCACACTGTAGGAGTTCTATAATGTATTGTCTTTTGAGTGCCTCACTTAAATTTATCTCAACAACACTTTTCTGCAATATATTCCTCTTGCCCTGTGAAACCATTTTTGAAGTGTTTCACAATGACTTCTTTTACAGATTGCTTGAAACCTGTACCCTCTTTTTCATTATTTATGAGCTGGAATATCATTCTCCCTATCTCCCACACTCACACCTTTCACAACCTTGAAACCTTCAATCACATTGCCCTTTGTCTTTTCCTCACTCAGCCTCACCATTTCCAACCTATCTTCAAAACTGAACACTATATTCCAACTGAGGTCTGATGAGCGTCTGGTAAAAGTGTAGTGCATCCTCCCTACTTCTTGAATCTACATCATTACTAATAAAGCTGAGAATATTGCATCATTTGCACTGTTTCCCTCTCCTAGCATCATTACTGGGTGATGTGGGAATACTGCCAGATCCCTCTGCAAATGAATGGCCCTTCCATTCAATGCCTTTCATTCATATTGCCTCCTGATATTTTTGTACCAAATGGATCATGTCAACCATTTCTGGGTCACTGCAAAATTACCTGTTTGTTGCTGAAATATCAACATTTCATTTCAAAATTACTGCAATGTCTGTGTGTGTTTTCAGATGTCCTGTAGTTGGGAAATGCTATATTATTGAAAATTATTCCTTACATTTGGCACTCCACTCTGGGGTTTATTATCAATGGGATACAGTGTTAAGCTGCATCACAACTGGGAAACACAAACGCGATTATCCCCAATACTCACATTTTGGTGACATGGTGACAGACATGCAGGTACTCTCCTCACTGACAGGAATCTTAACATTGAAGCAGTGACACCATGGAACCATTCACTCCACCATCCCTGATACTACCCCATCACCACCTGGTTTCACCACATCCAAACTACACCAGACTGCACTGTGACTTCTAATGACCTTTCATCTACTGTGGACTGTTCAGGTTTGAACATGTTCATTGCAGGTTACATTAGGATTGTAAATATCACTTCACTGATGAACAGAATTGCAGTTATCAAGAAAATAAAAGTATTTATTTTAGTAACTGATACGAAACACAAATTTACAAAATCAAGTCACATGCAATTCATTAGTTTATACTAAAAAAAAACTCTGGATCTACATATTGAGGACATACACCTTGGGGAATACAGGACAAATGGACAATCTTTCAGAGGTTGTGTCTGAAGAGCGTGTTGTTCAGGAGCAGCAGGTACATTTCTCAGAGGTTTTCCCTTTACACACACAGCCATTGGCACAGTTGGTGCATGCTGCAGGACAGCAAGAGCAGCAACCTGAGAGGAGAGGACAAAGACTCAAATCACTCACAATCTATTATCCTGATATTTTGGCACAGTGTTTTAGCCCGAAACATCGATTCTCCTGCTCCTTTGATTCTGCCTGACCTGCTGCGTTTTTCCAGCAACACATTTTGCAACAGTGTTTTAGCTGCAAATATTGTCAAGTTCTATTCTTGTTTTAAAACTCATCAGTAACTGAGATTCTTCTTGCCTCTCTAGCATCCACTGAGATGTATCTCCAACAACTCTGCACTCTTTAATATCTGTCCTCTCAGAAATTTTTGCAATTGATGGTTATATCTATCGCTGTCAGACCATAATCTTTCAAACTTGTTCCTTAAATCTTTCCATCTGTCGATTTATTTGTGTTCTTTAAGGTACTTGTTCGTTGGCTTGTCTTTATGCTATCCTAGGTAGTTTGGTGTTTGTTTGATATCACTCTTGTGAAGTACATTTGGCATTTTACTCAATGTAAACTGTGCTGTAATTGCCAGTTGTTGATGCTAATGAGAAAAGGAGATTAACTCTTGTCAGAAAACAGAATCAGAACCAGAAATTGTTTGTAGGTGCTCAAGTTTACTTGTGATTGATCACTTGTCTCCCTGGACTGTATTAGTTGCTTTCATGCATTTTCTGTTATCACGACATTTGACAACATCAATAAACTGAAGATATCATGTGAAATTAACTTTTGGGCATGGGGGAACATCACCCTAGTGGACACAGGTGCAAAATTTGTCATTGAGGTGCCAATCCAACTTACATCACCCTTTATTTTCAAATGTAAGTTGATGGTCATGACACTGTGATTTTACGAAAGTTGTAAGAAACCACTGCCCACCTCAACGTGCTGAAGCTGCAGTTGGTCAGGATCGGTTATATGTGTGTAAGTTGCTCCTTGAAATAATTGTTTGAGAGGTCAGATTTGGCTTGCCAAAACTGGAATATTGCAAGAATTTGAAGATGCATAAGTTAAACGGTATTATCTTAGAAAATGGTTTGTAAAGCACACAAGTTGCTGAAGCAGAAAGATGTCACTGAAGTTCTCAACATGACAGAACTAAACTTGTGAGAAGTATTGACAATTTTAGTGAGTTTTTTCAATGCGGGAGTGAAAAACAAATGATCTAGGGAATGACAAGTAGGTAGTTTTAGTTAATGTTGGACAACTCAGAGGAAGACAATGATCAGACAGCAACAAATCATAGACATCTCCTAGTGTGAAGCTGAGCATTCCAGACTAAGTAATCAGATTCACTGTGTCAAGAACTAAGCCACGAAACAACCAGTGTTAAGAGCCTGCATGTCCCTCACATAGGGATAACCGTGATATTGAAAACTCAGTATTTCTTAATGATGTGTGAAAGGTAAACTGCAGTAATTATGATTACCTGAAACACCTCCACCCCACCCACACATACACATCCACAAAACTAATATTCAATTTCTATGTTATGTCTGAGGAGCTCAGCAATCCTATCTGTGGTCAATTTCGTTGAAGGTTTTGCATCTTTCACTGTTCAAGCTCCACAGAACACCTCTTCCACCAGATCACACCAGATGGCATTGTGGTTTAAAACATAATCTGATGGAACATTCCATGATTGTCCAGGGATGTGCAGGCAAGGTGGACTAGACTTTGGAAATGCTGGGTTACAGGGATAGGGTGGATGGGTGGGTGGATGTGTTTGGCATGCTATTTTGATGGTTGGTGTGGAGTTGATGGGCTGAATGCTTCAACACTGTTGGGATTCTATAATTCTGTGATGCCAGTTCATTCCCTAAACATCCAGATCTCTTTAGAACTATCATTTATTAAATAAAGTGAATGAGACTACCATAGCACAATGAAATAGGTTTTCTTTTGCTGATACAAAGACGGCCATTTCAAAAACAATTCATTCACATGGTGAACTGCTGCCTGGGATGCAGACCAAGATGCTGGTGAAGAACAATCAGTTTGATGAAATGTGCTCTATGTTTTGCTACGCTATTCCTGATGAAGTGTTACATGTCAAAATGAAATGCTCAGAGACTCCTGAAGCTTGAAACAGCTGCTGCAAAGGCCCAATATAATAAAGCTACCATTTAAGGCCCTCCCACGTTAGTACAATGTTGGACTCAATCCATGATAAATCTCTCAACCTCTATGGACCAGAAAACATTTGGCGTGAAATGTAACTACTGTAACTTGTAAATGTAACATGTAATTTTAAGTGTAGCATAGTACCATAACACTTAAGTGTTATGTTGAATGGAAATGAAAAATACCACACTTTATGTAATATCAGATTTAAATTGTTAGTTACTGCACTTTTACAAGTTGAATGAATGAAGCATCTTTCTTCTGAGTTAGTTGACAACTTTATGAATGATTGTGCTTTAATACACTGAAGTGTTTAAATTGATGCGTTCCCCCAGCATTTATTGTGCAATGGTTGACAGCAATCTTGCATCTGAGTCAGAAAATTCCATGTTCAATCCCACTCGTGGGTTTCCACAAGAATTCAGGCTAACACTCCAGAATATCTTTGATTTCCATAAGACCATAAGGCCATAAGACATAGAAGTGGAAGTAAGGCCATTTGGCCCATCCAGTCCACTCCGCCACGTTATCATGGTTGATGGGCATTTCAACTCCATTTACCCACACTCTCCCTGTAGCCCTTAATTCATTGCAAGATCAAGAATTTATCAATCTCTGCTTTTGAAGACATTTAACATCCTGGCCTTCACTGCAATGAATTCCACAGGTCCACCGATCTCATTTCCATTCTAAGTTGATCCCCTCTGATTCTCAGGCGGTGCCCACAATCCCAGTCTACCCAGCGAATGGAAACAAATTCTCCCCAATCAAACTGGAACATTTGGATTTTGGGATAACCTTGTCTATGTTTCCCAGTTATGATACAGTTTAACACTGTGTCACATTCATAAGGAACCCCACTGTGCAGTATGAACTGAAAAGAATGATTTTCAAAGTTATAGCTCAATTACAGGACTTCTGAAAGTGCTCTCAGACAATGCAGTAATTTCAAAATACACAGTTGACTTTTTGAAACACAGGGTCAATTTTGCAATCTTATACCCAGTTGACATGATCGATTTGGTTTGAAAATATGGAGAGGTGACATAAATTAAAGCAATTGAATGTAAAGGGTAGGCAATAGCAGAGGGACCAGGCACAATTGGTGCCTTGTTCTATTCTTCATTAATAGTGATGCAGAGTACAGTAGTAGGGAGGATACACTAAGCATTTGTTAGACACTCATCACACCTCAGCGAGAATGTTGGCAGCAAGGTGGCTCAGTGATCAGCACTGCTGCCTGACTGCTCCAGGGAATTGGGTTCAATCCCACCCTCAGATGACTGTCTGTGTGGAGTTTGTGTGTTCTGCCCGTAGCTGAATGGGTTTCCTCCTGGTTCTTTCCATGATCCAAAATGTGCATTTGGCCGTGCATAGTACAGGGTGACAGTGATAGGATCAGGAGGTGGGAATGGGTGGGAAGCTCTTCAGAGGGCCAGTGGGCCAAAAGACGTGCTTCCACACAATAGGAATTCTATAATTGCTTCCAGTCTTGAAGATGGATTGTAAATGGTGAGACTGATTTACTTGGAGAGGAAAAGGCCAAGGGGAAGTTTGATTGACGTTTTCAAAGTCGTGAAGGCCTGGGCAAGAAAGAGAGGCAGAATGATATTCCAACTCACTAAAGGATGATGAATAAGAAGGCACATGTTTAAAACAATGTATAAAAGAAGACATTATGAAAGGAGACAAAAATATTTTCGTAGAGCAAGATGAAGGCTTTATTAAGGTATTGAAAAGAACTTTACGTCACTATTTGATGAATGTAATGAGCAGGGTGAGAGGAAAAGGGTTGGGATATGGCACTAAGGGATGATGGTCACCTATAGAGCTGATGCATAAATTATGGTTAAATGGTCTCCTAGTGCACTGTAACAATTCTGAGAATCTGAGACTGTCTATTATTCTACCTTGTATCTCCACATCCAGGTGATTCATATTTATTGTCTGTCTCCCACCATAAACTCAATTTTGTGTGCAGTTGGCAAGTTCACCCTTAAGCCTATGTGATCGAACTTTATAAATTAGTCTACCATGCCGAACCTTGTCAAACACTTTATTGATGTCCAAGTAAACAACCTCTATGTCTCTGCCCTCAACAATCATTTGGGTTACTTCATTAAAAATATTCAATCACTTTTCTGAAACAAGCTTCTCCTTGTACAAAGCCAGGCTGACTATCCCGAATCAGTCCTTGCCTCTCCAAATGCATGAACATTCAATCTTTCAGATTCAGTTCCAACAAATTACCCACCATTGATGTCAGACTCACAGGTCTCTATTTTCCAGGCTTCTCCTTACAGCCTTCCTTAAACAATGGCACAACGTTAGCCACTCTCCAGTCCTCCAATACTTCACCTGTGTTCGTACATAATGTAAGCAGTTCAGCTAGGGGCCCTATAATTTCCTCAACAACTTCCTACAACATGCTTGAATACACTTCATCAGTTCCTGGAGATTTATCTCCCCTTATGTTTACTAAGACCTCTGGCATAATTCTCAGAAGATTAGAGTGTTGTTGCCACATCCACTCATATTCCTGCCCAAATTCAAACTCATTAAACCTGAATACATCTCACCTCTATGCGTTGAGTTTTTGACTTGGATGGCAGTCAACACTTGAAGACCTTGTTATAGAAGGTATCAAATCCACTTTCAACTCCTCCATTTTCGTTACTGAAAAAACATTCTCTTCCCTAGAGAAGGGAGGATGTAAATATATTTCATCAAGTACTTTAAGCTTGTTGTCTGCCTCCAGAGGAAGGTTATTTGCTGTGTCCAAATCAGCACCACATCCTCCTTAGACTTTTATTTTCCAACTTTGAGGTAAGTCCCACAGTCTGAGGTCCTCTCAACAGAGAACACCAGAGAGATAACATCCAGGAAAGATTCTGACACTACCGAATTAATCAACGTCTCTCTCATTTTAATTTTTTCTTGTTTTCTTCTTTTTTCTTTTTTATTTCTTTACCCCCACACTCCCATCTAACTGCGGTAGTGACTATATTTTGCCCATCACCCATGTTGTGTGTGTGCAGGTGTGAGACACAATGAGAGACACACGGTGTACGAATCTTTATTCAATTTCCACCACCAGGAAATCTTTCTAATTTTATAGCAGGATTTTCTTATTTAAAGTTTCTCTACAACCAAGGTTGAAATAACTGGTGTATAGTTACTGGGCTTCACCTTACAACTTGCTTTTGAACAAGGGGACAATTTTGTAATTCTCTCCCTGTCTTAATTGAACTCCAAGCCCGGGGGATTTTCTGGTTTGCTTCAGCTTTGAACAACACAATAAGCGTAAACAATGAAATGGAGAACAAGAGGCTGAAGAGAACAGAATGGGATAGTGACCAGACACTATAAAACACAACACAACAAAATCACAATAAAAATAATAGGAAGAGTCGGTAATGGCACAAAGGCTGAAATCGCATTCATTAGGTTAGCATTATTCATTAAATCTCTGCTAATGCTTACAGAGGCATTTGACTCATACACTAACCAATTCACACATTTCAGAGCTGGAGAAATATTGCCTGGAACACAGGAACACATGCCTGATCTTTTTCAAATTCCTTCAAGTAATCTGTTTCATAAACTTGAGTATGCACAATAAGCTGACAGATGGAACAGACTAATATCCAATTTATGGTATAGTTCATAATGGGATGCTGCATCACTGTTGCATACGAGCATTAGCCTAACTACCAATGAATTCCCCACACCACCATTCCAGAAACTAGTCCGCCGGCAGAGAGTTTAACCTCATTTACTAGACTGACACAGGCAACAATCTGGCTTCAAAGTTTAATAGTATGCAGTGCGGGTTCTGCACAGATCGCTCAATGGCATTTCCGATTTGTTGCATCGTCGCTCATTTAAGAAAAAAAAAGAGAACTTTTCAAATGTATCACAGTGTGGAATTTTATTCAGGTACTTATATAAAAAGACAAGCAAAACAACATTCAATAAACTTGCAATGATACACAATAATACCCAAATGCTCGGAGCTTCATACCGAAAATATGCAGCTTGGGGGAAACAGTACAAATGGACAATCTTTCAGAGATTCTGTCTGAAGAGCGTCTTGTTCAGGAGCAGCAGGTACATTTCTCAGAGGTTTTCCCTTTACACACACAGCCATTGGCACAGTTGGTGCATGCTGCAGGACAGCAAGAGCAGCAACCTGAGAGGAGAGGACAAAGACACAAATCACTCACAATCAATTCGTTCACTGAAAGCTCCCACAGCCTGCCATGACAGCACCCAGCTCCTCCCTCACAAACCCATCGGTCTCCCATCTCCCGGTCACCCCCCTGAAGAGACTCAGCAGCACATCCCAGTGAGAGACAGTTTGAGGGAAGATGTTCCTGTCACTATCTCCACAACACGGTTTCTAATGAGAAGTCGATAAGATCAGCGCTTTCCGATGGCAACCTCAGACATTGCTTTCAGCAGCAGCTTCTGGTCTGGAGATTCTTCCGATTGGACATTGTAGAAATCGGATGGCAATTCAATCTGGTGTAATCCCGGATCATGTATGTGTCTGTGGTGTCCCTGTGTGATTTGTGCCCAGGACTATGTGTCACACCAATAGAACGGGAGCAGTTTGAAAGCCTGTCCCAGTCACTCACTTTTCTGGCAGCGTCCAGCTTTGCTGGTGGCACATTGACAGTTGGAGCATCTGCAGGTGTTTTCACAGGAGCAGGATCCTGAAAAGAGGAAAAACACAGAGAGTGAGTGGTGTGCACCGCCCAGCAATGGCCCCAGGCACGGGCTGGGCACGGGGCCCGGCTCTTTGTGCCATTGCCCTGGGCTGCAGTGAGTTGAAGAAGCAGCCTGGCCCTCCCTGCAATGCTGCTGTCTCCCAGTCAGACTGAGGCCCCGCACTGGGACACTGTGCTGAAAGCACTTGCACCAAGCCCCACTCACCATCCAGGCACACACAGGGCTTCGGGTCCGACATCTCACCAACTTCTTCTGCAGCTTCCAGCCGGCTCCAATGCGCGCTTCTCGACCTTGTGCCGTTTGCTGAAGCCGAGCCGAGCTTTATGAGCTTGTGATGGGAGGCGAACCGGCTGCAAAACCGGGCAACGGGCGGATCGGCGCAACCTGAATGCACACGATGCACCGGAGTGAGTCAGCGGCTGGAGGTTTGAATTGCAGCCGCTTCCTTCATTCACAACACGGCCCGAAGGGATTTCTCAATCAGTGTAATACAGAGAACCTGTGATGGGAAATATTTGGAGAGTGAGTGAAACCACACTGCAGGGTTCAGGGTAGGTATGGTCTGCACTCTGTCCATCGCCTCACTTATCATTTCCGTTCTCCCAGATTAAAGACTTTTACGATTTAAAATGAATTAGGTTCACAAGTTTTCTGGGTTAATAAGAGGTTGATTTGATTGGTTATTAAAAACAATGAAAGAACATACAAACACAGAGAATCAAAATATAGGACAAATTACCAGTATCTGAGCTGTGTTTGTGTTGGAGGCGATGTGTCTCACAACCAACATACAGGAGTGGGTCAGTCTTTGCTGCTTGTCCACCTTTCTGTGTGTAAAAGGAATCCGGAACCTCCCCAACTATTAACAGAGACAGGGTCTTGGGGGTCTGTATTTTACGCACTGTCTCCTCTGTATTTGGACTGTCTTATGGACATGTCATTGTCACTGTTTTGTGAGTGAAAGTGGATTTGAGGTTTGTCCTCATTTCCCTGAAAACTGGTTGAACGGGAGGGTTTGGGGCCTGGCTTTGCCATTCCTTTACCTTGTAAAATTGCTGTTTTCTCCGTTTACATCTGTTAGTGTTGACTGTTTTGGAAACAGTAGATTGTTTTATAAACTAAAAAAAGGTAAAGAAAACAGAGTCCGTGTGAATGATGTAAACCTCGACAAATCGATTTTGTCCATTGTATCATTCCCAGCTCTGTGTGTCCCTGTTCTTTTGTTTAACTTAATCGTCACGTGTCTGCCCATTTCCCCCTTCTCCTTTTCTGAGCCGTTTATTATCTCCCTTATTGTTCACTAATCTCCTGATCTCCCATTCCTGAGCAAGCCTGGAGATCTCCCTTGAGTTGGGGTTAGTGCCAGAGGATGGGAGAATTACAAAATTACCCCCTTGTTCAAAAAGGATATGCCCAGCAATTACAGACCCATCAGTTTAACTTTTGTCCTGTAGAAACTTCTGGTAATAACAATTTGCGATAAAATTAATACGAATATGGACAAATATCAGTTAATCAGGTCGAGTCAGAATTGCACCCTGTGGGAAGGTGATGCTTAACTAACATGTTGCACTTTTATAACGACATAAAAGAGAGGGTGGATATGGTTAATGCAATCAAAAACATGTACAAGAACACAGTGGTTAGCACTCCTGCCTCACAGCGCCAGAGACCCGGGTTCAATTCCCGCCTCAGGCAACTGTCTGTGTGGAGTTTGCACAAACTCCCCGTGTCTGTGTGGGTATCTTCCAGGTGCTCTGGTTTCCTCCCACAGTCCAAAAATGTGCGGGTTTGGTGAATTGGCCACGCTAAATTGCCTGTAGTGTTAGGTGAAGGGGTAAATGTAGGGGAATAGGTCTGGGTGGGTTGCTCTTCGGAGGGTCGGTGTGGACTTGTTGGGCCGAAGGGCCTGTCTCCTACCTTCAAGTCAATCTGTGTCCAAATGGCCAGCTCTCCCTCTATTCCATGTGATCTAACCATGTTAAACAGTCGACAATGCAGAACCTTTTTGAATGTCTTGATGAAGTCCATATTGACAGTACCCATTGCCTTGCCTTCATTAATCTTCTTTGTCACTTCTTCAAAAAACTCGTTACTGAGACACGATTTCCCACACAGAGCCAAGTTAATGATGCTTCATCATTCCTTGCCTTTCTGAGGACATGCAAAACCTACCTCTTAGAATGACCTCCAACAACTTTCCCGCCACTGACACCAGGCTCACCAGTCTACAGTTCCCTGACATTTCCTTACCACCTTTCTTCAATAATGGTACCACATAAGCCAACCTCCAATCTCCAGCTCCTCACTTATAGCCAGTGATGATACATATATCTCAGCAAGGGGCTCAGCAGTCACTTCCCTAACTTCCCACAAAGTTCTGGAGTGCACCTGAGCAGGTCCTGGGAATTTATTTATGAATTTTAAGAAGTCCAGTGCTTCATCTGCAACATGAATATTTTTCAAGGATTCAAGATTTCCTTGTATAAATTCTCTACCTTCCATATCCTTCCCCACACTAAATACTAATGTGAAGTATTCCTCTAATATTTCACCCATGTTTTGTGGTTCCACCCACAACCAGCCTTGTTGATCTTTCAGGGGCTGCATTTACACACTAGTTACTCATTTGGCATTAATGTAATTGTAGAATCTCATTGGATTCTCCTTTAGCCTATTTTACAAAGCTATCTCTCATGTTCTCTTTTTGCCCTCCTGGTTTCCCTCTTGAGTCTACTCCTCCCCTTAAGCTCCTGTCTATATCTATCACATGTTTCCTTATTTCTTGACCAGGCCTCAATTTTCACCTAACAAACTTGAGCTTCATTCTAACAGTAACATACTGTGCCTGGACTCTCATTACCTCATTTTTCAAGGCCTCCCACTTCCCAGCCGTCCTGCGAATATCCGCCCCAATCAAATTCTGAAAGCTCTTGCTGAACACCATAGCATTGGCTCTCTTCCAACTTCGAACTTAAACTTTCAGATCAGGTTAACGATTTTCCATAACTATTTTAAAACTAATACAATCATGATGACTGGCCCCAAAGCTCTCCCCCACTGACAACTCAGTCACTTGCATGTGATACGGTAGCAATGGTGTCGAGTCCAGGAATAGGGAGATTACATTAATCCTGTATAAAACACCAGTCACAAAGCAGCTGGAGTATTGTCTTCAGTTTTGAAGGTAGATTGGAAATGGTGAGACAATTTTCTTTGGAGAAGAGAACGTGAGGAACTTTTGATGAAGTTTTCAAGGTCGTGAATGAACTGGGAATGACACACAGGGAAAATGAGTTATTCCAAATCATAAATCAATGATGACGAGAGAGTTGGAGAAGTAAAGGTGATATATGGTAAAATAGTTTCACATTGCTGTACTTTACACCATTATTAAGAATTCCTACCGTGCCTTATGCAAATAAGGCAAGTGACTGAGGTGTCAGGTGGGGGAACACTTTGTGGGGAATCTGTGGAAAGCATTGCCACAGGAGGGCAAGTCGAGGGCAAGTCGTTCATTGAGAGAAACAGATTCTTGACGAACAAGGTGTTTGAAGGTTATGGGGAGAAGGCAGGAGAATCGAGTTAATAAACATATCAGCCATGATCGAACGGCGGAGTAGACTCGGTGGAGGAAAGGTGACTCTGTCCTGTACGATTCGATGATTCTATGAGCTGGGAGAGCGATTGGAAAGCAGCAAATATCCCGAGTGGAAAGAGGAAATGTCAGGTCAAACAGAAAGTGCTGTCCCTGCCTCCCCCAGACCGTGACGGGGAATCGTGTTCCAGACGCTCGGACACTGGCTGATCCCACAGGAACTGCTGACACATTACACTGATTGAGAAATCCCTTCAGGCCGTGTTGTGAATGAAGGAAGCGGCTGCAATTCAAACCTCCAGCCGCTGACTCACTCCGGTGGGCCGTGTGCATTCAGGTTGCGCCGAGCCGCCTGTTGCCTGGTTTTGCAGCCGGTTCGCCTCCGATCACGCAACCTCTGAAAGATTGTCCATTTGTATTGTATTCCCCAAGGTGTCCTCATTATGTAGATCCAGAGTTTTATTTTCGTGCAATCTGATGAATTGCATGTGAATCGATTTTGTAAAATTGTTTTTAATTTTAGTAAATAAAATAAATTGCCCCATTTACTTGATAACTGCAATTCTGTTCATCAGTGAAGTGATATTTACAATCCTAATGTAACCTGCAATGAACATGTTCAAACCTGAACAGTCCACAGCAGATAAAAGGTCATTAGAAGTCACAGTGCAGTCTGGTGTAGTTTGGTGGATGTGGTGAAACCAGGTGGTGATGGGGTAGTATCAGGGATGGTAGACTGAATGGTTCCATGGTGTCACTGCTTCAATGTTAAGATTCCTGTCAGTGAGGAGAGTACCTGCATGTCTGTCACCATGTCACCAAAATGTGAGTATTGGGGATAATCGTGTTTGTGTTTCCCAGTTGTGATGCAGCTTAACACTGTATCCCATTGATAAGAAACCCCAGAGTGGGGTGCCAAATGTAAGGAATAATTTTCAATAATATAGCATTTCCCAACTAGAGTACATCTAAAAGCGCACTCAGACAATGCAGTAATTTTGAAATGCAATGCTGATATTTCAGCAACACATAGGCAATTTTGCAGTGACCCAGAAATGGTTAACATGATCCATTTGGTACAAAAATATCAGGATGTGACATGAATTAAAGGCATTGAATGGAAAGGCCATACATTTCCAGAGGGACCTGGCAATTTTTGCACATCACCCTTTAATGACAGCAGGAGAGGTATAGAGCACAATTGCTGCAATATTCTCAGCTTTATTAACAGTGGTGTAAATTACAGAAGTAGGGAGGACACACTGAACCTTTACCAGACACTCGTCAGACCTCAGTTGGTGTATCGTGTTCAATTTTGAAGATAGATTGGAAATGGTGAGGCTGAGTGAGGAAAAAGACAAAGGGAAATGTGATTGAGGGTTTCAATGTTGTGAAAGGTGAGAGCATGGAATTGACGGAGAATGATATTCCAGCTCATAAATAATGAAGAAGAGGGTACAGATTTAGAGCAATCCGTAAAATAAGTAATTGTGATGCCAGGCAAAAATATTTTACAGAGCGAGCGGAATGTACTGCATGAGAGTGTCGTTGAGAT
Organism: Chiloscyllium punctatum; assembly: GCF_047496795.1. NCBI lineage: Eukaryota > Metazoa > Chordata > Chondrichthyes > Orectolobiformes > Hemiscylliidae > Chiloscyllium > Chiloscyllium punctatum. The sequence continues at coordinate 59,678,641 of NC_092764.1, read as the reverse complement.
AAATTTAAGTGAGTCATCATAGAACTCCAACAGTGTGTGGAAACAGGCCCTTCGACCCAACAAGTGATCTTGATGATATGAGCCAATGGGTTGAGGTGTGGCAGATGGAGTTTAATTTAAATAAATGTGAGGTGCTGCATTTTGGGAAAGCAACCTTAGCAGGACTTTTGTACTTAATGGTAAGGTCCTAGGGAGTGTTGCTGAACAAAGAGACATTGGAGTGCAGGTTGAAAGTAGAGTCGCAGGTAGATAGAATAGTGAAGAAGGCATTTGCTATGGCTTCTGACAAATGTACCTGCTGTTCCTGAACAACATGTATGAACAAACCACGTTGCATAATATTAGAGTTTCAAACCACAGTGATGTCTGTGACAGTCTGGTAAATGAGCTTAAACTCTCTGCAGGCAGACCAGCTCCAGGAATGGTGGAATGAATGATTCAATGGTAGTTCTGCTGATGCAGTAATGGAGCAACATCCCATTACAAACACTGCCATAAAGTGGGGCTTGCCAATTTCCTGATGAATGGCTTTCCCTGAAATGTCGATTCTCCTGTTGCTTGGCTGCAGTCTCTCCTGCTGTCATTTTGCAGCACCACAGTCTTGAATCTGATCTCCAGCATCTGCAGTCCTCACTTTCTCTCTATAAAATGGATATTAGCCTATTCTAATTATCAGATCTTCTGCATCCTCAGGTTTATGAAACATCGTGTTTGAAAACATTTGAAAAAGAGCAGGCATGTGTTCCTGTCTCCCACATAACATTTCTCAGGATCTCAAATGGATGAAGTGGTCAGTCATTGCTGTCTTTGCATCTTTCTGTGTAAAATGAATCCCATGCCTCTGTAATAACTAACAGAGAATAAAGAAGAAAGAACAAAGAAAGTTTCAGCACAGAAACAGATCCTTCAGCCCTTCAAGCCTGCGCTATCTAAACCTGTCACCTATTTTCAAACAGTATGTATCTATTTGATTCCTGCCCATTCATGTACCTATCTAGATTCACCTTAAATGACACTATCGTGCCTGCCTCTAACACCTATGCTGGCAATGTGATCCAGGCTCCCACAATCCTCAGCGTAAAGATCTTTCCACGTATATCTCCCCTAAACGTTTCCCTTCTCACTGTGAACTCGTGATCCATAGTAATTGAGTCCCCCACTCTGGGAAAGAAAGCTTCTTGCGATCCACCCCGTCTATACCTCTCATGATTTTGTAGACCTCAATCCCCTACCCCCCACCCCCCTACCAACCTCCGTCTTTCTAATAAAAATAATCCTAATCTACTCAACATCTTTTGATAGCTAGCACCCTCCATACCATGCAACATTCTGGTGAACCTCCTCTGCACACTCTCCAAAGCATCCACATCCTTTTGGTAATATGGCAACCAGAGCTATATGCAGTATTCCAAGTATGACCGAACCAAAGTTTTATACAACTGCAAATTGACCTGCCAACTTCTGTACCCACTGCCCCATTTGATGAAGGAAAGCATGCCATATGCCTTCTTGGCCAGTCTATTGGCCTGTATTGCCACCTTCACGGAACAATCAAACTGAACACTCAGATCTCTCTGTACATCATTTTTACCCATGATCTTTCTATTTGCTGTATGGTTCGCTCTTGAATTAGATCTTCCAAATGCATCACCTTGCATTTGCCCAGATTAAACTCCAGCTGCCATTTCTCCACCCAACTCTCCAATCTACCTATATTCTGCTGTAATCTCTGACAGTCTCCTTCACTGTCTGTGACTCCACCAATCTTACTGTCATCTGCAACCCTGCTAAACACAGCACCTATGCCTTCCTGCAAATCATTTATGTATATCACATGCAACACTGGTCCCAACACTGATCTCTGTGGCACATCGCTGATCACAAGGTGTCCATTTTGAGAGACTCTCTTTAACGACTCCTCTCTGTCTCCTGTTGCCCAGCCAGTTATCTATCCACTTAGCTAGTACACCCTGGACCCCAATATGACTTCGCCTTCCCCATCAGCTTACCTTATCAAATGTCTTATTGAAGTCCATGTATCTGACATCTACAACCCTTCCCTCATCAATCAACTTTGTCACTTCCTCAAAGAATTCAATTAAGTTGGTAAGACATGACCTTCCCTGCACAAAACCATGTTGCCTATCACTAATAAGCCCACTTTCTTCCAAAAGGATCCTATCCCTCAATATCTTCTCCAGCAACTTCCCTACCACTGACATCAGATCCACCGATCTATAATTGTCTGATTTATCCCTGCTACTCTTGTTAAACAAGGGGACAATGTTAGCAATTTTCCAGTCCTTCCGGGCCTCATCCATATTCAGGGTGCTGTAATGATATCTGTTAAGGCCCCAACGATTTCCTCTCTCACTTCCCTCAGTAACCTTAGATAGATCCCATCCCGACCTTGGGAAATACTCACCATAATGCCTTTTAGAATACCCAACACTTCCTCCTTTCTTCTGGCAACTTGACCTCGAATTATCAAACATCCATCCCTAACCTCCACATCTGTCGTATCTCTCTCCTCAGTGAATACCAAGACAAAGTATTCATTAAGCATCCCACCCATTTTCTCTGACTCCACCGCATAACTTTCCTCCTTGGTCCTTGAGCGGGCTAACATTTTCTCTAGTTACCCTCTTGCTCCTTATATATGAATAAAAGGCTTTGGGATTTTCCTTAACCCTGTTTGCTAAAGATATCTCATAACCCCTTTTAGCCCTCTTAATTCCTCATTTCAGATTGGTCCTACATTCCCGATATTCCTCGAAAGCTTTGTCTGTCTTCAGTAGCCTAGACCTTATGTATGTTCCCTTTCTCCCCTGCACTCGACTCACAATTTCACCTGTCATCCATGGTTCACTAATTTTGCCATTTCTATCCCTCTTTTTTGCAGGAACATATCTCCCCTGTACTCTAATCAACCTCTCTTCAAAAGCCTATCACATATCAATTGCAGATTTGCCTTCAAACAACTGTTCCAAATCTACATTCCCCAGTTCCTGCTGAATTTTGGTACAGTTGGCCTTCCCCCAATTGAGCACTCTCCCTTTCGAACAACTCTTGTGTTTGTCCATGAGTATTCTAAAACTTACAGAATTGTGATCACTATTCCCAAAGTAATCCCTTACTGCAACTTCAACCACCTGGCCTGGCTCATTGCCCAACACCAGGTGCAGTATGGTCCCTTCCCGAGTTGGACTATTTACATACTGCTTTAGAAAACCCTCCGAGATGCTCCTTACAAATTCTGCGCCAATAGACCTTTAACACTAAGTGAATCCCAGTCAGTGTTAGGATAATTAAAATCATCTATCACCATCACCCTGTAGTTCTTACATCTTTCTATAATCTGTTCATATATTGGCACCTGTATCTCACAATTGCTCTCGAAAGGCTTGTAATAAAGGCCCAAAATTGTTACTATGGATTGTGAAGAACCAGGACTGTTGACAGGAGTGCAAGATATGATGAAGGATGCAAACCTAAAGAAGAGTTGCCATTACCAACTCTTTCTATCATTGTCCTTTTCTTGCATTTCTTCGAAATGTCTGCTCTCTTTCCCGTTCTATTTTCTTGAGCCTCTTAATATCTGCCTCATTACTTATGACAATGTTGTTGTTCAAATCTTGACCAAACCCAGTGTTCTCCCAGGGTTTGGAATTAGAGTCAAACAACTGGGGAATTACAAAATGGCACCCTTCTTCAAAAGCTGGTTGGAAGGAAAAGCCCAATAATTACAGACCTGTCAGTTGAAAGTTGGTAGTGAAGAAACTTCTAGAAATAACGACTTGGTCTAAAAGAAGTGGTTACATGGAGAGATTTGGATTAATTAGGTATAGTCAGCATCTAGCCTGGATTTTATCCCTTTAATGCTCTCTGTTGACAGGATCTCCGACTGTGGACCTTACCCACTAAACACATAAGTAGTAAAACAGTCATCAAAGGAGAATGTGATGTTGAATTGGAACCAACAAGGAGACTTGGTCCAACGGCAGACAACATGTTTACATTACTGGATGAAGTTTATTCTGATCACCTTCTTCTCTAAGGAAGAGACTGTTGCCACTGTAACAGTAAAGGTGGAGTTGAAAGTGATTTGGATAATTTAGATAACAAGGGATTGACGTGTTGACTACCCAATCGAAGCAGAAAACTCAACAATCGAGATGAGATGCATCCAGATTTCATGGGGAAGTTCAAAACTCAGGGTCATATTTTAAGCCATTTGGATAAATCTATGAATAGGAAAGGTTTGTTGGGATATGAGTGAAGTACAGGCAGGTAGGACTAGTTTAGTTTGGGATCATGGTTGGCGAGGACTGATTGGACCAAATGGTCTGTTTCCATTCTACATTACTATATGAATCAAATTGCAAATGTTGCACATTGATTTCAATAAAAACTTGAGCGGTAAACCCAGTAACTATAGGTTAGTCAGATTAACATTGGCAATGGGACAGTATTGTTTACAATATTCCTGTACAAAATTAGTTGGCATTTAACAGATACATTGTTTGGAAATTAAAATGTACATACATTTCAAAAGGATAGTCATGTTAATCTAACTTGAGGAAGTTCTTTAAACAAGCTTGGAATGTGGATTTGGTATGTTCTCTGTGGATTGTTAAGAACCAGGATTGTTAACAGGAGTGCAGGTGATGTTGCATATCCAGATTTGCAAAAGCTATTTGACAGTGTGCCAATTAATCTGTATGGCAGTGAAATTAAAGCAGCTGACATGAACAGGACAGGGGAACAACAACAGAAACGTGGCTCAGTGACACAGTATAGTGTGTACTGGTGAACATTTGCTTTTCAAATTGGAGGCAAGTATACTGTAGTCATATTTTCTAATGACAGCTGCGGTCGATTCAAAGTTCTCCTCTGGGAACCTATACCTCTGATGATGATGCCTTCCAGTTAGTTCTCAGCCTACAAACATCAGTGAAAGGTTGTTTGGAGAGAAGAAAGAGAGTTGTTGCTTCTAATGGAATATGTGGCACACTGTGTGCAAATTCAATATCTCCTGTAGTCCCTCAATGGAAGTATCAGACTTAGCAAGTCCAGTTGTAAATCTAGCGTTTTCCTGTGCTGCAGCCCATCAATTTTGCTCTGCAAAATGTTGTTTTCAAACTTTTTAGATTAAGTATATCTGTCCAAAAATCAGCATTATAAATTAATATTTTATTAAACACATCTTCATACAAATAAATATTAGTTACCTTAATATAGGCATGCAAGGCAAAATATCAGACAATCTCAGAATTTTTACAATGCAGTAGCAGACCATTTGACTTTCATTTCTGCATCAACTCATTGAGTTACCATCTCCCCTTAGTGCCACATCCCCACTGGTTTCCTGTAACCCAACCTATTATGTTGATCAAATAATGATGTACAGTTGTTTTGAATGTCTCTTTAAATTTATCTCAATAACACTTCCAACCAGTGCCTTTCTCTTGCTCTGTGAAAACATTCTTTGTCTCGTATCACAATTGCTTCTTTTACAAACTGCTTGATATTTCTGCCCTCTTCTTCATCTTTTCATGAGTTGGAAGAGTATTTGCCACATCTTGCATGCTCAAACCTTCACAAATTTACAAACTTCAAACGTATTTCCCTTTTTCCTTTATTCACCAAGTCAATCAGCCTCACCATCTATAAACTATCATCAAAACTGGATATAATGATTCATCTGAGTTCTGATCAAATTTAGTGTATCCTCCCTACATCTGTACGCTGTAGCACTATTACTCAGGTCTAGAGCAGAGCATCAATTGTGCTCCACACGTGTCCTTTCCATCATTAATGCGTGATGCAAAAGTATTGCCAGGTCCCTCTGCTAACGCATACCCCTTACAGTCAATTGTTTTAATTCATACCACCTCTCTATGTTTCCATTCCAAATGTATTATGTCAACAAATTATGTTGGTAGTGCTTTGCTGAAATGTCAACAGTGTATTTCAAAATTACTGCAATGCCTGAGTGCACTTTCAACTATCTTGTCTTTGGGAAAAGTGTTATGTCATTGAAACTTATTCTCTACAATTGGCAGTTCACTGAGGGGTTATTTATGAATGTGATACAATGTAAAACTGCATCACACCTGGAAAACAGACACAATTATCCCCAATATCCATATTTTCCTGCCTTTTTGGTGGAGATGTAGGTACCACACTGAATGAAATGAATTTTAATATTGTCAATGACACCATGGAGCCATTCACTGCACCATTCCTCACCCTGTTCTCTCATCTTCCTCCTGCCTGCACCAGATACCAAGTTGGCTTCAATGATATACTATGGACTGTTTTAGATGTGAACATCCACAAAACAGGTGGCATTATAATTGTATCTATCTTTTCATTAATAATCAGCAATGCACATTTCACAGCAGCTAGGACATTTATTTTAATCACGGATACAAAAAGAATAATTTCAAAAATAATTCACAAACTCATCAGTTTTTAACAAATACAAAACACAGGATCTATACACTCAGGAGATGCAGCTTGGGGAATACAATAAAAATGGACAATCTTTCAGAGATGGTGTCTGAAGAGCGTCTTGTTCAGGAGCAGCAGGTACATTTCTCAGAGGTTTTCCCTTTACACACACAGCCATTGGCACAGTTGGTGCACGCTGCAGGACAGCAAGAGCAGCAACCTGAGAGGAGAGGACAAAGACACAAATCACTCACAATCAATTCGTTCACTGAAAGTTCCCACAGCCTCCCATGACAGCACCCAGTTCCTCCCTCACAAACCCATCCGTCTCCCATCTCCCAGTCACCCCCTTGAAGAAGCTCAGCAGCACATCCCAGTGAGAGACAGTTTGAGGGATGATGTTCCTGTCACTATCTCCACAACACGGTTTCTAATGAGAAGTCTATAAGATCAGCGCTTTCCCATGGCAACCTCAGACATTGCTTTAAGCATCAGCTTCTGGTCTGGAGATTCTTCCGATTGGACATTGTAGAAATCGGATGGCATTTCAATCCGGTGTAATCCCGGATCATGTATGTGTCTGTGGTGTCCCTGTGTGAGTTGTGCCCAGGACTTTGAGTCACACCAATAGAACGGGAGCAGTTTGAAAGCCTGTCCCAGTCACTCACTTTTCTGGCAGCGTCCAGCTTTGCTGGTGGCACATTGACAGTTGGAGCATCTGCAGGTGTTTTCACAGGAGCAGGATCCTGAAAAGAGGAAAAACACAGAGAGTGAGTGGTGTGCACCGCCCAGCAATGGCCCCAGGCACGGGCTGGGCACGGGGCCCGGCTCTTTGTGCCATTGCCCTGGGCTGCAGTGAGTTGAAGAAGCAGCCTGGCCCTCCCTGCAATGCTGCTGTCTCCCAGTCAGACTGAGGCCCCGCACTGGGACACTGTGCTGAAAGCACTTGCACCAAGCCCCACTCACCATCCAGGCACACACAGGGCTTCGGGTCCGACATCTCACCAACTTCTTCTGCAGCTTCCAGCCGGCTCCAATCCGCGCTTCTCGACCTTGTGCCGTTTGCTGAAACCGAGCCGAGCTTTATGAGATTGTGATGGGAGGCGAACCGGCTGCAAAACCGGGCAACGGGCGGATCGGCGCTACCTGAATGCACACGATGCACCGGAGTGAGTTAGCGGCTGGAGGTTTGAATTGCATCCGCTTCCTTCATTCACAACACGGCCCGAAGGGATTTCTCAATCAGTGTAATACAGAGATCCTGTGTTGGGAAATATTTGGAGAGTGAGTGAAACCACACTGTAGGGCCCAGGGTAGGTATGGTCTGCACTCTGTCCATCGCCTCACTTATCATTTCCATTCTCCCAGATTAAAGACTTTTACGATTTAAAATGAATTAGGTTCACAAGTTTTCTGGGTTAATAAGAGGTTGATTTGATTGGTTATTAAAAACAATGAAAGAACATACAAACACAGAGAATCAAAATATAGGATAAATTATCAGTATCTGAGCTGTGTTTGTGTTGGAGGCGATGTGTCTCACAACCAACATACAGGAGTGGGTCAGTCTTTGCTGCTTGTCCACCTTTCTGTGTGTAAAAGGAATCCGGAACCTCCCCAACTATTAACAGAGACAGGGTCTTGGGGGGGTCTGTATTTTATGCACTGTCTCCTCTCTGTATTTGGACTGTCTTATGGACATGTCATTGTCACTGTTTTGTGAGTGTAAGTGGATTTGAGATTTGTCCCTATTTCCCTGAAAACTGGTTGAACGGGAGGGTTTGGGGCCTGGCTTTGCCATTCCTCTCCCTTGGAAAATTGCTGTTTTCTCCGTTTACATCTGTTAGTGTTGACTGTTTTGGAAACTGCGGATTGTTTTATAAATTAAAAAAAGGAAAAGAAAAACAGAGTCCGTGTGAATGATGTAAACCTCGACAAATCGATTTTGTCCATTGTATCATTCCCAGCTCTGTGTGTCCCTGTTCTTTTGTTTAACTTAATCGTCACGTGTCTGCCCATTTCCCCCTTCTCCTTTTCTGAGCCGTTTGTTATCTCCCTCATTGCTCACGACTCTCCTGATTTCCCATTCCTGAGCAAACCTGGAGACCTCCCTCAAGTTGGGGTTAGTGCCAGAGGATGGGAGAATTACAAAATTACCCCCTTGTTCAAAAAGGGGATGGCCAGTAATTACAGACCCACCAGTTCAATTTTGGTCGTGTAGAAACTTCTGGTAATAACAATTTGCGATAAAATTCATGCGAATATGGACAAATATCAGTTAACCAGGTCGCGTCAGAATTGCACCCTGTGGGAAGGTGATGCTTAACTAACATGCTGCACTTTTATAACGACATAAAAGACAGGGTTACTGCAATCAAAAACATGTACAAGAACACATTGGTGAGCTTGCTGCCTCACAGCGCCAGAGACCCGGGTTCAATTCCCGCCTCAGGCAACTGTCTGTGTGGAGTTTGCACAATCTCCCCGTTTCTGTGTGGGTTTCTTCCAGGTGCTCTGGTTTCCTCCCACAGTCCAAAAATGTGCAGGTTTGGTGAATTGGCCATGCTAAATTGCCCGTAGTGTTAGGTGAAGGGGTAAATGTAGGGGAATGGGTCTGGGTGGGTTGCTCTTCGGAGGGTCGGTGTGGACTTGTTGGGCCGAAGGGCCTGTCTCCTACCTTCAAGTCAATCTGTGTCCAAATGGCCAGCTCTCCCTCTATTCCATGTGATCTAACCATGTTAAACAGTCGACAATGCAGAACCTTCTTGATGAAGTCCATATTGACAGTACCCACTGCCTTGCCTTCATTAATCTTCTTTGTCACTTCTTCAAAAAACTCGTTACTGAGACACGATTTCCCACACAGAGCCAAGTTAATGATGCTTCATCATTCCTTGCCTTTCTGAGGACATGCAAAACCTACCTCTTAGAATGACCTCCAACAACTTTCCCGCCACTGACACCAGGCTCACCAGTCTACAGTTCCCTGACATTTCCTTACCACCTTTCTTCAATAATGGTACCACATAAGCCAACCTCCAATCTCCAGCTCCTCACTTATAGCCAGTGATGATACATATATCTCAGCAAGGGGCTCAGGAGTCACTTCCCTAACTTCCCACAAAGTTTTGGAGTGCACCTGAGCAGGTCCTGGGAATTTATTTATGGATTTTAAGAAGTCCAGTGCTTCATCTGCAACATGAACATTTTTCAAGGAATCAAGATGACCTTGTATAAATTCTCTACCTTCCATATCCTTCCCCACACTAAATACTAAGTTACTAAATTACTAAATTACTTACAGTGTGGAAACAGGCCCTTCGGCCCAACAAGTCCACACCGCCCCGCCGAAGCGCAACCCACCCATACCCCTACATCTACCCCTTACCTACACTACGGGCAATTTAGCATGGCCAATTCACCTGACCTGCACATCTTTGGACTGTGGGAGGAAACCGGAGCACCCCGAGGAAACCCACGCAGACACGAGGAGAATGTGCAAACTCCACACAGTCAGTCGCCTGAGGCCGGAATTGAACCCAGGTTTCTGGCGCTGTCAGGCAGCAGTGGTAACCACTGTGCCACCGTGCCGCCCACAGCGTGAAGTATTCTTCTAATATTTCACCCATCTTTTGTGGTTCCACCCACAACCAGCCTTGTTGATCTTTCAGGGGCTGCATTTACACACTAGTTACTCATTTGGAATTAATGTAATTGTAGAATCTCATTGGATTCTCCTTTAGCCTATTTTACAAAGCTATCTCTCATGTTCTTTTTTTGCCCTCCTGGTTTCCCTCTTGAGTCTACTCCTCCCCTTAAGCTCCTGTCTATATCTATCACATGTTTCCTTATTTCTTGACCAGGCCTCAGTTTTCCTAGTTCTCCTGCATTCCCTACACCTAACAAACTTGAGCTTCATTCTAACAGTAACATACTGTGCCTGGACTCTCATTACCTCATTTTTCAAGGCCTCCCACTTCCCAGCCGTCCTGCGAATATCCGCCCCAATCAAAGTCTGAAAGCTCTTGCTGAACACCATAGCATTGGCTCTCTTCCAACTTCGAACTTAAACTTTCAGATCAGGTTAACGATTTTCCATAACTATTTTAAAACTAATACAATCATGATGACTGGCCCCAAAGCTCTCCCCCACTGACAACTCAGTCACTTGCATGTGATACGGTAGCAATGGTGTCGAGTCCAGGAATAGGGAGATTACATTAATCCTGTATAAAACACCAGTCACAAAGCAGCTGGAGTATTGTCTTCAGTTTTGAAGATAGATTGGAAATGGTGAGACAATTTTCTTTGGAGAAGAGAACGTGAGGAACTTTTGATAAAGTTTTCAAGGTCGTGAATGAACTGGGAATGACACACAGGGAAAATGAGTTATTCCAAATCATAAATCAATGATGACGAGAGAGTTGGAGAAGTAAAGGTGATATAAGGTAAAATAGTTTCACATTACTGTACTTTACACCATTATTAAGAATTCCTACCGTGCCTTATGCAAATAAGGCAAGTGACTGAGGTGTCAGGTGGGGGAACACTTTGTGGGGAATCTGTGGAAAGCATTGCCACAGGAGGGCAAGTCGAGGGCAAGTCGTTCTTAGAGAGAAACAGATTCTTGACGAACAAGGTGCTTGAAGGTTATGGGGAGAAGGCAGGAGAATCGAGTTAATAAACATATCAGCCATGATCAAACGGCGGAGTAGACTCGGTGGAGGAAAGGTGACTCTGTCCTGTATGATTCCATGATTCTATGAGCTGGGAGAGCGATTGGAAAGCAGCAAATATCCCGAGTGGAAAGAGGAAATGTCAGGTCAAACAGAAAGTGCTGTCCCTGCCTCCCCCAGACCGTGACGGGGAATCGTGTTCCAGACGCTCGGACACTGGCTGATCCCACAGGAACTGCTGACACATTACAGTGATTGAGAAATCCCTTCGGGCCGTGTTGTGAATGAAGGAAGCGGCTGCAATTCAAACCTCCAGCCGCTGACTCACTCCAGTGGGCCGTGTGCATTCAGGTAGCGCCGAGCCGCCCGTTGCCCGGTTTTGCAGCCGGTTCGCCTCCCATCACAATCTCATAAAGCTCGGCTCGGCTTCAGCAAACGGCACAAGGTCGAGAAGCGCGGATTGGAGCCGGCTCGAAGCTGCAGTAGAAGTTGGTGAGATGTCGGACCCGAAGCCCTGTGTGTGCCTGGCTGGTGAGTGGGGATTGGTGCAAGTTCTTTCAGCACAGTGTCCCAGTGCGGGGCCTCAGTCTGACTGGGAGACAGCAGCATTGCAGGGAGGGCCAGGCTGCTTCTTCAACTCACTGCAGCCCAGGGCAATGGCACAAAGAGCCGGGCCCCGTGCCCAGCCCGTGCCTGGGGCCATTGCTGGGCGGTGCACACCACTCACTCTCTGTGTTTTTCCTCTTTTCAGGATCCTGCTCCTGTGAAAACACCTGCAGATGCTCCAACTGTCAATGTGCCACCAGCAAAGCTGGACGCTGCCAGAAAAGTGAGTGACTGGGACAGGCTTTCAAACTGCTCCCGTTCTATTGGTGTGATACATAGTCCTGGGCACAACTCACACAGGGACACCACAGACACATACATGATCCGGGATTACACCGGATTGAATTGCCATCCGATTTCTACAATGTCCAATCGGAAGAATCTCCAGACCAGAAGCTGCTGCTGAAAGCAATGTCTGAGGTTGACATCGGAAAGCGCTGATCTTATAGACTTCTCATTAGAAACCGTGTTGTGGAGATAGTGACAGGAACATCTTCCCTCAAACTGTCTCTCACTGGGATGTGCTGCTGAGTCTCTTCAGTGGGGTGACTGGGAGATGGGAGACCGATGGGTTTGTGAGGGAGGAGCTGGGTGCCGTCATGGGAGGCTGTGGGAACTTTCAGTGAACGAATTGATTGTGAGTGATTTGTGTCTTTGTCCTCTCCTCTCAGGTTGCTGCTCTTGCTGTCCTGCAGCATGCACCAACTGTGCCAATGGCTGTGTGTGTAAAGGGAAAACCTCTGAGAAATGTACCTGCTGCTCCTGAAAAACACGCTCTTCAGACACAACCTCTGAAAGATTGTCCATTTGTACTGTATTCCCCAAGGTGTTTGTCCTCACTATGTAGATCCAGAGTTTTATTTTAGCATAAACTAATGAATTGCATGTGAATTGAATTTGTAAGTTTGTGTTTCGTATCAGTTACTAAAATAAATTCTTCTATTTACTTGATAACTGCAATTCTGTTCATCAGTGAAGTGATATTTACAATCTTAATGTAACCTGCAATGAACATGTTCAAATCTGAACAGTCCACAGCAGATAAAAGGTCATGAGAAGTCACAGTGCAGTCTGGTGTAGTTTGGTGGATGTGGTGAAACCAGGTGGTGATGGGGTAGTATCAGGGATGGTGGAGTGAATGGTTCCATGGTGTCACTGCTTCAATGTTAAGATTCCTGTCAGTGAGGAGAGTACCTGCATGTCTGTCACCATGTCACCAAAATGTGAGTATTGGGGATAATCGTGTTTGTGTTTCCCAGTTGTGATTCAACTTAACACTGTATCACATTGAAAAGAAACCCCAGAGTGGAGTGCCAACTGTAAGGAATAATTTTCAATAATATAGCATTTCCCAACTACAGGACATCTGAAAACACACACAGACATTGCAGTAATTTTGAAATGAAATGTTGATATTTCAGCAACACACAGGTAATTTTGCAGTGACCCAGAAATGGTTGACATGATCCAATTGGTACAAAAATATCAGGAGGCAATATGAATTAAAGGCATTGAATGGAAGGGGCATACATTTGCAGAGGGACCTGGTGGTATGCCCACATCACCCAGTACTGATGGTAGGAGAGGGAAAGAGTGCAAATGATGCAATATTCTCAGCTTTATTAGTAGTGATGTAGATTAGAGAAGTAGGGAGGATGCACTAAACATTTACCAGACGCTCATCAGACCTCAGTTGGAATAGAGTGTTCAGTTTTGAAGGTATATTGGAAATGGTGAGGCTGAGTGAGGAAAAGACAAAGGGCAATGTGATTGAAGGTTTCAAGGTTGTGAAATGTGTGAGTATGGGAGATAGGGAGAATGATATTCCAGCTCAAAAATAATGAAAAAGAGGGTACAGGTTTAAAGCAATCTGTAAAAGAAGTAATTGTGAAACAAGTCAAAAATGATTTACGGAGCACGAGGAATGTATTGCATAAAAGAGTTGTTGAGATAAATTTAAGTGAGGCACTCAAAAGACAATAAATTATGGAACTCCTACAGTGCGGAAACAGGCTTTTCGGCCCAACAAGTCCACACTGATCGTCCAAAGTATTCCCCTACTAATTTATATTTACCCCTAACTAAATGCACCCTACACATCCCTGAACACCATGGGCAAATTAGCATGGCCAATTCACCTAACCTGCACATTTCTGGAATGTGGGAGGACCTGGAGGAAACCCACGCAGGGGAGAATGTACAAATTCCACACAGACAATAACCTGAGGCTGGAATCAAACCCGTGTCCCTGGTGCTGTGAGGCAGCAGTGCTAACCACTGAGCCACTATGCCACCCTGTCAGTAATTGATTACATAATATGTGGAGTTACAGGAGACTGGTGGGGCTTTTGCACTAAGTGATCATGGTAACTCAAAGAACTGAAGCAGAAACTCCAGTCAAATGGTCTGCTACTGCACTGTGACAATTCTTACATTGTCTAATATCACGCCTTGTATCCCCACATCCAGGTGATTAATATTTATTGTGATGAAAATGTGTTATCTGAAATCTAAATTTGTAATGTTGGCACATATATATAACAAATAGTTTGGACACAACAACTTGCAGAGCTTCCCAGAACTGAAGTATAAAAAGTGTTTGTTTTCATTGTGGATAGTTTTAAATAATCACATGTTTCATGATTTTGTGAATAATCTTTACATCTTTGTTTGAATAAATGTTACTTGCAGTGCATGACTTAGGGTCAGTGTCACTGAAGCAACCTGATTGACTTGTTTCAGATACACAACTGAATTGAGTCTAAAATATGTAAAATTAGTAATATCACCATCACTCCCTTTTTAAATTCAAACTTGGAGGTGACATGAAAACAGATCCGTTCACACTTCCCCTTTTGGTCCTAACATGACCAGAAACACTGTATACATATCAAAAATATTGTCTGCAGTATATGACTACTACATACGTCTCTCCAATTTAAAAAAAAATAAATGTTCACCATTACACACAGTCACCAGTTCCGGAGCCACATTTTTGTTGATGTTCCCATTTCCGATTAATATCAGGTGGTTCCATTTCACTGACATGCAGATTTATTTGACAGTGTTGAAACTACTTTTGCAAGTCTAGATGGGAACATCATCACCTGCATTCCTGCCCACAATCCTGCTTCTTGTATATCCACAGAACGTACATCAAGTGTACTGTTATTGGATTATCAGTCTTCTTGAAAGAACTTTATCAAGTTTGATTAACATGACTATATGGTATCTTTAATTTATAAAACAATTTATTCTTTCAATGCCAATCAATATTTTCCAGGAATATTGCATCCAAAATGATCCCCAGTACAAACGTTTAACTGACTGACCTGTAGTTCCAAGATTTGCAATTCAACATTTTATTTCTAAATGGGTGTGCAACATTTGAAATTAGAGCCCTCGAGTCATAGAACGTCGAAACTCAGGCCACCGTCAGTCATGTTTTCAAACTTAACGAGTCCCATCTCCCTGCACTTGGCTCACATCCCACCAAACCTTTCCCATTTGTAATCGCACCCAAATTTCTTTTTAAGTGTTGGATGTGTCCCTGCAACCATCACTTTCTCTGGCAATTTATTCCACACCCGAACCGCTCTCTGTGAAAAAAAATTGCGCTTCATTTCCTTTTTAAATCTTTTTCGTCTCACCATAATAATTACCCCCCTAGTTTTCAACTCCCTCAATAAACCTGAATGCATCCCATGTTGATTGGTTGAGTTGTATGATTTGATGGTCGTCAACATGTGAAGTCCTCATTATCCAAATTGTCCAATCAACTTTCAACTCCTTTCGACTCCTCCATTGCTATTACATCAGCAACGTTCTGTTCCCGAAAGAAGAAGGTGATCAAAATGAACATCATCCAGTACTTTCAGCATGTTGTCTGCACACAGAGTGAGTCTCCTTGTCAGTTCAAAATCGGCACCACATCCTCCTTTGACTATTGTTTTGTTACTTATGTGTTTATTGGGTAAACGTCCAGAGTCTGAGATCCTTTGAACAGACAGCACAGAAGGGATAAAATCCAGGCTAGATGCTGAATATACCTAATTAATCAACAGCTGTCCGTGTGACAATTTTATACCAAGTTATTATTTCTCGAAGTTTCTCCACTACCAAAGTTGAACTGACAGGTCGATACTTACTGAGCACTTCCTTGCAACCTGTGTTTGAATTGTCGTAAGCAATGAGGTGGATAATAAAAGGCTCAAGAAAATAGAATGATGAAGTGAGCAGATACATGACTGATGAAATGCCAGGAAAGAACAGTGATAGAAAGAGCCGGTAATACCAAGGTGGCTGAAATAGCCTCTTTTATGTTTGTATCATTCATTAAATCTCTGTTAATGGTTACAGAGGCATGGGATTCATTTTACACAGAAGGATGAACAGACAGCAAAGACTGACCAATTCACCCATTTTGGATCATGAGAAACATTGTCTGGAACACTTAAAACCTTGTGCCTGCTTTTCTTTAAACGCCTTTGAAGAATATGATTCAGAAACTTGAGGGTGCAGAATAAGCTGACAGATAGAATAGGCTGATATCCAATTTATAGTATAGTTCTTAATGGAATGCTGCTTCATTTCTGTATAAGAACAACAACAGAACTACCACTGAATTATTCAATCCATTATTCCTGAAAGTGGGTCAGCAGCACAGGGTTTAACCTCATTTACCAAGCTGACACAGACATTAATGTGGCTTCACAGTTTGATATTATGCAATGTGGTTTGTTCATGCAATGATGGCTCAGTGTCATTTCCTATGTATTATATGGTTGCTCATTTCAGAAAAGTATATGACTTGTGAAGTGTTTCAAAGATTGAAATTTTACTGAAGTTTTCATACAAAAACAAAACAAATTGAACACATTCAATAAACTTGGAATGAGTCACAAACATACACAAATCCTCAGGGCATAGACAGTGAGTACATCCAGCTTGGGGAATACAGTACAAATGGACAATCTTTCAGAGATTGTGTCTGAAGAGCGTGTTGTTCAGGAGCAGCAGGTACATTCCTCAGAGGTTTTCCCTTGACACACACAGCCATTGGCACAGTTGGTGCATGCTGCAGGACAGCAGGAGCAGCAACTTGAGAGGAGAGGACAAAGACATAAATCACTCACAATCTATTATCCTGATATTTTGGCACAGTGTTTTAGCCCGAATCGTCGATTCTCCTGCTCCTTTGTTGCTGCCTGACCTGCTGCGCTTTTCCAACCACACATTTTTCAACAGTGCTTGAGCTCCCAATATTGTCAAATTCTATTCTTGTTTTAAAACTCATCAATATCTGAGATTCTTATTGCTGCTCTAGCGTCCACTGAGATAACACGCCAACAACTCTTTAATATCTGTCCTCTCATATATTTCTGCAACTGATGATTATATCTATCACTGTCAGACCATAATCTTTCAAACTTGATCCTTAAATCTTTCCATCTGTCGATTTATTTGTGCTCTTTAAGGTACTTGTTCATTGGCTTGTCTTTATGCTACCCTATACTGGATTAGTGGTGCTGGAAGAGCACAGAAGTTCAGGCAGCATCCAACGAGCAGCGAAATCGACGTTTCGGGCAAAAGCCCTGCCCGAAACGTCGATTTCGCTGCTCGTTGGATGCTGCCTGAACTGCTGTGCTCTTCCAGCACCACTTATCCAGTATTTGGTTTTCAGCATCTGCAGTCATTGTTTTTACCTTTATGCTTCCCACGTAGTTTGGTGTTTGTTTGATGTCACTCTTGTGAAGTACATTTGGCATTTTACGCAATATAAACTGTGCTGTAATTGCAAGTTGTGGACGCTGCTGAGAAAAGGAGATTAATTCTTGTCAGAAAACAGAATCAGAACCAGAAATTGTTTGTAGGTGCTCAAGTTTACTTGTGATTGATCACTTGTCTCCCTGGACTGTATTAGTTGCTTTTATGCATTGTCTGTTATCACTACATTTGACAACATCAATAAACTGAAGATATCATGTGAAATTAACTTTTGGACATGGGGTACATCACCTTCGTGGACACAGTTGCAAAATTTGTCATTGAGGTGCCAATCCAACTTACAACACCCTTTATTTTCAAATGTAAGTTGATGGTCATGACACCATGATTTTACGAAAGTTGTAAGAAACCACTGCCCACCTCAACGTGCTGAAACTGCAGTTGGTCAGGATCGGTTATGTGTGTGTAAGATGCTGCTTGAAATAATTGTTTGAGAGGTCAGATTTGGCTTGCCAAAACTGGAATATTGCAAGAATTTGAAGATGCATAAGTTAA
The DNA here is from genome assembly GCF_047496795.1 of Chiloscyllium punctatum. NCBI lineage: Eukaryota > Metazoa > Chordata > Chondrichthyes > Orectolobiformes > Hemiscylliidae > Chiloscyllium > Chiloscyllium punctatum. The sequence goes on along the minus strand of NC_092764.1, from coordinate 59,660,621 downwards.
ACAGTATTATCTTAGAGAACGGTCTGTAAAGCACACAAGGTGCTGAAGCAGAAAGATGTCACTGAAGTTCTCAACATGACAGAACTAAACTTGTGAAAAGTATTGACAATTTTAGTGAGTATTTTTCAATGCGGGAGTTAAAAACATATGATCTAGGGAATGAGGAGTATGTAGTTTTAGTTAATGTTGGACAACTCAGAGGAAGACAATGATCAGACAGCAACAAACTATAGACATCTCCAAATGTGAAGCTGAGCCATCCAGACTGTGTAATCAGATTTACTGTGTCAAGAACTAAACCACAAGACAACCAGTGTTAAGAGCCTGCAAGTACCTCACATAGGGATAACCGTAATATTGAAAACTCAATATTTATTAATGAAGTGTGAAAGGTAAACTGCAGTAATTATGATTACCTTAAAAACCTCCACCCCACCCACACAAACACATCTACAAAACTAACATTCAATTTCTATGTTATGTCTGAAGAGCTCAGCAATCCTATCTGTGGTCAATTTCGTTGAAGATTTTGCATCTTTCACTGTTCAATCTCCACAGAACACCTCTTCCACCAGATCGCACCAGATGGCATTGTGGTTTAAAACATAATCTGATGGAACATTCCATGATTGTCCAGGGATGTGCAGGCAAGGTGGACTAGACTTTGGAAATGCTGGGTTACAGGGATAGGGTGGATGGGTGGGTAGATGTGTTTGGCATGCTATTTTGGTGGTTGGTGTGGAGTTGATGGGCTGAATGCTTCAACACTGTTGGGATTCTATAATTCTATGATGCCAGTTCATTCCCTAAACATCCAGATCTCTTTAGAACTATCATTTATTAAATAAAGTGAATGAGACTACCATAGCACAATGAAATAGGTTTTCTTTTGCTGATACAAAGACGGCCATTTCAAAAACAATTCATTCACATGGTGAACTGCTGCCTGGGATGCAGACCAAGACGCTGGTGAAGAACAATCAGTTTGATGAAATGTGCTCTATGTTTTGCTACGCTATTCCTGATGAAGTGTTACACGTCAAAATGAAATGCTCAGAGACTCCTGAAGCTTGAAACAGCTGCTGCAAAGGCCCAATATAATAAAGTTACCATTTAAGGCCCTGCCACGTTAGTACAATGTTGGACTCAAGCCCATGGATAAAGCTCTCAACCTCTATGGACCAGAAAACATTTGGCGTGAAATGTAAGTGCAGTAGCTTATAAATGTAACATGTAATTTTAAGTGTAGCATGGCACCATAACATTTAAGTGTAAAATTGAATGGAAATGAAAAATACCACACTTTATGTAATATCAGATTTAAATTGTTAGTTACTGCACTTTTACAAGTTTAATGAATGAAGCATCTTTCTTCTGAGTTAGTTGACTGAACTTTATGTATGATTGTGCTTTAATACAGTGAAGTGTTTAAATTGATGCATTACGCCAGCATTTATTGTGCAATGGTTGACAGCAATCTTGCATCTGAGTCAGAACATTTCATGTTCAAATCCCACTCGTGGGTTTCCACAAGAATTCAGGCTAACACTCCAGAGCTGAAGAAGTGCCACACTGCCAGAGGTGTTTTTACATTCTCTCAAGCAGCCAGCTCAGGCAGCAGTTTAGCATTCAAAAGATCTTATGTCCCTATTTCAAAAGAGAGTGGAGGAATAATCCATGGCCAATATTTAACCTTCAAGAACATAAAACAGATTGACTGGTCACTATGATGTTGCTGCTTGTCAGAGTTTGCTGAATGTAAATTGCCTATAGTTCTAAAGTGCTATGAGACATGCAAGGGTAACGAAAACTGCTTTAAGAATGCAAATCTTTCTGTCCCTTTCTTTTAATTGTCCCATGTTCTGTATGATTATTTCTTAATGTAACACCCAACTCATGCTACAGAAATAATTTGAACCATTTGAAAACTTAATGATGAAGCTGAAAGCGACGAACTGACAAGAATCTTCATGCTGAACTATATTCTCAAGGGCAACAGTTGGTTCAAATAATGATTGTTTAATCCCAATTAATTATGTGTGTTGACATCAAAATTCCAAAGAGGATTTTCAAAATAATCTCTTAATTCTACAGCAATTTTACAAATTTCTGCCTCCACCATGAATTTTCAGCGGAGGGAACCTTTCTTTGAGAGTTCACTGGTATTGTGAATTTCGGTGTGGAAATGAGTGAATGGATGGTTCACACCTGAATTCTCAATAGCAGTGAAGCATTCTCAAAGAATGGTTCCCAAAGGTGAATATTGATAGAGGAGGCAGAAATTTGTGAAATCGTTCTATAATTAAGAAATTATTTGGAAAGTCCTGTTTTGAAATTTGATGTCACCACATGTAATTAATTGGGATTAAATAATAAATTATTTGAACTCACTGTTGATTGCATAAAATTAACTGTTTGTTTACTGCTGACTTCAGCTCCATTTAGGCATTTGGTGTTGTAATACTAGATATCAAAAGGATTGGTTAGTAAATCCACAATCCAATAGCTCATAGACATAGTGGTTGAACGTTCTTAAATCTGAATCTAACATAAGTTTTAATGTATTTCACCTTTCATCAGGCTGGACTGATACTGTGCCAGACCGGCTCTGATGTTCATTAAGGAGAAACAAGTGGAAAGATAGAGTTAGCTTCACTCTCCCATACCTGCAATTCCAACCAGCAGTTACATCTGTGTTGAAGGGCCTGTTATTGGACTTCCACCTTTGAAAATTATACACCAACCAACACTCCTGTTCCCCCACTCCATTCAAATTTGCACCAGGAGTCGGCGATTTGGCCGGTCGGGATCTGTGGCCATTGAATAAAGCATGCCTGATTTGGTTGTTCACACAATTCCACTTTACAGCTATAACCATCCTGAGTATCTTTGATTTCCATCAGACCATAAGGCCATAAGACATAGAAGTGGAAGTAAGGCCATTTGGCCCATCCAGTCCATTCCGCCATCTTATCATGGTTGATGGGCATTTCAACTCCACTTACTCACACTCTCCCCGTAGCCCTTAATTCATTGCAAGATCAAGAATTTATCAATCTCTGCTTTTGAAGATATTTAATATCCCGGCCTTCACTGCAATGAATTCCACAAACCCACCGATCTCATTTCCATTCTAAATTGACACCCTCTGATTCTCAGGAGGTGCCCACAATCCCAGTCTCCCCAGCGAATGGAAACAAATTCTCCCCAATCAAATTGGAACATTTGGATTTTGGGGATAACCTTGTCTATTTTCCCAGTTATGATACAGTTTAACACTGTGTCACATTCATAAGGAACCCCACTGTGCAGTATGAACTGTAAAGAATGATTTTCAAAGTTATAGCTCAATTACAGGACTTCTGAAAGTGCACTCAGACAATGCAGTAATTTCAAAATACACAGTTGACATTTTTGAAACACACGGTCAATTTTGCAAACTTATAACCAGTTGACATGATCGATTTGGTTTGAAAATATGGAGAGGTGACATAAATTAAAGCAATTGAATGTAAAGGGTATGCAATAGCAGAGGGACCTGGCAGTAATTGTACATCACCTATGAACGATGGCAGGACAGGTGAAGAGCACAATTGGTGCCTTGTTCTATGCTGTATTAATAGTGATGCAGAGTACAGTAGTAGGGAGGATACACTAAGCATTTGTTAGAGACTCATCACACCTCAGCGAGAATGTTGGCAGCAAGGTGGCTCAGTGATCAGCACTGCTGCCTGACCCGTTCCAGGGAACTGGGTGCAATCCCACCCTCAGCTGACTGTCTGTGTGGAGTTTGTATGTTCTGCCCATAGCTGAATGGGTTTCCTCCTGGTTCTTTCCATGATCCAAAATGTGCATTTGGCCGTGCATAATGCAACGTGACAGTGATAGGATAAGGAGGTGGGAATGGGTGGGAAGCTCTTCAGAGGGCCAGTGGGCCAAAAGACCTACTTCCACACAATAGGAATTCTATGATTGCTTCCAGTCTTGAAGATGGATGTAAATGGTGAGCCTGATTTACTTGGAGAGGGACTACTTGCGGACACAGAGATGGGCTCAAGTGCGTACACTTCAATGCAAGGAGTATCAGAAATAAGGTGGGTGAACTTAAGGCGTGGATCGGTACCTGGGACTACAATGTTGTGGCCATCACGGAAACATTGATAGATGAGGGACAGGAATGGCTGTTGGAGGTTCCTGGTTACAGATGTTTCAGTAAGATTAGGGAGGGTGGTAAAAAAGGAGGGGGGGTGGCATTGCTAATTAGAAATGGTATAACGGCTGCAGAAAGGAAGTTTGAGGGGGATCTGCCTCTGGAGGTAGTATGGGCTGAAGTCAGAAATAGGAAAGGTGCAGTCACCTTGTTGGGTGTTTATTATAGGCCCCCCAAAGCAGCAGAGATGTGGAGAAACAGATTGGGAAACAGATTTTGGAAAGGTGCAGAAGCCACAGGGTCGTAGTCATGGGCGACTTCAACTTCCCAAATATTGATTGGAAGCTCTTTAGATCAAGTAGATTGGATGGGGCGGTGTTTGTGCAGTGTGTCCAGGAAGCTTTTCTAACGCAGTATGTAAATTGTCCAACCAGAGGGGAGGCCATATTGGATTTGGTACTCGGTAATGAACCGGGACAAGTGGTGGGCTTGTTAGTGGGTGAACATTTTGGTGATGGTGACCACAATTCTGTGACTTTCACCTTGGTTATGGAGAGAGATAGGTGCGCACAATAAGGAAGTTTTTACAATTGGGGGAAGGGAAATTACGATGCTGTAAGACAGGATTTGAGGAGCATACGTTGGGAGCATAGCCTGTCAGGGAAGGATGTGGTGGAAATGTGGAACTTTTTCAAGGAGCAGATACGACGTGTCTTTGATATGTATGTACCGATCAGGCAGGAAAGAAATGGTCGTGTGAGGGAGCCTTGGTTGACGAGGGAGGTTGAATGTCTAGTAAAGAGGAAGAAGGAGGCTTACATAAGGTTGAGGAAACAGGGTTCAGACAGAGCAGTGGAGGGATACAGGATAGCCAGAAGGGACCTGAAGAAAGGGATTAGGAGAGCTAAGAGAGGGCATGAAAAATTCTTGGCGGATAGGATCAAGGATAACCCCAAGGCATTCTATGCGTATGTGAGAAACCTGAGAATGACGAGAACGAGGGTAGGTCCGATCAAGGACAGTGGTGGGAGACTGTGTATTGAGTCGGAAGAGATAGGAGAGGTCTTGAACAAGTACTTCTCTTCAGTATTTACGAACGAGAGGGACCGTATTGTTGAAGAGGAGAGTGTGAAACGGACTGATAAGCTAGAAGAGATACCTGTTAGGAAGGAAGATGTGTTGGACATTTTGAACAACTTGAGGATAGACAAGTCCCCCGGGCCTGACGGGATATATCCTAGGATTATGTGGGAAGCAAGAGAGGAAATTGCAGTACCGTTGGCAAAGATCTTCTCGTCTTCACTGGCAACGGGGGTGGTACCAGGGGACTGGAGAGTAGCGAATGTTGTGCCCCTGTTCAAAAAAGGGAATAGGGATAACCCCGGGAATTACAGGCCAGTTAGTCTTACTTCTGTGGTAGGCAAAGTCATGGAAAGGGTACTGAGGGATAGGATTTACGAGTATCTGGAAAGACACTGCTTGATTAGGGACAGCCAGCACGGATTTGTGAAGGGTAGGTCTTGCCTTACAAGTCTTATTGAATTCTTCGAGGAGGTGACCAAGCATGTGGATGAGGGTAGAGCAGTGGATGTAGTGTACATGGATTTTAGTAAGGCATTTGATAAGGTTCCCCATGGTAGGCTTATGCGGAAAGTCAGGAGGCATGGGATAGAGGGAAATTTGGCCAATTGGATAGAAAACTGGCTAACCGGTCGAAGTCAGAGAGTGGTGGTAGATGGTAAATATTCAGCATGGAGTCCAGTTACAAGTGGAGTTCCGCAGGGATCAGTTCTTGGTCCTCTGCTGTTTGTAATTTTTATTAATGACTTAGATGAGGGAGTCGAAGGGTGGGTCAGTAAATTTGCAGATGATACAAAGATAGGTGGAGTTGTGGACAGTGAGGAGGGCTGTTGTCGGCTGCAGAGGGACTTAGATATGATGCAGAGCTGGGCTGAGGAGTGGCAGATGGAGTTCAACCCTGCCAAGTGTGAGGTTGTCCATTTTGGAAGAACAAATAAGAATGCGGAATACAGGGTTAATGGTAGGGTTCTTGGTCAGGTGGAGGAACAGAGGGATCTTGGGGTCTATGTACATAGATCTTTGAAGGTTGCCACTCAGGTGGATAGAGTTTGTAAGAAGGCCTATGGAGTATTATCGTTCATTAGCAGAGGGATTGAATTCAAGAGTCGTGAAGTGATGTTGCAGCTGTACAGGACTTTGGTTAGGCCACAGTTGGAGTACTGTGTGCAGTTCTGGTCGCCTCACTTTAGGAAAGATGTGGAAGCTTTGGAGAGGGTGCAGAGAAGATTTACCAGGATGTTGCCTGGAATGGAGAGTAGGTCGTACGAGGATAGGTTGAGAGTTCTCGGCCTTTTCTCGTTGGAACGGCGAAGGATGAGGGGTGACTTGATAGAGGTTTATAAGATGATCAGAGGAATAGATAGAGTAGACAGTCAGAAACTTTTTCCCCGGGTACAACAGAGTGTTACAAGGGGACATAAATTTAAGGTGAAGGGTGGAAGGTGTAGGGGAGATGTCAGGGGTGGGTTCTTTACCCAGAGAGTGGTGGGGGCATGGAATGCACTGCCCGTGGGAGTGGTAGAGTCAGAATCATTGGCGACCTTTAAGCGGCATTTGGATAGGTACATGGATGGGTGCTTAATCTAGGGTAGAAGTTCGGCAAAACATTGTGGGCCGAAGGGCCTCTTCTGTGCTGTATTGTTCTATGTTCTATGTTCTAAAAGGCCAAGGGGAAGTTTGATTGAAGTTTTCAAAGTCGTGAAGGCCTGGGCATGAAAAAGAGGCAGAATGATATTCCAACTCACTAAAGGATGATGAAGAAGAAGGCACATGTTTAAAACAATGTATAAAAGAAGACATTATGCAAGGAGACAAAAATATTTTTGTAGAGAAAGATGAAGGCTTTATTAAGGTATTCAAAAGAACTTTACATGACTATTTGATGAATGTAATGAGCAGGGTTAGAGGGAAAGGGTTGGAATATGGCACTAAGGGATGATGGTCACCTATAGAGCTGATGCATAAATTATGGTTAAATGGTCTCCTAGTGCACTGTAACAATTCTGAGAATCTGAGACTGTCTATTATTCTGCCTTGTACCTCCACATCCAGGTGATTCATATTTATTGTCTGTCTCCCACCATAAACCCAATTTTGTGTCCAGTTGGCAAGCTCACCCTTAAGCCTATGCGATCGAACTTTATAAATTAGTCTACCATGCCGAACCTTGTCAAACACTTTATTGATGTCCAAGTCAACAACCTCTATGGCTCTGCCCTCAACAATCAATTGGGTTACTTCATTAAAAAAATTCAATCCATGTTCTGAAACAAGCTTCTCCTTGTACAAAGCCAGGCTGACTATCCCGAATCAGTCCTTGCCTCTCCAAATGCATGAACATTCAATCTTTCAGATTCAGTTCCAACAAATTACCCACCATTGATGTCAGATTCGCAGGTCTCTATTTTCCAGGCTTCTCCTTACAGCCTTCCTTAAACAATGGCACAGCGTTAGCCACTCTCCAGTCCTCCAATACTTCACCTGTGTTCGTACATAATGCAAGCAGTTCAGCGAGGGGCCCTATAATTTCCTCAACAACTTCCTACAACATGCTTGGATACACTTCATCAGTTCCTGGAGATTTATCTCCCCTTATGCTTACTATGACCTCTGACATAATTCTCAGATGATTAGAGTGTTGTTGCCACATCCACTCGTATTCCTGCCCAAGTTCAAACTCATTAATCCTGAATACATGTCATCACTATGGGTTGACTTTTCGACTTGGATGGCAGTCAACACTTGAAGTCCTTGTTATAGAAGGTATCAAATCCACTTTCAACTCCTCCATTACTGTTACTTAAACAACATTCTCTTCCCTAGAGAAGGGAGGATGAAAATATATTTCATCAAGTACTTTAAGCATGTTGTCTGCCTCCAGCGGAAGGTTATTTGCTGTGTCCAAATCAGCACCACATCCTCCTTTGACTTTTATTTTCCAACTTTGAGGTAAGTCCCACAGTCTGAGGTCCTCTCAACAGAGAACACCAGAGAGATAACATCCAGGCAAGATTCTGACACTTACTAATTAGTCAACGTCTCTCTCATTTTATTTTTTCTTGTTTACTTTTAAAAATATTTTTCTTTTTTATTTCTTTACCCCCACCCTACCATCTACCTGCGGTAGTGATTATATTTTCCCCAGCACCCATGTTGTGTATGTGCAGGTGTGAGACACAATGAGAGACACACGGTGTACGAATCTTTATTCAATTTCCACCACCAGGAAATCTTTCTAATTTTATCGCAGGATTTTCTTTCTCAAAGTTTCTCTACTACCCAGGTTGAAATAACTGGTCTATAATTACTGGGCTTCACCTTACAACTTGCTTTTGAACAAGGGGACAATTTTGTAATTCTCTCACTGTCTTAATTGTACTCCAAGCCCGGGGGATTTTCTGGTTTGCTTCAGGTTTGAACAACGCAATAAGCGTAAACAATGAGATGGAGAACAAGAGTCTGAAGAGAACAGAATGGGAAAGTGAACAGGAACATGACAGATGAAACACAATAAAAATGATACGAAGAGCTTGTAATGGCACAATGGATGAAATCGCATTCTTTAGGTTGGCATTATTAATTAAATCTCTGCTAATGCTTACAGAGGCATTTGACTCATACACTTAACCAATTCATACATTTCAGAACTGGAGAAACATTGCCTGGAACACAGGAACACGTGGCTGGTCTTTTTTCAAATTCTTTCAAGTAATCTGTTTCATAAACTTGAGTATGCACAATAAGCTGACAGATGGAACAGACGAATATCCAATTTATGGTATAGTTCATAATGGGATACTGCATCACTGTTGCATACGAGCATTAGCCGAACTACCAATGAATTCCCCACACCACCATTCCAGAAACTGGTCCGCCTGCAGAGAGTTTAACCTCATTTGCTCGACTGAACTAGCAACAATCTGGCTTCAAAGTTTAATAGTATGCAGTGCGGGTTCTGCACAGATCGCTCAATGGCATTTCCGAAAAAAAGAATGGACTTTTCAAATGTATCACAGTGTGGAATTTTATTCAGGTACTTATATCAAAAGACAAGCAAAATAACATTCAATAAACTTGCAATGATTCACAATAATACACAAATCCTCGGAGCTACATAACGAAAATATGCAGCTTGGGGAATACAGTACAAATGGACAATCTTTCAGAGATTGTGTCTGAAGAGCGTGTTGTTCAGGAGCAGCAGGTACATTTCTCAGAGGTTTTCCCTTTACACACACAGCCATTGGCACAGTTGGTGCATGCTGCAGGACAGCAAGAGCAGCAACCTGAGAGGAGAGGACAAAGACACAAATCACTCACAATCTATTCGTTCACTGAAAGCTCCCACAGCCTCCCATGACAGCACCCAGCTCCTCCCTCACAAACCCATCGGTCTCCCATCTCCCAGTCACCCCCCTGAAGAGACTCAGCAGCACATCCCAGTGAGAGACAGTTTGAGGCAAGATGTTCCTGTCACTATCTCCACAACACGGTTTCTAATGAGAAGTCTATAAGATCAGCGCTTTCCGATGGCAACCTCAGACATTGCTTTCAGCAGCAGCTTCTGGTCTGGAGATTCTTCCGATTGGACATTGTAGAAATCGGATGGCAATTCAAGCTGGTGTAATCCCGGATCATGTATGTGTCTGTGGTGTCCCTGTGTGAGTTGTGCCCAGGACTATGTGTCACACCAATAGTGCAATTCAAACCTCCAGCCGCTGACTCACTCCGGTGGACCGTGTGCATTCAGGTAGCGCCGATCCGCCCGTTGCTCGGTTTTGCAGCCGGTTCGCCTCCCATCACAAGCTCAGAAAGCTCGGCTCGGCTTCAGCAAACGGCACAAGGTCGAGAAGCGCGGATTGGAGCCGGCTCGAAGCTGCAGAAGAAGTTGGTGAGATGTCGGACCCGAAGCCCTGTGTGTGCCTGGATGGTGAGTGGGGCTTGGTGCAAGTTCTTTCAGCACAGTGTCCCAGTGCGGGGCCTCAGTCTGACTGGGAGACAGCAGCATTGCAGGGAGGGCCAGGCTGCTTCTTCAACTCACTGCAGCCCAGGGCAATGGCACAAAGAGCCGGGCCCCGTGCCCAGCCCGTGCCTGGGGCCATTGCTGGGCGGTGCACACCACTCACTCTCTGTGTTTTTCCTCTTTTCAGGATCCTGCTCCTGTGAAAACACCTGCAGATGCTCCAACTGTCAATGTGCCACCAGCAAAGCTGGACGCTGCCGGAAAAGTGAGTGACTGGGACAGGCTTTCAAACTGCTCCCGTTCTATTGGTGTGACACCAATGGGCACAACTCACACAGGGACACCACAGACACATACATGATCCGGGATTACACCGGATTGAATTGCCATCCGATTTCTACAATGTCCAATCGGAAGAATCTCCAGACCAGAAACTGCTGCTTAAAGCAATGTCTGAGGTTGTTATCGGAAAGCGCTGATCTTATAGACTTCTCATGAGAAACCGTGTTGTGGAGATAGTGACAGGAACATCTTCCCTCAAACTGTCTCTCTCTGGGATGAGCTGCTGAGTCTCTTCAGGGAGGTGACTGGGAGATGGGAGACCGATGGGTTTGTGAGGGAGGAGCTGGGTGCTGTCATGGGAGGCTGTAGGAGCTTTCAGTGAACGAATTGATTGTGAGTGATTTGAGTCTTTGTCCTCTCCGCTCAGGTTGCTGCTCTTGCTGTCCTGCAGCATGCACCAACTGTGCCAATGGCTGTGTGTGTAAAGGGAAAACCTCTGAGAAATGTACCTGCTGCTCCTGAATATCACGCTCTTCAGACACATCCTCTGAAAGATTGTCCATTTGTCCTGTAATCCCCAAGGTATATGTCCTCACTATGTGGATCCAGAGTTTTATTTTAGTATAAACTAATGAATTGCATGTGAATTGATTTTGTAAATTTGTGTTTCGTATCAGTTACTAAAATAAATTCTATTTACTTGATATCTGCAATTCTGTTCATCAGTGAAGTGATATTTACAATCCTAATGTAACCTGCAATGAACATGTTCAAACCTGAACAGTCCACAGCAGATAAAAGGTCATTAGAAGTCACAGTGCAGTCTGGTGTAGTTTGGTGGATGTGGTGAAACCAGGTGGTGATGGGGTAGTATCAGGGATGGTGGAGTGAATGGTTCCATGGTGTCACTGCTTCAGTGTTAAGATTCCTGTCAGTGAGCAGAGTACCTGCATGTCTGTCACCATGTCACCAAAATGTGAGTATTGGGGATAATCGTGTTGGTGTTTCCCAGTTGTGATGCAGCTTAACACTGTATCCCACTGAAAAGAAACCCCAGAGTGGAGTGCCGACTGAAATGAATAATTTTCAATAATATAGCATTGCCCAACTAGAGGACATCTGAAAGCGCACTCAGACAATGCAGTAATTTTGAAATGCAATGCTGATATTTTAGCAACACATAGGCAATCTTGCAGTGACCCAGAAATGGTTAACATGATCCATTTGGCACAAAAATATCAGGATGTGAAATGAATTAAAAGCATTGAATGGAAAGGCCATACATTTCCAGAGGGACCTGGCAATTTTTGCACATCGCCCTTTAATGACAGCAGGAGAGGTATAGAGCACAATTGCTGCAATATTCTCAGCTTTATTAACACTGGTGTAAATTACAGAAGTAGGGAGGACACACTGAAACTTTACCAGACACTCGTCAGACCTCAGTTGGTGTATCGTTTTCAATTTTGAAGATAGATTGGAAATGGTGAGGCTGAGTGAGGAAAAAGACAAAGGGAAATGTGATTGAGGGTTTCAATGTTGTGAAAGGTGAGAGCATGGAATTGACGGAGAATGATATTCCAGCTCATAAATAATGAAGAAGAGGGTACAGATTTCGAGTAATCCGTAAAATAAGTAATTGTGATGCCAGGCAAAAATGTTTTTACAGAGCAAGCGGAATGTACTGCATGAGAGTGTCGTTGAGATAAATTTAAGTGAGTCATCATAGAACTCCGACAGTGTGTGGAAACAGGCCCTTCGACCCAACAAGTGATCTTGATGATATGAGCCAATGGGTTGAGGAGTGGCAGATGGAGTTTAATTTAAATAAATGTGAGGTGCTGCATTTTGGGAAAGCAATCTTAGCAGGACTTTTGTACTTAATGGTAAGGTCCTCGGGAGTGTTGCTGAACAAAGATACATTGGAGTGCAGGTTGAAAGTAGAGTTGCAGGTAGATAAATAGTGAAGAAGGCATTTGCTATGCCATCTGACAAATGTACCTGCTGTTCCTGAACAACATGCATGAACAAACCACGGTGCATAATATTAGAGTTTCAAACCACAGTGATGTCTGTGACAGTCTGGTAAATGAGCTTAAACTCTCTGCAGGCAGACCAGCTCCAGGAATGGTGGAATGAATCATTCAATGGTAGTTCTGCTGATGCAGTAATGGAGCAACATCCCATTACAAACACTGCCATAAAGTGGGGCTTGCCAATTTCCTGATGAATGGCTTTCCCTGAAATGTCGATTCTCCTGTTGCTTGGCTGCAGTCTCTCCTGCTGTCATTTTGCAGCACCACAGTCTTGAATCTGATCTCCAGCATCTGCAGTCCTCACTTTCTCTCTATAAAATGGATATTAGCCCATTCTAATTATCAGATCTTCTGCATCCTCAGGTTTATGAAACATAGTGTTTGAAAACATTTGAAAAAGAGCCGGCATGTGTTCCTGTCTCCCACATAACATTTCTCAGGATCTCAAATGGATGAAGTGGTCAGTCATTGCTGTCTTTGCATCTTTCTGTGTAAAATGAATCCCATGCCTCTGTAATAACTAACAGAGAATAAAGAAGAAAGAACAAAGAAAGTTTCAGCACAGGAACAGACCCTTCAGCCCTTCAACCCTGCGCTATCTAAACCTGTCACCTATTTTCAAACAGTATGTATCTATTTGCTTCCTGCCCATTCATGTACCTATCTAGATACACCTTAAATGACACTATCGTGCCTGCCTCTAACACCTATGCTGGCAATGTGATCCAGGCTCCCACAATCCTCAGCGTAAAGAACTTTCCACGTATATCTCCCCTAAATGTTTCCCTTCTCACTGTGAACTCGTGATCCATAGTGATTGAGTCCCCCACTCTGGGATAGAAAGCTTCTTGCTATCCACCCCGTGTATACCTCTCATGATTTTGTAGACCTCAATCCCCTACCCCCCACCCCCCTATCAACCTCCGTCTTTCTAATAAAAATAATCCTAATCTACTCAACATCTTTTGATAGCTAGCACCCTCCATACCATGCAACATTCTGGTGAACCTCCTCTGCACACTCTCCAAAGCATCCACATCCTTTTGGTAATATGGCAACCAGAGCTACATGCAGTATTCCAAGTATGACCGAACCAAAGTCTTGTACAACTGTAAATTGACCTGCCAACTTCTGTACCCACTACCCCATTTCATGAAGGAAAGCATGCCATATGCCTTCTTGACCAGTCTATTGACCTGTCTTGCCACCTTCATGGAACAATCTAGCTGAACACCCAGATCTCTCTGTACATCATTTTTACCCATGATCTTTCTATTTGCTGTATGATTCGCTCTTGAATTAGACCTTCCAAATGCATCACTTTACATTTGCCCACATTAATCTCTAGCTGCCATTTCTCCACCCAACTCTCCAATCTACCTATATTCTGCTGTAATCTCTGACAGTCTCCTTCACTGTCTGTGACTCCACCAATCTTACTGTCATCTGCAACCCTGCTAAACATAGCACCTATGCCTTCCTGCAAATCATTTATGTATATCACATGCAATACAGCTCCCAACACTGCTTTCTGTGGCATATCGCTGATCACAAGGTGTCCATTTTGAGAGACTCTCTTTAACGACTCCTCTCTGTCTCCTGTTGCCCAGCCAGTTATCTATCCACTTAGCTAGTACACCCAGGACACCATATGACTTCGCCTTCCCCATCAGCTTAACTTATCAAATGTCTTACTGAAGTCCATGTATCTGACATCTACAACCCTCCCTCATCAATCAACTTTGTCACTTCCTCAAAGAATTCAATTAAGTTGGTAAGACATGACCTTCCCTACACAAAACCATGTTGCCTATCACTAATAAGCCCACTTTCTTCCAAAAGGATCCTTTCCCTTAATATCTTCTCCAGCAACTTCCCTACCACTGACATCAGATCCACCGATCTATAATTGTCTGATTTATCCCTGCTACTCTTGTTAAACAAGGGGACAATGTTAGCAATTTTCCAGTCCTTCAGGGCCTCATCCATATTCAGAGTGCTGTAATGATATCTGTTAAGGCCCCAACGATTTCCTCTCTCACTTCCCTCAGTAACCTTAGATAGATCCCATCCCGACCTTGGGAAATACTCACCATAATGCCTTTTAGAATACCCAACACGTCCTCCTTTCTTATGGCAACTTGACCTCGAATAATCAAACATCCATCCCTAACCTCCACATCTGTCGTATCTCTCTCCTCAGTGAATACTAAGACAAAGTATTCATTAAGCATTCCACCCATTTTCTCTGACTCCACCGCATAACTTTCCTCCTTGGTCCTTGAGCGGGCTAACATTTTCTCTAGTTACCCTCTTGCTCCTTATATATGAATAAAAGGCTTTGGAATTTTCCTTAACCCTGTTTGCTAAAGATATCTCATAACCCCTTTTAGCCCTCTTAATTCCTCATTTCAGATTGGTCCTACATTCCCGATATTCCTCGAAAGCTTTGTCTGTCTTCAGTACCCTAGACCTTATGTATGTTCCCTTTCTCCCCTGCACTCGTCTCACAGTTTCACCTGTCGTCCATGGTTCACTAATTTTGCCATTTCTATCCCTCTTTTTTGCAGGAAAATATCTCCCTTGTACTCTAATCAACCTCTCTTCAAAAGCCTACCACATATCAATTGCAGATTTGCCTTCAAACACTGTTCCAAATCTACATTCCCCAGTTCCTGCTGAATTTTGGTATAGTTGGCCTTCCCCCAATTTAGCACTCTCCCTTTCGAACAACTCTTGTGTTTGTTCATGAGTATTCTAAAACTTACAGAATTGTGATCACTATTCCCAAAGTAATCCCTTACTGCAACTTCAACCACCTGGCCTGGCTCATTGCCCAACACCAGGTCCAGTATGGTCCCTTCCCGAGTTGAACTATTTGCATACTGCTTTAGAAAACCCTCCTAGATGCTCCTTACAAATTCTGCGCCAATAGACCTTTAACACTAAGTGAATCCCAGTCAGTGTTAGGATAATTAAAATCATCTATCACCATCACCCTGTAGTTCTTACATCTTTCTATAATCTGTTTATATATTGGTACCTGTATCTCACAATTGCTCTCGAAAGGCTTGTAATAAAGGCCCAACATTGTTACTATGGATTGTGAAGAACCAGGACTGTTGACAGGAGTGCAAGATATGATGAAGGATGCAAACTTAAAGAACAGTTGCCATTACCAACTCTTTCTATCATTGTCCTTTTCTTGCATTTCTTCGAAATGTCTGCTCTCTTTCCCGTTCTATTTTCTTGAGCCTCTTAATATCTGCCTCATTACTTATGACAATGTTGTTGTTCAAATCTTGACCAAACCCAGTGTTCTCCTAGGGTGTGGAATTAGAGTCAAACAACTGGGGAATTACAAAATGGCACCCTTCTTCAAAAGCTGGTTGGAAGGAAAAGCCCAATAATTACAGACCTGTCAGTTGAAAGTTGGTAGTGAAGAAACTTCTAGAAATAATGACTTGGTCTAAAAGAAGTGGTTACATGGAGAGATTTGGATTAATTAGGTATAGTCAGCATCTAGCCTGGATTTTATCCCTTTAATGCTCTCTGTTGACAGGATCTCCGACTGTGGACCTTACCCACTAAACACATAAGTAGTAAAACAGTCATCAAAGGAGAATGTGATGTTGAATTGGAACCAACAAGGAGACTTGGTCCAACGGCAGACAACATGTTTACATTACTGGATGAAGTTTATTCTGATCACCTTCTTCTCTAAGGAAGAGACTGTTGCCACTGTAACAGTAAAGGTGTAGTTGAAAGTGATTTGGATAATTTAGATAACAAGGGATTGACGTGTTGACTACCCAATCAAAGCAGAAAACTCAACAATCGAGATGAGATGCATCCAGATTTCATGGGGAAGTTCAAAACTCAGGGTCATATTTTAAGCCATTTGGATAAATCTATGAATAGGAAAGGTTTGTTGGGATATGAGTGAAGTACAGGCAGGTAGGACTAGTTTAGTTTGGGATCATGGTTGGCGAGGACTGATTGGACCAAATGGTCTGTTTCCATTCTACATTACTATATGAATCAAATTGCAAATGTTGCACATTGATTTCAATAAAAACTTAAGCGGAAAACCCAGGAACTATAGGTTAGTCAGATTAACATTGGCAATGGGACAGTATTGTTTACAATATTCCTGTACAAAATTAGTTGGCATTTAACAGATACATTGTTTGGAAATTAAAATGTACATACATTTCAAAAGGATAGTCATGTTAATCTAACTTGAGGAAGTTCTTTAAACAAGCTTGGAATGTGGATTTGGTATGTTCTCTGTGGATTGTTAAGAACCAGGATTGTTAACAGGAGTGCAGGTGATGTTGCATATCCAGATTTGCAAAAGCTATTTGACAGTGTGCCAATTAATCTGTATGGCAGTGAAATTAAAGCAGCTGACATGAACAGGACAGGGGAACAACAACAGAAAAGTGGCTCAGTGACACAGTATAGTGTGTACTGGTGAACATTTGCTTTTCAAATTGGAGGCAAGTATACTGTAGTCATATTTTCTAATGACAGCTGCGGTAGATTCAAAGTTCTCCTCTGGGAACCTATACCTCTGATGATGATGCCTTCCAGTTAGTTCTCAGCCTACAAAATCAGTGAAAGGTTGTTCGGAGAGAAGAAAGAGAGTTGTTGCTTCTAATGGAATATGTGGCACACTCTGTGCACATTCAATATCTCCTGTCGTACCTAAATGGAAGTATCAGACTTAGCAAGTCCAGTTGTAAATCTAGCGTTTTCCTGTGCTGCAGCCCATCAATTTTGCTCTGCAAAATGTTGTTTTTAAACTTTTTAGATTAAGTATATCTGTCCAAAAATCAGCATTATAAATTAATATTTTATTAAACACATCTTCATACAAATAAATATTAGTTACCTTAATATAGGCATGCAAGGCAAAATATCAGACAATCTCAGAATTTTTACAATGCAGTAGCAGACCATTTGACTTTCATTTCTGCATCAACTCATTGAGTTACCATCACCCCTTAGTGCCACATCCCCACTGGTTTCCTGTAACCCAACCTATTATGTTGATCAAATAATGATGTACAGTTCTTTTGAAAGCCTCTTTAAATTTATCTCAATAACACTTCCAACCAGTGCCTTTCTCTTGCTCTGTGAAAACATTCTTTGTCTCGTATCACAATTGGTTCTTTAACAAACTGCTTGATATTTCTGCCCTCTTCTTCATCTTTTCATGAGTTGGAAGAGTATTTGCCACATCTTGCATGCTCAAACCTTCACAAATTTACAAACTTCAAACGTATTTCCCTTTTTCCTTTATTCACCAAGTCAATCAGCCTCACCATCTATAAACTATCATCAAAACTGGACATAATGATTCACCTGAGTTCTGATCAAATTTAGTGTATCCTCCCTACATCTGTACTCTGTAGCACTATTACTCAGATCTAGAGCAGAGCATCAATTGTGCTCCACACGTGTCCTTTCCATCACTAATGCGTGATGCAAAAGTATTGCCAGGTCCCTCTGCTAACGCATACCCCTTACAGTCAATTGTTTTAATTCATACCACCTCTCTATGTTTCCATTCCAAATGTATTGTATCAACAAATTATGTTGGTAGTGCTTTGCTGAAATGTCAACAGTGTATTTCAAAATTACTGCAATGCCTGAGTGCACTTTCAAATGTCTTGTCTTTGGAAAAAGTGTTATGTCATTGAAACTCATTCTCTACAATTGGCAGTTCACTGAGGGGTTATTTATGAATGTGATACAATGTAAAACTGCATCACACTTGGGAAACATAGACACAATTATCCCCAATATCCATATTTTCCTGCATTTTTGGTGGAGATGTAGGTACCACACTGAATGAAATGAATTTTAATATTGTCAATGACACCATGGAGCCATTCACTGCACCATTCCTCACCCTGTTCTCTCATCTTCCTCCTGCCTGCACCAGATACCAAGTTGGGTTCAATGATATACTATGGACTGTTTTAGATGTGAACATCCACAATACAGGTGGCATTATAATTGTATCTATCTTTTCATTAATAATCAGCAATGCATATTTCACAGCAGCTAGGACATTTATTTTAATCACGGATACAAAAAGAATAATTTCAAAAATAATTCACAAACTCATCAGTTTTTAACAATTACAAAACACAGGATCTATACACTCAGGAGATGCAGCTTGGGGAATACAATACAAATGGACAACCTTTCAGAGATGGTGTCTGAAGAGCGTGTTGTTCAGGAGCAGCAGGTACATTTCTCAGAGGTTTTCCCTTTACACACACAGCTATTGGCACAGTTGGTGCATGCTGCAGGACAGCAAGAGCAGCAACCTGAGAGGAGAGGACAAAGACACAAATCACTCACAATCAATTCGTTCACTGAAAGCTCCCACAGCCTCCCATGACAGCACCCAGCTCCTCCCTCACAAACCCATCAGTCTCCCATCTCCCAGTCACCCCCCTGAAGAGACTCAGCAGCACATCCCAGTGAGAGACAGTTTGAGGGAAGATGTTCCTGTCACTATCTCCACAACACGGTTTCTAATGAGAAGTCTATAAGATCAGCGCTTTCCGATGTCAACCTCAGACATTGCTTTCAGCAGCAGCTTCTGGTCTGGAGATTCTTCCGATTGGACATTGTAGAAATCGGATGGCAATTCAATCCGGTGTAATCCCGGATCATGTATGTGTCTGTGGTGTCCCTGTGTGAGTTGTGCCCAGGACTATGTGTCACACCAATAGAACGGAAGCAGTTTGAAAGCCTGTCCCAGTCACTCACATTTCTGGCAGCGTCCAGCTTTGCTGGTGGCACATTGACAGTTGGAGCATCTGCAGGTGTTTTCACAGGAGCAGGATCCTGAAAAGAGGAAAAACACAGAGAGTGAGTGGTGTGCACCGCCCAGCAATGGCCCCAGGCACGGGCTGGGCACGGGGCCCGGCTCTTTGTGCCATTGCCCTGGGCTGCAGTGAGTTAAAGAAGCAGCCTGGCCCTCCCTGCAATGCTGCTGTCTCCCAGTCAGACTGAGGCCCCGCACTGGGACACTGTGCTGAAAGCACTTGCACCAAGCCCCACTCACCATCCAGGCATACACAGGGCTTCGGGTCCGACATCTCACCAACTTCTTCTGCAGCTTCCAGCCGTCTCCAATCCGCGCTTCTCGACCTTGTGCCGTTTGCTGAAGCCGAGCCGAGCTTTATGAGATTGTGATGGGAGGCGAACCGGCTGCAAAACCGGGTAACGGGTGGCTCGGCGCTACCTGAATGCACACGGCCCACCGGAGTGAGTCAGCGGCTGGAGGTTTGAATTGCAGCCGCTTCCTTCATTCACAACACGGCCCGAAGGGATTTCTCAATCAGTGTAATACAGAGATCCTGTGTTGGGAAATATTTGGAGAGTGAGTGAAACCACACTGCAGGGTTCAGGGTAGGTATGGTCTGCACTCTGTCCATCGCCTCACTTATCATTTCCGTTCTCCAGATTAAAGACTTTTACGATTTAAAATGAATTAGTTTAACGAGTTTTCTGGGCTAATAAGAGGTTGAATTGATTGGTTATGAAATAAACCATAAAAGAACATACAAACACAGAGAATCGAAATAAGGGACAAATTATCCTTATCTGAGCTGTGTTTGTTTTGGAGGCGATGTGTCTCACAACCAACATACAGGAGAAGGTCAGTCTGCTACTTGTCCACCTTTCTGTGTGTGAAAGGAATCCGGAACCTCCCCAACTATTAACAGAGACAGGGTCTTGGGGGGTCTGTATTTTATGCACTGTCTCCTCTGTATTTGGACTGTCTAATGGACATGTCATTGTCACTGTTTTGTGAGTGAAAGTGGATTTGAGGTTTGTCCTCATTTCCCTGAAAACTGGTTGAACGGGAGGGTTTGGGGCCTGGCTTTGCCATTCCTCTCCCTTGTAAAATTGCTGTTTTCTCCGTTTACAGCTGTTAATGTTAATTGTTTTGTAAACTGTGGATTGTTTTATAAAATAAATAAAACAGGAGAAAACAGAGTCCGTGTGAATGATGTAAACCTCGACAAATCGATTTTGTCCATTGTATCATTCCCAGCTCTGTGTGTCCCTGTTCTTTTGTTTAACTTAATCGTCACGTGTCTGCCCATTTCCCCCTTCTCCTTTTCTGAGCCGTTTATTATCTCCCTTATTGCTCACGACTCTCCTGATTTCCCTATCCTGAGCAAACCTGGAGACCTCCCTCAAGTTGAGGTTAGTGCCAGAGGATGGGAGAATTACAAAATTAACCCCTTGTTCAAAAAGGGTATGCTAAGCAATTACAGACCCATCAGTTTAACTTTGGTCGTGTAGAAACTTCTTGAATACGAGTTTGGGATAAAATTAAGACTGTCATGGACCATCAGTTAATCACTTCGAGCCAGAATTGTACCCTGTGGGAAGGTGATGCTAACTAACTTGGTGGACTTTTATAAAGACATGAAAGAGAGGATGGATGTGGTTAATTCAATCAATAACATGTACATGAACACCTGAAAGGAATTTGAAACAGTGTCACACAACAGACTTGTGAGAAAGCTCACTAAGAGAAGTGAAGCGACAGTGGCAATGTTGATATAAAGCAACGGCAGGAACCAGAGAAAAGGTTACTCGATCTTGTTCATTATGGAACAATTTGTCTGGTGGTGTTTCCAGAGTCAGCACTGAGATACTTACATTTCCTGGTTCACAAGGAAGCTCACAAGGCAAGTTTAAATTTGCAGATGATACAAAACTTAGAAACATTGTGAACTGTGAAGAAGATGATGTAGAGCTGCCAATGGTTGAAGACAAGTGATTGGAGTGGGCAAAGAAATAGCTGATGAAAGTCAGTGGGGCAAACTGTGAGGTGATACATTTCTTCGTAAACCATGGAAAGTCAGTAAACAAGAATGGCTTCTAATTTAAATGGGACCGGAACAGCGGGATATGGCAGAATATGTGCATAATGGTTTCAAGTTAGCAGGGCAGGAGGAGCACACAGTTACTTGTCAATAGCAACGAGATACTATCAATTATTCAAGTCTCATTTGCCAGCATTTTGCCCATACCCCAAACACCCTTCCTATTCATGCACCCATCCAGCTGCCTTTTCAATGCTGAATTGAATCAGCCTTCATCACCTTCTCTGCCAGTTCATTCCATACACACACCACCCTCCGCATGAAAATGTTGTCGTTTAGCTCCCTTTAAAATCTCTCCTTTCTCACCTTCAACCTATGCCCTCCAGTTTTGGACTTCCCAACACTGGGAAAAAGATCTTGGCTATTCACCTTATTTATGATCCTCATTATTATATAAACCTCTGGATGGTCACTTTTCACCCTCCCACACTCCATGGAAAACAGTCCCATCCCTTTCAGCTTCTCATGAAAGCTCACAATCCTTCACCCCCAGCAACAATCTTGTAAATCTTTTCTGAACACTTTCAAGTTTGCAAATCTTCTGATAGCAGGGACAGCAAAAATGAATACATTAGTACAAAAATGTTTGTACAGACACAACAGGATCTCCTCGCTCTTGTTCTCGAAAAACATAGACCTGATCTAAAAGTTAAAGTTTGAAATTGGAGCAAGTCCAATAAAGGCAAGCATACTAAGTACCCAGTCTATGCGCCACTTCAATTTCAAGGACCTATGAACCTGCACCCCAAGGTCTCTTTGTTCAGCAGCACTCCCCAGGATCTAACCATTAAGTGTTAATATCCTATCCTGCTTTGTCTTACCAAAATGTAACACCTCACATTTCTCGAAGTTCAAATCCATCTGCCACTCCTCAGGACATTAGTCCATCTGATCAAGGTCCCGTTGTGCTCTGAGATAACTTTCTTTGCTGTCCACAACATCACCACTTTTGTTACCATCGGCAAACTTTTAACCATGCATCCTATGGTCACGTCCTAATCATTTATATAATTGACAGAAAGCACTAACCCTTGCAGGATACCACTGGTCATAGGCCTCCAGTCAGAAAAGAATCCTACACCACCACCCTCTGTCTCTCCTACCTTCAAGTCAATCTGTGTCCAAATGATTAGCTCTCCCTTGCAATACAACCTCACTAAAGTCTACCATGGAGAACCTTGTTGAATGCCTTGATGAAGCCCACATAGACAGTGTCCACCACTCTACATTCAGTCATCATTTTTGATAATTTCTTCAAAATACTCAGTCAGGTTAGTGAGAGATGAATTCCCACACACAAAGCCATGTTGACTATCCTTAACCATTCCTTGCCTTTCCATGATCATGATAATGTGTTTGTAGAATCTCACTGGATTCTCCTTTAGCCTATTTTACAAAGCTATCTTCCATCTTCTCTTTTTGTCCTCCTGGTCTTCCGCTTGAGTCTGCTCCTTGATCCCTTATACTCCTCAAGGGATCCATTCCGTCCCAGCTGTCTGTATCTGATATTTGTCTACACTTTCTTGACCAGGCCTCAATTTTCCTAGTCCTCCAGCATTCCCTACACCTAACAGCCTTGAGTTTCATTCTAACAGTAACTTACTGCGCATTGCCTCATTTTCCAAGGCCTCCCACTTTCTAGCCATCCTGTGAATATCCACTCCGAACCAACTCCTGAAAGCCCACTCTGAACACAATCAAATTGGCCGTCTTCTAATTTCCAACGTTAACTATTGGATCAAGTTTATGCTTTCCTGCAACTATTTTGAAACTGATACAGTTCTGATGACTGGTCCAAAGCTCTCCCCCACTGACGCATCAGTCCCTTGCGTAATGAGCATGTGATACGGTAGGATCTATTCATAATGGTGAAGATACAGGAACACGGAGATTACATTAATCCTGGATAAGACACCGGTCACTAAGCAGTTGGAGTATTGTGTTCAGTTTTGAAGATAGATTGGAAATGGGGAGACAGTGTTCCATGGAGAGGAGAACGTGAGGAAGTTCGGCTGAAGTTTTCATGATTTTGAAAGATCTGGGTAAATAAAAATTATTGCAACTCATAAAAAAATGGACACGAGAGAGTACAGATTTAAAGCAACTTTTAAAAGAAGCAAAGGTGACATAAGATGAAATAATTTCACATTGCTGTACCCTACACAAATATTCAGAATTCCTACAGTGCCTTATGTTAATAAGGCAAGTGACTGAGGTGTCAGTAGGGGGAGACTTTGGGACAGTCAACATAAACATAATTGCATTAGTTTTAAAATAGTTGTGGAAAAGCATAGACCTGATATAAAAGTTAAAGTTTGAGAATGGAGGAAGTTTGATGATGTTCAGCAAGAACTTTCAGAAGTTGATTCTGGGCGGGAAAGTGGGAGCCCTAGAAAAATGAGGTAATGAGAGCCCAGAGACAGCATGTTCCCATTCGAATGAAGCTCAATATTGTTAGGTGGAGGGAATGATGAAGGACGTGGAATATTGAGGCCTGGTCAAGAAAAAGAAGAAGACATATGATAGGTATAGACAGCTGATACTGAATCAATCCCTTGAGGAGTATTAAGGAAAGAGGAGTATACTTAATAGGGAACCAGAAGGGCAAAAGAGAACATGGGAGATAGCTTTTGGAAAATAGGCTTAAGGAGAATCCAAAGAGAGACGACCAGTGCGTTAATGCCAAACAAGTAACTTGGGAGAGAATTAAAGATCAACAAGGCAGGAATATTGGGGGGTGGGGGTGTAGGGTGGGCAACAGCAGATGAATGAGATACCAGATGAGTATTTTGCATCAGTGTTTACTGTGGAGAAGGAGAAAGAAGGTAGAAAACTTGGAGAAGTACATTGTGATAATTTAAAAATATTCATATTACAGAAGAGGAGTTGCTGGAGGTCTTAAAATGCATACAAATTACCAGGACCTGCTCAGGTGTACCCCAGAACTTTGTTGGAAGGTAAGGAAGTGCATTCTGGGCCCCTTCCTGAGATATTTGTATCATTGATAGCCACAGGTGAGGTGACAGTAGACTAGAGATAGGCTAATGTGATGCCATTATTGAGGAAAGATGGTGAGGAAAAGTCAAAGTTCTGCTTGACGTCAGTGATGGGACAGTTGTTGGAGGTCATTCTGAGGGACAAGATTTACATGTACTTGGAAAGGCAAAGATTGATTACTAACAGTCAACATGACTTTCTGTGGGGGAGTTCATGTCTCAATAACTTGACTGAGGGTTTTGAAGAAGTGTTAAAGAAGATTAATGAACGTATAGTTGTGGACAGTCTATATGGAGTTTTTCAAGGCATTCAACAAAGTTCGGCATGGTAGACTGTTTAGCAAGGTTAGATTGCATGGAATACAGGGAGAACTAGCTATTTAGACACTGATTGATGAGAGGGTAGGAGACAAAGAGGGTGGAGTAGCGATGCTTTTTTGAAGGAGCAGGTGGACAGGGTAGTGAAGAAGGCATTTGGTGCACTTGCCTTTATTGGTCAGTGCATTGATACGTGTTGGGAAGTCATGTTGTATCTGTACAGAACATTGGATAGGCTATTGAATAGTCCATTCATTTCTGGTTTCTCTGATACAGGGAGAGTATTGTGAAACATAGAAGGGCTCAGAAAAGGTTTACAAGGTTGTTGCTGGGGTTACAGAATTGTGAGCTTTGGTGAGAGATGGAATATGATGGGACTGTTTTCCCTGGAGTATTGGAGGTGAGGGGTGACCATTCAGAGTTTTATAAAACCATGAGGGACCCAAGAACTTTTTCCCGGTATAGAGGAGTCCAAAACTAGAGGGCATACATTTAGGTGAGAAGGCACAGATTTAAAATGGACCTAAGGGGCAAGCATTTCAGGCAGTGGATGGTCAGTGTATGGAATGAGCTGTCAGAGGAAGTGGTTAAGGCTGGTACAATTACAACATTTTAAGGAGAGCTGGATGGATACATGAATAGGAAGGGTTTTTAGTGTATCGGATATGGGCAAAACATTGGCAAATGGGGTCGGATTATATTAGGTATCTAGTCAGTGTAGGCAAGTAACTGTGCTCTCAACCTGTTCTGCCATCTTGAAACCCTTATGCACATATACTGCCATGTCTCTCTGTTCCTTACCCACTTAAATTAGTAGCCATTCTTGTTTACTGCAACTCCATGTTTTACCATAAAATGTATCATCTCACAGTTTGCCTCACTGAATTTCATCAGCCACTTCTTTACCCACTCCAACAACATGTCTTCAACCATTGGCAGCTCTACATTATCTTCCTCACACTTAACAATGTTTCGAAGTTTTGCATCATCTGCAAAGTTTGAAATTGCCTCGTGCACTCCAAGATCCTTTCGAGTAAACCAGGAAGTGTAAGTATCCCAATAGTGACTCAGGAAACAGCATCAGACAACTTGCTCCATAACGAACAACATCAATTAACCTTTCCTCGGTTTCCTGCTTTGCTTTCTATGTACATTGTCACTGTAGCTTCACTTTGCCTGAGCAATAAGCTTTCTCGCAGGTCTGATGTGTGAGACTGATTCAAATTCGTTTCTGGTATTCATGTACATGATATTGATGGCATGAACCTCATCCATCTTCTCTTTTATGTCTTCATAAACGTTCAGCAAGTTAGATAAAAAGTTGCAATGTTGCTATTTTGACTTTACCTAATGATCTGATATATGCCCGTGTCAGCATTAGTTGTCCCATACTCGTATTCAAGAAGTTTCCACACGACCAGAATTGAACTGGTGGGTCTGGAATTGCTGGGCATCTCCTTTTTGAACAATAGAGTAATTTTGTAATTCTCCCATCCTCTGGCACTAGCCCCAACTCGAGGGAGGTCTCCAAGTTTGCTCAGGAATGGGAGATCAGGAGAGTAGTGAGTAATGAGGGAGATAATAAACGGCTCAGAAAAGGAGAAGGGGGAAATGGGCAGACACGTCACAACTAAATTAAAGAACAAGGACACACAGAGCTGGGAATGATATACGTTGGACAAAATGGATTTGTCGTGGTTTGCATCAGCCACTCAGTCTCTGTTCATATTTGGGGAGGTACACAATTTCTTTTACATACGGAAAGGTGTACAAGCAGCAGAGAACTGGTCCAATCCTGCATTTTGGTTGTGAGAAACATCGCCTCCAACACAGAATTAGCTCAGAGACTGATCATTTATTCCTTTATCCATTCTGTGTATTTATATGTACTTTTATTATTTCTTTCATGACCAATCTATTCAGCCGTTTACTATCCTAGAAAGCTCGTTAAATTAACTAATTTTAAAAGGTAAATGACTTTGATTTGCGAGAAAGAAAATGATAAGTGAGGCGATGGACAGAGTGCAGACCATACCTACCCTGGGCCCTACAGTGTGGTTTCACTCACTCTCCAAATATTTCCCAACACAGGATCTCTGTATTACACTGATTGAGAAATCCCTTCGGGCCTTGTTGTGAATGAAGGAAGCGGCTGCAATTCAAACCTCCAGACGCTGACTCACTCCGAAGGGCCGCGTACATTCAGGTAGCGCCGAGCCGCCCGTTGCACCGTTTTGCAGCCGGTTCGCCTCCCATCACAAGCTCATAAAGCTCGGCTCGGCTTCAGCAAACGGCACAAGGTCGAGAAGCGCGGATTGGAGCCGGCTGGAAGCTGCAGAAGAAGTTGGTGAGATGTCGGACCCGAAGCCCTGTGTGTGCCTGGATGGTGAGTGGGGCTTGGTGCAAGTGCTTTCAGCACAGTGTCCCAGTGCGGGGCCTCAGTCTGACTGGGAGACAGCAGCATTGCAGGGAGGGCCAGGCTGCTTCTTCAACTCACTGCAGCCCAGGGCAATGGCTCAAAGAGCCGGGCCCCGTGCCCAGCCCGTGCCTGGGGCCATTGCTGGGCGGTGCACACCACTCACTCTCTGTGTTTTTCCTCTTTTCAGGATCCTGCTCCTGTGAAAACACCTGCAGATGCTCCAACTGTCAATGTGCCACCAGCAAAGCTGGACGCTGCCAGAAAAGTGAGTGACTGGGACAGGCTTTCAAACTGCTCCCGTTCTATTGGTGTGACACATAGTCCTGGGCACAACTCACACAGGGACACCACAGACACATACATGATCCGGGATTACACCGGATTGAATTGCCATCCGATTTCTACAATGTCCAATCAGCAGAGTCTCCAGACCAGAAGCTGCTGCTGAAAGCAATGTCTGAGGTTCCCATCGGAAAGCGCTGATCTTATAGACTTCTCATTAGAAACCGTGTTGTGGAGATAGTGACAGGAACATCATCCCTCAAACTGTCTCTCACTGGGATGTGCTGCTGAGTCTCTTCAGGGGGGTGACTGGGAGATGGGAGACCGATGGGTTTGTGAGGGAGGAGCTGGGTGCTGTCATGGGAGGCTGTGGGAGCTTTCAGTGAACGAATTGATTGTGAGTGATTTGTGCCTTTGTCCTCTCCTCTCAGGTTGCTGCTCTTGCTGTCCTGCAGCATGCACCAACTGTGCCAATGGCTGTGTGTGTAAAGGGAAAACCTCTGAGAAATGTACCTGCTGCTCCTGAACAACACGCTTTTCAGACACAATCTCTGAAAGATTGTCCATTTGTCCTGTATTCCCCAAGGTGTATGTCCTCATTATGTAGATCCAGAGTTTTATTTTAGCATAAACTAATGAATTGCATGTGAATTGATTTTGTAAATTTGTGTTTCGTATCAGTTACTAAAATAAATTCTTCTATTTACTTGATAACTACAATTGTGTTCATCAGTGAAGTGATATTTACAATCCTAATGTAACCTGCAATGAACATGTTCAAACCTGAACAGTCCACAGCAGATAACAGGTCATTAGAAGTCACAGTGCAGTCTGGTGTAGTTTGGATGTGGTGAAACCAGGTGGTGTTGGGGTGGTATCAGGGATGGTGGAGTGAATGGTTCCATGGTGTCACTGCGTCAATGTTAAGATTCCTGTCAGTGAGGAGAGTTCCTGCATGTCTGTCACCATGTCACCAAAATGTGAGTATTGGGGATAATCGTGTTTGTGTTTCCCAGTTGTGATTCAACTTAACACTGTATCACATTGATAAGGAACCCCAGAGTTGGGTGCCAACTGTAAGGAATAATTTTCAATAATATAGCATTTCCCAACTACAGGACATCTGAAAGCACACACAGACATTGCAGTAATTTTGAAATGAAATGTTGATATTTCAGCAACACACACATAATTTTGCAGTGACCCAGAAATGGTTGACATGATCCATTTGGTACAAAAATATCAGGAGGCAATATGAATTAATGGCATTGAATGGAAGGGGCATACATTTACAGAGGGTGCTGGCAGTATTCCCACATCACTCAGTAATGATGGGAGAAGAAGGAAAGAGTGCAAATGATGCAATATTCTCAGCTTTATTAGTAGTGATGTAGATTAGAGAAGTAGGGAGGATGCACTAAACATTTACCAGACGCTCATCAGACCTCAGTTGGAATATAGTGTTCAGTTTTGAAGATCGGTTGGAAATGGTGAGGCTGAGTGAGGAAAAGACAAAGGGCAATGTGATTGAAGGTTTCAAGGTTGTGAAAAGTGTGAGTGTGGGAGATAGGGAGAATGATATTCCAGCTCATAAATAATGAAAAGGAGGGTACAGGTTTAAAGCAATCTGTAAAAGAAGTAATTGTGAAACAAGTCAACAGTGGTTTCACAGGGCGAGAGGAATGTACTGTATGAAAGTGTTATTGAGATAAATTTAAGTGAGGCACTCAAAAGAGGATACATTATAGAACTCCTACAGTGTGGAAACAAGCCCTTCGGCCCAACAAGTCCACACTGATCGTCCAAAGTATTCCCCTAATAAGTTACATTTAACCCTGACTAAATTCACCCTGCACATCCCTGAACACCATGGGCAATTCAGCATGGCCAATTCACCTAACCTGCACATTTCTGGAATGTGGGAGTACCTGGAGGAAACCCACACAGGGGAGAATGTGCAAATTCCACACAGACAATAACCTGAGGCTGGAATCAAACCCATGTCCCTGGTGCTGTGAGGCAGCAGTGCTAACCACTGAGCCACTATGCTACCCCGTCAGTAATTGACTAGCATGATATGTGGAGTTACAGGAGAATGGTGGGGCTTTTGCACTATGTGATCATGGTAACTCAAAGAACTGATGCAGAAACTCCAGTCAAATGGTCTGCTACTGCACTGTAACAATTGTTAGATTGTCTAATATCACGCCTTGTATCCCCGCATCCAGGTGATTAATATTTTTTGTGATGAAAATGTGTTATCTGAAATCTAAATTTGTAATGTTGGCATATATATATAACCAATAGTTTGGACACAACAACTTGCAGAGTTTCCCATAACTGAAGGATGAACAATTTCTGTTTTCATTGTGGATAGTTTTAAAAATCACATGTTTCATGATTTTGCGAATAATCTTTACATCTTTTTTTGAATAAATGTTACTTGCAGTGCATGACTTAGGGTCAGTGTCACTGAAGCAACCTGATTGACTTGTTTTAGATACACAACTGAACTGAGTCTAAAATATGTATAATTAGTAATATCACCATCACTCCCTTTTTAAATTCAAACTTGGAGGTGACATGAAAACAGATCCGTTCACACTTCCCCTTTTGGTTCTAACATGACCAGAAACACTGTATACATATCAAAAATATTGTCTGCAGTACATGACTACTACATACTTCTCTCCAATTTTAAAAAAATAAATGTTCACCATTACACACAGTCACCAGTCCCGGAGCCAAAGTTCTGTTGATGCTCCCATGTCTGATTAATATCAGGTGGTTCCATTTCACTGATATGCAGATTTATTTGACAGTGTTGAAACTACTTTTGCAAGTCTAGATGGGAGCATCACCTGCATTCCTGCCCACAATCCTGCGTCTTGTAAATCCACAGAGCGTACATCAAGTGTACTGTTATTGGATTATCAATCTTCTTGAAAGAACTTTATCAAGTTTGATTAACATGACTATATACTATCTTTAATTGATAAAACAATTTATTCTTTCAATGCCAATCAATATTTTCCAGGAATATCGCATCCAAAATGATCCCCAGTACAAACGTTTAGCTGACTGACCTGTAGTTCCAAGATTTGCAATTCAACTGTTTATTTCTAAATGGGTGTGCAACATTTGCCATTAGAGATCTCGAGTGGAACCTCAGGCCACCGTCAGTCATGTTTTCAAACTTAATGAATCCCATCTCCCCGCACTTGGCTCACATCCCACCAAACCTTTCCCATTTCTAATCACACCCAAATTTCTTTTAAGTGTTGGAACTGTCCCTGTAACCATCACTTTCTCTGGCAATTTATTCCACACCCAAACCACTCTCTTCAAAAAAATTGCGCTTCATTTCCTTTTTAAATCTTTTTCGTCTCACCATAAAAGTTAGCCCCCTAGTTTTGAACTCCCTCAATCAACCTGAATGTATCCCATGTTGATTGGTTGAGTTGTATGATTTGATGGTCGTCAACATGTGAAGTCCTCATTATCCAAATTGTCCAATCAACTTTCAACTCCTTTCGACTCCTCCATTACTATTATATCAGCAACGTTCTGTTCCCGAGAGAAGAAGGTGATCAAAATGAACATCATCCAGTATTTTCAGCATGTTGTCTGCACACAGAGTGAGTCTCCTTGTCAGTTCCAGATCAGCACCACATCCTCCTTTGACTATTGTTTTGTTACTTATGTGTTTATTGGGTAAACGTCCAGAGTCTGAGGTCCTTTCAACAGACAGCACAGAAGGGATAAAATCCAGGCTAGATGCTGAATATACCTAATTAATTAACAGCTGTCCATGTGACAATTTTATACCAAGTTATTATTTCTCGAAGTTTCTCCACTACCAAAGTTGAACTGACAGGTCGATACATACTGAGCACTTCCTTGCAACCTGTGTTTGAATTGTCGTAAGCAATGAGGTGGATAATAAAAGGCTCAAGAAAATAGAATGATGAAGTGAGCAGATACATGACTGATGAAATGCCAGGAAAGAACAGTGATAGAAAGAGCCGGTAATACCAAGGTGGCTGAAATAGCCTCCTTTATGTTTGTATCATTCATTAAATCTCTGTTAATGGTTACAGAGGCATGGGATACATTTTACACAGAAAGATGGACAGACAGCAAAGACTGACCAATTGACCCATTTTGGATCAAGAGAAACATTGTCTGGAACACTTAAAACCTTGCACCTGCTTTTCTTTAAACGCCTCTGAAGAATATGATTCAGAAACTTGAGGGTGCAGAATAAGCTGACAGATAGAATAGGCTGATATCCAATTTATAGTATAGTTCTTAATGGAATGCTGCTTCATTTCTGTATAAGAACAACAACAGAACTACCACTGAATTATTCAATCCATTATTCCTGAAAGTGGGTCAGCAACACAGGGTTTAACCTCATTCACCAAGCTGACACAGACATTAATGTGGCTTCACAGTTTGATATTATGCAATGTGGTTTGTTCATGCAATGATGGCTCAATATCATTTCCTATGCATTATATGGCCGCTCATTTCAGAAAAATATATGAGTTTTCAAGCGTTTCAAAGATTGAAATTTTATTGAAGTATTCATACAAAAACAAAGCAGATTGAACACAGTCAATAAACTTGGAATGAGTCACAAACATACACAAATCCTCAGGGCAGAGACAGTGAGGACATGCAGCTTGGGGAATGCAGTACAAATGGATAATCTTTCAGAGGCTGTGTCTGAAGAGCATGTTGTTCAGGAACAGCAGGTACATTTCTCAGACATTTTCCATTTACACACATAGCCCTTGGCATAGTTGGTGCATGCTGCAGGACAGCAAGAGCAGCAACCTGAGAGGAGAGGACAAAGACACAAATCACTCACAATCTATTATCCTGATATTTTGGCACCGTGTTTTAGCCCGAAATGTTGATTCTCCTGCTCCTTTGATGCTGCCTGTCCTGCTGCGCTTTTCCAGCAACACATTTTTCAACAGTGTTTTAGCTGCCAATATTGTCAAATTCTATTCTTGTTTTAAAACTCAGTTGGTCAGGATTGGTTATGTCTGTGTTAGTTACTCATTGAAATCATTGGTTGAGAGGTCAGATTTGCCTTGCCAAAACTGGAATATTGCAAGAATGTGAAGATGCATAAGTTAAACGGTATTATCTTAGAGAACGGTCTGTAAAGCACACAAGGTGCTGAAGCAGAAAGATGTCACTGAAGTTCTCAACATGACAGAACTAAACTTGTGAGAAGTATTGATAATTTTAGTGAGTATTTTTCAATGCGGGAGTTAAAAATAAATGATCTAGGGAATGACAAGTAGGTAGTTTTAGTTAATGTTGGACAACTCAGAGGAAGACAATGATCAGACAGCAACATATCATAGACATCTCCGAATGTGAAGCTGAGCATTCCAGACTGAGTAATCACATTTACTGTGTCAAGAACTAAGCCACGAGACAACCAATGTTAAGAGCCTGCATGTACCTCACATAGGGATAACTGTAATATTGAAAACTCAGTATTTATTAATGATGTGTGAAGGGGAAACTGCAGTAATTATGATTACCTGAAACACCTCCACCCCACCCACACATACACATCCACAAAACTAACATTCAATTTCTATATTATGTCTGAACAGCTCAGCAATCCTATCTGTGGTCAATTTCGTTGAAGATTTTGCATCTTTCACTGTTCAAGCTCCACAGAACACCTCTTCCACCAGATCGCACCAGATGGCATTGTGGTTTAAAACATAATCTGATGGAACATTCCATGATTGTCCAGGGATGTGCAGGCAAGGTGGACTAGACTTTGGAAATGCTGGGTTACAGGGATAGGGTGGATGGGTGGGTAGATGTGTTTGGCATGCTATTTTGATGGTTGGTATGGAGTTGATGGGCTGAATGCTTCAACACTGTTGGGATTCTATAATTCTATGATGCCAGTTCATTCCCTAAACATCCAGATCTCTTTAGAACTATCATTTATTAAATAAAGTGAATGAGACTGCCATAGCACAATGAAATAGGTTTTCTTTTGCTGATACAAAGACGGCCATTTCAAAAACAATTCATTCACATGATGAACTGTTGCCTGGGATGCAGACCAAGATGCTGGTGAAGAGCAATCAATTTGTTGAAATGTGCTCTATGTATTGCCACGCTGTTCCTGATGAAGGGTTACACGTCAAAATGAAATGCTCAGAGACTCCTGAAGCTTGAAACAGCTGCTGCAAAGGCCCAATATAATAAAGCTACCATTTAAGGCCCTCCCACATTAGTACAATGTTGGGCTCAAACCCATGGATAAAGCTCTCAACCTCGATGGATCAGAAAACATTTGGCGTGAAATGTAACTGCTGTATCTTGTAAATGTAATATGTAATTTAAGTGTAGCATTGCACCATAACATTTAAGTGTTATGTTGAATGGAAATGAAAAATACCACACTTTATGTAATATCAGATTTAAATTGTTAGTTACTGCACTTTTACAAGTTTAATGAATGAAGCATCTTTCTTCTGAATTAGTTCACTGGACTTTATGAATGATTGTGCTTTAATACACTGAAATATTTAAATTGATGCGTTCCGCCAGCATTTATTGTGCAATGGTTGACAGCAATCTTGCATCTGAGTCAGAAAATTCCATGTTCAAATTCCCCTCATGGGTTTCCACAAGAAATCACACTAACCCTCCAGAGCTGAAGAAGTGCCACACTGCCAGAGGTGCTTTTACATTCTCTCAAGCAGCCAGCTCAGGCAGCAGTTTAGCATTCAAAAGATCTTATGTCCCTATTTCAAAAGAGAGTGGAGGAATAATCCATGGCCGATATATAACCTTCAAGAACACAAAACAGATTGACTGGTCACTTTGATAATGCTGCTTGTGAGAGTTTGCTGAATGCAAATTGCTTATAGTTTTAAAGTGCTATGAGACTTGCAAATCTTTCTTTTCCTTTCTTTGAATTGTCCCATGTTCTGCATGATTCTTTCTTAATGTAACACACAACTCATGCTATAGAAATAATTTGGACCATTTGAAAACTTAATGATGAAGCTGTAAGCGACTAACTGACAAGAATCTTCATGCTGAACTATATTCTTAAGGGCAACAGTTGGTTCAAATAATGATTGTTTAATCCCAATTAATTATGTGTGTTGACATCAAAATTCCAAAGAGGATTTTCAAAATAATCTCTTAATTCTACAGCAATTTTACAAATTTCTGCCTCTCCATGAATTTTCAGCAGAGGGAACCTTTCTTTGAGAGTTCACTGGTATTGTGAATTTCGGTGTGGAAATGAGTGGTTCACACCTGAATTCTCATTAGCAGTGAAGCATTCTCAAAGAATGGTTCCCAAAGGTGAATATTGATAGAGGAGGCAGAAATTTGTGAAATCGTTCTACAATTAAGAAATTATTTGGAAAGTCCTGTTTTGAAATTTGATGTCACCACATGTAATTAATTGGGATTAAATAATCATTATTTGAACTCACTGTTGATTGCATAAAATTAACTGTTTGTTCACTGCTGACTTCAGCTCCATTTTGGCATTTGGTGTTGTGACACTAGATATCAAAAGGATTGGTTAGTAAATCCACAATCCAATAGCTCATAGACATAGTGGTTGAACTTTCTTAAATCTGAATCTAACATAAGTTTGAATGTATTTCACCTTTCATCAGGCTGGACTGATACTGTGCCAGACCGGCTCTGATGTTCATTAAGGAGAAACAAGTGGAAAGATAGAGTTAGCTTCGCTCTCCCATACCTGCAATTCCAACCAGCAGTTACATCTGTGTTGAAGGGCCTCTTATTGGACTACAACCTTTGAAAATTATACACCAACCAACACTCCTGTCCCCCCACTCCATTCAAATTTGCAGCATGAGTCCACGATTTGGCCAGTAGGGGTCTGTGGCCATTGAATAAAGCATGCCTGATCTGGATATTCACACAACTCCACTTTACAGCTATAACCGTCCTGAGAATCTTTGATTTCCATAAGACCATAAGGCCATAAGACATAGAAGTGGAAGTAAGGCCATTTGGCCCATCCATTCCACTCCGCCACGTTATCATGATAGATGGGCATTTCAACTCCACTTACCCACACTCTCCCCGTAGACCTTAATTCATTGCAAGATCAAGAATTTATCAATCTCTGCTTTTGAAGACATTTAACATCCCGGCCTTCACTGCAATGAATTCCATAGGCCCACCGATCTCATTTCCCTTCTAAATTGACCCCCTCTGATTCTCAGGCGGTGCCCACAATCCCAGTCTCCCCAGGTAATAGAAACAAATTCTCCCCAATCAAACTGGAACATATGGATTTTGGGGATAACCTTGTCTATGTTTCCCAGTTATGATACAGTTTAACACTGTGTCACATTCGTAAGGAATCCCACTGTGCGGTATCAACTGTAAAGAATGATTTTCAAAGTTATAGCTCAATTACAGGACTTCTGAAAGTGCACTCAGACAATGCAGTAATTTCAAAATACACAGTTGACATTTTTGAAACACAGGGTCAATTTGGCAAACTTATAACCAGTTGACATGATCGATTTGGTTTGAAAATATGGAGAGGCAACATAAATTAAAGCAATTGAATGTAAACGATATGCACTAGCCAAGGGACCTGGCAGTAATTGTACATCACCTATGAACGATGGCAGGACGGGTGAAGAGCACAATCGGTGCCTTGTTCTATGCTTTATGAATAATGATGCAGAGTACAGTAGTAGGGAGGATACACTAAGAATATGTTAGACATTCATCACACCTCAGCTAGAATATTGGCAGCAAGGTGGCTCAGTGATCAGCACTGCTGCCTGACCTTTCCAGTTAATTGGGTTCAATCCCCCCCTCAGATGACTGTCTGTGTGGAGTTTGTATGTTCTGCCCGTAGCTGAATGGGTTTACTCATGGTTCTTTCCATGATCCAAAATGTGCATTTGGCCATGCATAATACAGGGTGACAGTGATAGGATAAGGAGGTGGGAATGGGTGGGAAGCTCTTCAAAGGGCCAGTGTGGACTCAATGGGCCAAAAGACGTGCTTCCACACAATAGGAATTCTATGATTGCTTCCAGTCTTGAAGATGGATTGTAAATGGTGAGCCTGATTTACTTAGAAAGGAAAAGGCCAAGGGGAAGTTTGATTGAGGTTTTCAAAGTCATGAAGGCCTGGGCATGAAAGAGAGGCAGAATGATATTCCAACTCACTAAAGGATGATGAAGAAGAAGGCACATGTTTAAAACAACGTATAAAAGAAGACATTCTGAAAGGAGGCAAAAATATTTTCGTAGAGCATGATGAAGGCTTTATTAAGGTATTCAAAAGAACTTTACATCACTATTTGATGAATGTAATGAGCAGGGTTAGAGGAAAAGGGTTGGGATATGGCACTAAGGGATGATGGTCACCTATAGAGCTGATGCATAAATTATGGTTAAATGGTCTCCTAGTGCACTGTAACAATTCTGAGAATCTGAGACTGTCTATTATTCTGCCTTGTATCTCCACATCCAGGTGATTAATATTTATTGTCTGTCTGCCACCATAACCCAATTTTGTGTCCAGTTGGCAAATTCACCCTAAAGCCTATGTGATCGAACTTTATAAATTAGTCTACCATGCCAAATCTTGTCAAACACTTTATTAATGTCCAAGTAAATAACATCTATGGCTCTGCCCTCAACAATCATTTGGGTTACTTCATTAAAAATATTCAATCACTTCTCTGAGACACGCTTCTCCTTGTACAAAGCCAGGCTGACTATCCCGAATCAGTCCTTGCCTCTCCAAATGCATGAACATTCAATCTTTCAGATTCAGTTCCAACAAATTACCCACCATTGATGTCAGACTCACAGGTCTCTATTTTCCAGGCTTCTCCTTACAGCCTTCCTTAAACAATGGCACAACGTTAGCCACTCCCCAGTCCTCCAATACTTCACCTGTGTTCGTACATAATGCAAGCAGTTCAGCTGGGGGCCCTATACTTTCCTCAACAACTTCCTACAACATGCTTGGATACACTTCATCAGTTCCTGGAGATTTATCTCCCCTTATATTTGCTAAGACCTCTGACATAATTCTCCGAAGATTAGAGTGTTGTTGCCAGATCCACTACTATTCCTGCCCAAATTCAAACTCATTAATCCTGAATACATCTCATCTCCATGGGTTGAGGTTTCGACTTGGATGGCAGTCAACACTTGGAGTCCTTGTTGTAGAAGGTATCAAATTCACTTTCAACTCCTCCATTACTGTTACTTAAACAACATTCTCTTCCCTACAGAAGGGAGGATGTAAATATATTTTATCAAGTACTTTAAGCATGTTGTCTGCCTCCAGCGGAAGGTTATTTGCTGTTTCCAAATCAGCACCACATCCTCCTTTGACTTTTAGTTTCCAACTTTGAGGTAAGGCCCACAGTCTGAGTTCCTCTCAACAGAGAACACCAGAGAGATAATAGCCAGGAAAGATTCTGACACTACCTAATTAATCAACATCTCTCCCATTTAATTTTTTTTCTTGTTTTCTTCTTTTTTTTATTTCTTTACCCCCACACTACCATCTAACTGCGGTGGTAATTATATTTTGCCCAGCACCCATGTTGTGTGTGTGCAGGTGTGAGACACAGTGAGAGACACAAGGTGTATGTTTTTTTATTCAATTTCCACCACCAGGAAATTTTTCTAATTTTATAGCAGGATTTTCTTACTCAAACTTTCTCTTCTACCAAGGTTGAAATTGCTGGTCTGTAATTACTGGGCTTCGCCTTACAACTTGCTTTTGAACAAGGGGACAATTTTGTAATTCTTTGCCTGTCTTAATTGAACTCCAAGCCCAGGGGACTTTCTGCTTTGCTTCAGGTTTGAACAACACTGGGTAGCACTGCGCCAGAGACCCGGGTTCAATTCCCGCCTCAGGCGACTAACTGTGTGGAGTTTGCACGGCCTCCCCCTGTCTGCGTGGGTTTCCTCCGGGTGCTCCGGCTTCCTCCCACGGTCCAAAGATGTGCAGGTCAGGTGAATTGGCCATGCTAAATTGCCTGTAGTGGTAAATGTAGGGGTATGGGTGGGTTGCGCTTCGGCGGGCCGGTGTGGACTTGTTGGGCCGAAGGGAATGTTTCCACACTGTAAGTAATCTAAACTAAAGTAATCAAATCTAAAAAAACACAATAAGCGTAAACAATGAAATGGAGAACAAGAGGCTGAAGACAACAGAATGGGAAAGTGCACAGACACATGACAGATGAAACACAATAAAAATAATAGGAAGAGCTGGTAATGGTACAGTGGCTGAAGTCGCATTCATTAGGTTGGCATTATTCATTAAATCTCTGCTAATGCTTACAGAGGCATTAGACTCAAACACTGACCAATTCACACATTTCAGAGCGGGAGAAATATTGCCTGGAACACAGGAACACATGGCTGGTCTTTTTAAAATTCCTTCAAGTAATCTGTTTCATAAACTTGAGTATGCACAATAAACTGACAGATGGTACAGACGAATATCCAATTTATGGTATAGTTCATAATGGGATACTGCATCACTGTTGCATACGAGCATTAGCCGAACTGCCAATGAATTCCCCACACCACCATTCCTGAAATTGGTCCGCCCGCAGAGAGTTTAACCTCATTTACTCGACTGACACAGACAATAATCTGGCTTCAAAGTTTAATAGTATGCAGTGCGGGTTCTGCACAGATCGCTCAATGGCATTTCCGATTTGTTGCATCGTCGCTCATTTTAGTAAAAAAAAAGAGGACTTTTCAAATGTATCGTAGTGTGGAATTTTATTCAGGTACTTATATCAAAAGACAAGCAAAACAACATTCAATAAACTTGCAATGATTCACAATAATACACAAATCATCGGAGCTACATAAAGAAAATATGCAGCTTGGAGAATACAATACAAATTGACAATCTTTCAGAGATTGTGTCTGAAGAGCGTGTTGTTCAGGAGCAGCAGGTACATTTCTCAGAGGTTTTCCCTGAACACACACAGCCATTGGCACAGTTGGTGCATGCTGCAGGACAGCAAGAGCAGCAACCTGAGAGGAGAGGACAAAGACACAAATCACTCACAATCAATTCGTTCACTGAAAGCTCCTACAGCCTCCCATGACAGCACCCAGCTCCTCCCTCACAAACCCATCGGTCTCCCATCTCCCAGTCACCCCCCTGAAGAGACTCAGCAGCACATCCCAGTGACAGACAGTTTGAGGGAAGATGTTCCTGTCACTATCTCCACAACACGGTTTCTAATGAGAAGTCTATAAGATCAGCGCTTTCCGATGGCAACCTCAGACATTGCTTTCAGCAGCAGCTTCTGGTCTGGAGATTCTTCCGATTGGACATTGTAGAAATCGGATGGCAATTCAATCCGGTGTAATCCCGGATCATGTATGTGTCTGTGGTGTCCCTGTATGAGTTGTGCCCAGGACTATGTGTCACACCAATAGAACGGGAGCAGTTTGAAAGCCTGTCCCAGTGACTCACTTTTCTGGCAGCGTCCAGCTTTGCTGGTGGCACATTGACAGTTGGAGCATCTGCAGGTGTTTTCACAGGAGCAGGATCCTGAAAAAGAGGAAAAACACAGAGAGTGAGTGGTGTGCACCGCCCAGCAATGGCCCCAGGCACGGGCTTGGCAGGGGACCCGGCTCTTTGTGCCATTGCCCTGGGCTGCAGTGAGTTGAAGAAGCAGCCTGGCCCTCCCTGCAATGCTGCTGTCTCCCAGTCAGACTGAGGCCCCGCACTAGGACACTGTGCTGAAAGCACTTGCACCAAGCCCCACTCACCATCCAAGCACACACAGGGCTTCGGGTCCGACATCTCACCAACTTCTTCTGCAGCTTCCAGCCGGCTCCAATCCGCGCTTCTCGACCTTGTGCCGTTTGCTGAAGCCGAGCCGAGCTTTATGAGCTTGTGATGGGAGGCGAACCGGCTGCAAAACCGGGTAACGGGTGGCTCGGCGCTACCTGAATGTACACGGTTCCCCGGAGTGAGTCAGCGGCTGGAGGTTTGAATTGCAGCCGCTTCCTTCATTCACAACACGGCCCGAAGGGATTTCTCAATCAGTGTAATACAGAGATCCTGTGTTGGGAAATATTTGGAGAGTGAGTGAAACCACACTGCAGGGTTCAGGGTAGGTATGGTCTGCACTCTGTCCATCGCCTCACTTATCATTTCCGTTCTCCAGATTAAAGACTTTTACGATTTAAAATGAATTAGTTTAACGAGTTTTCTGGGCTAATAAGAGGTTGAATTGATTGGTTATGAAATAAACCATAAAAGAACATACAAACACAGAGAATCGAAATAAGGGACAAATTATCAGTATCTGAGCTGTTGGAGGCGATGTGTCTCACAACCAACATACAGGGGTGGGTCAGTCTGCTACTTGTCCACCTTTCTGTGTGTGAAAGGAATCCGGAACCTCCCCAACTATTAACAGAGACAGGGTCTTGGGGGGGGTCTGTATTTTATGCACTGTCTCCTCTGTATTTGGACTGTCTTATGGACATGTCATTGTCACTGTTTTGTGAGTGAAAGTGGATTTGAGGTTTGTCCTCATTTCCCTGAAAACTGGTTGAACGGGAGGGTTTGGGGCCTGGCTTTGCCATTCCTCTCCCTTGGAAAATTGCTGTTTTCTCCGTTTGCAGCTGTTAATGTTAATTGTTTTGTAAACTGTGGATTGTTTTATAAAATAAATAAAACAGGAGAAAACAGAGTCCGTGTGAATGATGTAAACCTCGACAAATCGATTTTGTCCGTTGTATCATTCCCAGCTCTGTGTGTCCCTGTTCTTTTGTTTAACTTAATCGTCACGTGTCTGCCCATTTCCCCCTTCTCCTTTTCTGAGCCGTTTATTATCTCCCTCATTGTTCACTACTCTCCAGATCTCCCATTCCTGAGCAAACCTGGAGACCTCCCTCGAGTT
The DNA here is from genome assembly GCF_047496795.1 of Chiloscyllium punctatum. Classification (NCBI taxonomy): domain Eukaryota; kingdom Metazoa; phylum Chordata; class Chondrichthyes; order Orectolobiformes; family Hemiscylliidae; genus Chiloscyllium; species Chiloscyllium punctatum. The sequence continues at coordinate 59,619,190 of NC_092764.1, read as the reverse complement.
GGGGTCAGTGCCAGAGGATGGGAGAATTACAAAATTACTCTCTTGTTCCAGCAATTACAGACCCATCAGTTCAATTCTGGTCGTGTGGAAACTTCTTGAATACGAGTTTGGGGTAAAATTAAGACTGTCATGGACATACATCAGTTAATCAGGTCGAGCCAGAATTGTACCCTGTGGGAAGGTGATGCTAACTAACTTGGTGGACTTTTATAAAGACATGAAAGAGAGGATGGATGTGGTTAATTCAATCAATAACATGTACATGAACACCTGAAAGGAATTTGAAACAGTGTCACACAACAGACTTGTGAGAAAGCTCATTCAGAGAAGTGAAGCGACAGTGGCAATGTTGATATAAAGCAACGGCAGGAACCAGAGAAAAGGTTACTCGATCTTGTTCATTATGGAACAATTTGTCTGGTGGTGTTTCCAGAGTCAGCATTGAGATACTTACATTTCCTGGTTCACAAGGAAGCTCACAAGGCAAGTTCAAATTTGCAGATGATACAAAACTTAGAAACAATGTGAACTGTGAGGAAGATGATGTAGAGCTGCCAATGGTTGAAGACAAGTGATTGGAGTGGGCAAAGAAATAGCTGATGAAAGTCAGTGGGGCAAACTGTGAGGTGATACATTTCTTCGTAAACCATGGAAAGTCAGTAAACAAGAATGGCTTCTAATTTAAATGGGACCGGAACAGCGGGATATGGCAGAATATGTGCATAATGGTTTCAAGTTAGCAGGGCAGGAGGAGCACACAGTTACTCGTCAATAGCAACGAGATACTATCAATTATTCAAGTCTCATTTGCCAGCATTTTGCCCATACCCCAAACACCCTTCCTATTCATGCACCCATCAAGCTGCCTTTTCAATGCTGAATTGAATCAGCCTTCATCACCTTCTCTGCCAGTTCATTCCATACACACACCACCCTCCGCATGAAAATGTTGTCGTTTAGCTCCCTTTAAAATCTCTCCTTTCTCACCTTCAACCTATGCCTTCTAGTTTTGGACTTCCCAACACTGGGAAAAAGATCTTGGCTATTCACCTTATTTATGATCCTCATTATTATATAAACCTCTGGATGGTCACTTTTCACCCTCCCACACTCCATGGAAAACAGTCCCATCCCTTTCAGCTTCTCATGAAATCTCACAATCCTTCACCCCCAGCAACAATCTTGTAAATCTTTTCTGAACACTTTCAAGTTTGACAAGTCTTCTGATAGCAGGGACAGCAAAAATGAATACATGAGTACAAAAATGTTTTGTACAGACACAACATGATCTCCTCGCTCTTGTTCTCGAAAAACATAGACCTGATCTAAAAGTTAAAGTTTGAAATTGGAGCAAGTCCAATAAAGGCAAGCATACTAAGTACCCAGTCTATGCGCCACTTCAATTTCAAGGAACTATGAACCTGCACCCCAAGGTCTCTTTGTTCAGCAGCACTCCCCAGGATCTAACCATTAAGTGTTAATATCCTATCCTGCTTTGTCTTACCAAAATGTAACACCTCACATTTCTCGAAGTTCAAATCCATCTGCCACTCCTCAGGACATTAGTCCATCTGATCAAGGTCCCGTTGTGCTCTGAGATAACTTTCTTTGCTGTCCACAACATCACCACTTTTGTTACCATCGGCAAACTTTTAACCATGCATCCTATGGTCACGTCCTAATCATTTATATAATTGACAGAAAGCACGGGGCTCAGCACTAACCCTTGCAGGATACCACTGGTCATAGGCCTCCAGTCTGAAAAGAATCCTACACCACCACCCTCTTTCTCTCCTACCTTCAAGTCAATCTGTGTCCAAATGATTAGCTCTCCCTTGCAATACAACCTCACTAAAGTCTACCATGGAGAACCTTGTTGAATGCCTTGATGAAGTCCACATATACAGTGTCCACCACTCTACATTCAGTCATCATTTTCGATAATTTCTTCAAAATACTCAGTCAGGTTAGTGAGAGATGAATTCCCACACACAAAGCCATGTTGACTATCCTTAACCATTCCTTGCCTTTCCATGATCATGATAATGTGTTTGTAGAATCTCACTGGATTCTCCTTTCGCCTATTTTACAAAGCTATCTTCCATCTTCTCTTTTTGTCCTCCTGGTCTTCCGCTTGAGTCTGCTCCTTGATCCCTTATACTCCTCAAGGGATCCATTCCGTCCCAGCTGTCTGTATCTGATATTTGTCTACTCTTTCTTGACCAGGCCTCAATTTTCCTAGTCCTCCAGCATTCCCTACACCTAACAGCCTTGAGTTTCATTCTAACAGTAACTTACTGCGCATTGCCTCATTTTCCAAGGCCTCCCACTTTCTAGCCATCCTGCGAATATCCACTCCGAACCAACTCCTGAAAGCCCAATCTGAACACAATCAAATTGGCCGTCTTCTAATTTCCAACGTTAACTATTGGATCAAGTCGATGCATTCCTGCAACTATTTTGAAACTGATACAGTTATGATGACTGGTCCAAAGCTCTCCCCCACTGACGCATCAGTCCCTTGCATAATGAGCATGTGATACGGTAGGATCTATTCATAATGGTGAAGATACAGGAACACGGAGATTACATTAATCCTGGATAAGACACCGGTCACTAAGCAGTTGGAGTATTATGTTCAGTTTTGAAGATAGATTGGAAATGGGGAGACAGTGTTCCATGGAGAGGAGAACGTGAGGAAGTTCGGCTGAAGTTTTCATGATCTTGAAAGATCTGGGTAAATAAAAATTATTGCAACTCATAAAAAAACGGACACGAGAGAGTACAGATTTAAAGCAACTTTTAAAAGAAGCAAAGGTGACATAAGCTGAAATAATTTCACATTGCTGTACCCTACACAAATATTCAGAATTCCTACAGTGCCTTATGTTAATAAGGCAAGTGACTGAGGTGTCAGTAGGGGGAGACTTTGGGACAGTCAACATAAACATAATTGCATTAGTTTTAAAATAGTTGTGGAAAAGCATAGACCTGATATAAAAGTTAAAGTTTGAGAATGGAGGAAGTTTGATGATGTTCAGCAAGAACTTTCAGAAGTTGATTCTGGGCGGGAAAGTGGGAGCCCTAGAAAAATGAGGTAATGAGAGCCCAGAGACAGCATGTTCCCGTTAGAATGAAGCTCAATGTTGTTAGGTGTAGGGAATGCTGAAGGACGTGGAAAATTGAGGCCTGGTCAAGAAAAAGAAGAAGACATATGATAGGTATAGACAGCTGATACTGAATCAATCCCTTGAGGAGTATTAAGGAAAGAGGAGTATACTTAATAGGGAACCAGAAGGGCAAAAGAGAACATGGGAGATAGCTTTTGGAAAATAGGCTTAAGGAGAATCCAAAGAGAGACGACCAGTGCATTAATGCCAAACAAGTAACTTGGGAGAGAATAGAGCCCTTTAAAGATCAACAAGGCAGGAATATTGGGGGGTGGGGGTGTAGGGTGGGCAACAGCAGATGAATGAGATACCAGATGAGTATTTTGCATCAGTGTTTACTGTGGAGAAGGAGAAAGAAGGTAGAAAACTTGGAGAAGTACATTGTGATAGTTGAAAAGTATTCATATTACAGAGAGGAGGTGCTGGAGGTCTTAAAATGCATACAAATTATCAGGACCTGCTCAGGTGTACCCCAGAACTTTGTTGGAAGGTAGGGAAGTGCATTCTGGGCCCCTTCCTGAGATATTTGTATCATTGATAGCCACAGGTGAGGTGCCAGTAGATTAGAGATAGGCTAATGTGATGCCATTATTGAGGAAAGATGGTGAGGAAAAGTCAAAGTTCTGCTTGATGTCAGTGATGGGACAGTTGTTGGAGGTCATTCTGAGGGACAAGATTTACATGTACTCGGAAAGGCAAAGATTGATTACTAACAGTCAACATGACTTTCTGTGGGGGAGTTCATGTCTCAATAACTTGACTGAGGGTTTTGAAGAAGTGTTAAAGAAGATTAATGAACGTATAGTTGTGGACAGTCTATATGGAGTTTTTCAAGGCATTCAACAAAGTTCGGCATGGTAGACTGTTTAGCAAGGTGAGATCGCATGGAATACAGGGAGAACTAGCTATTTAGACACTGATTGATGAGAGGGTAGGAGACAAAGAGGGTGGAGTAGCGATGCTTTTTTGAAGGAGCAGGTGGACAGGGTAGTGAAGAAGGCATTTGGTGCACTTGCCTTTATTGGTCAGTGCATTGATACGTGTTGGGAAGTCATGTTGTATCTGTACAGAACATTGGATAGGCTATTGAATAGTCCATTCATTTCTGGTTTCTCTGATACAGGGAGAGTATTGTGAAACGTAGAAGGGCTCAGAAAAGGTTTACAAGGTTGTTGCTGGGGTTACAGAATTGTGAGCTTTGGTGAGAGATGGAATATGATGGGACTGTTTTCCCTGGAGTATTGGAGGTGAGGGGTGACCATTCAGAGTTTTATAAAACCATGAGGGACCCAAGAACTTTTTCCCGGTATAGAGGAGTCCAAATCTAGAGGGCATACATTTAGGTGAGAAGGCACAGATTTAAAATGGACCTAAGGGGCAAGCATTTCAGGCAGTGGATGGTAGGTGTATGGAATGAGCTGTCAGAGTAAGTGGTTAAGGCTGGTACAATTACAACATTTTAAGGAGAGCTGGATGGATACATGAATAGGAAGGGTTTTTAGTGTATCGGATATGGGCAAAACATTGGCAAATGGGGTTGGATTATATTAGGTATCTAGTCAGCATAGGCAAGAAACTGTGCTCTCAACCTGTTCTGCCATCTTGAAACCCTTATGCACATATACTGCCATGTCTCTCTGTTCCTTACCCACTTAAATTAGTAGCCATTCTTGTTTACTGCAACTCCATGTTTTACCATAAAATGTATCATCTCACAGTTTGCCTCACTGAATTTCATCAGCCACTTCTTTACCCACTCCAACAACATGTCTTCAACCATTGACAGCTCTACATTATCTTCCTCACACTTAACAATGTTTCGAAGTTTTGCATCATCTGCAAAGTTTGAAATTGCCTCGTGCACTCCAAGATCCTTTCGAGTAAACCAGGAAGTGTAAGTATCCCAATAGTGACTCAGGAAACAGCATCAGACAACTTGCTCCATAACGAACAACATCAATTAACCTTTCCTCGGTTTCCTGCTTTGCTTTCTATGTACATTGTCACTGTAGCTTCACTTGTCTGAGCAATAAGCTTTCTCGCAGGTCTGATGTGTGAGACTGATTCAAATTGGTTTCTGGTATTCATGTACATGATATTGATGACATGAACCTCATCCATCTTCTCTTTTATGTCTTCATAAACGTTCAGCAAGTTAGATAAAAAGTTGCAATGTTGCTATTTTGACTTTACCTAATCATCTGATATATGCCCGTGTCAGCATTAGTTGTCCCAAACTCGTATTCAAGAAGTTTCCACAAGACCAGAATTGAACTGATGGGTCTGTAATTGCTGGGCATATTCTTTTTGAACAATAGAGTAATTTTGTAATTCTCCCATCCTCTGGCACTAACCCCAACTCGAGGGAGGTCTCCAGGTTTGCTCAGGAATGGGAGATCAGGAGAGTAGTGAGTAATGAGGGAGGTAATAAACGGCTCAGAAAAGGAGAAGGGGGAAATGGGCAGACACGTCACAACTAAATTAAAGAACAAGGACACACAGAGCTGGGAATGATATACGTTGGACACAATGGATTTGTCGTGGTTTGCATCAGCCACTCAGTCTCTGTTCATATTTGGGGAGGTACACAATTTCTTTTCCATACGGAAAGGTGTACAAGCAGCAGAGAACTGGTCCAATCCTGCATTTTGGTTGTGAGAAACATCGCCTCCAACACAGAATTAGCTCAGAGACTGATCATTTCTCCCTTATTTCCATTCTGTGTATTTACATGTACTTTTATTATTTCTTTCATGACCAATATATTCAGCCGTTTATTATCCTAGAAAGCTCGTTAAATTAACTAATTTTAAAAGGTAAATGACTTTGATTTGCGAGAAAGGAAATGATAAGTGAGGCGATGGACAGAGTGCAGACCATACCTACCCTGGGCCCTACAGTGTGGTTTCACTCACTCTCCAAATATTTCCCATCACAGGATCTCTGCATTACACTGATTGAGAAATCCCTTCGGGCCGTGTTGTGAATGAAGGAAGCGGCTGCAATTCAAACCTCCACCGCTGACTCACTCCGAAGGGCCGTGTGCATTCAGGTAGCGCCGAGCCGCCCGTTGCCCGGATTTGCAGCCGGTCCGCCTCCCATCACAAGTTCATAAAGCTCGGCTCGGCTTCAGCAAACGGCACAAGGACGAGAATCGCAGATTGGAGCCGGCTCGAAGCTTCAGAAGAAGTTGGTGAGATGTCGGACCCGAAGCCCTGTGTGTGCCTGGATGGTGAGTGGGGCTTGGTGCAAGTGCTTTCAGCACAGTGTCCCAGTGCGGGGCCTCAGTCTGACTGGGAGACAGCAGCATTGCAGGGAGGGCCAGGCTGCTTCTTCAACTCACTACAGCCCAGGGCAATGGCAAAGAGCCGGGCCCCGTGCCCAGCCCGTGCCTGGGGCCATTGCTGGGCGGTGCACACCACTCACTCTCTGTGTTTTTCCTCTTTTCAGGATCCTGCTCCTGTGAAAACACCTGCAGATGCTCCAACTGTCAATGTGCCACCAGCAAAGCTGGACGCTGCCGGAAAAGTGAGTGACTGGGACAGGCTTTCAAACTGCTCCCGTTCTATTGGTGTGACACATAGTCCTGGGCACAACTCACACAGGAACACCACAGACACATACATGATCCGGGATTACACCGGATTGAATTGCCATCCGATTTCTACAATGTCCAATCGGAAGAATCTCCAGACCAGAAGCTGATGCTCAAAGCAATGTCTGAGGTTGCCTTCGGAAAGCGCTGATCTTTTCGACTTCTCATTAGAAACCGTGTTGTGGAGATAGTGACAGGAACATCTTCCCTCAAACTGTCTCTCACTGGGATGTGCTGCTGAGTCTCTTCAGGGGGGTGACTGGGAGATGGGAGACCGATGGGTTTGTGAGGGAGGAGCTGGGTGCTGTCATGGGAGGCTGTGGGAGCTTTCAGTGAACGAATTGATTGTGAGTGATTTGTGTCTTTGTCCTCTCCTCTCAGGTTGCTGCTCTTGCTGTCCTGCAGCATGCACCAACTGTGCCAATGGCTGTGTGTGTAAAGGGAAATCCTCTGAGAAATGTACCTGCTGCTCCTGAACAACACGCTCTTCAGACACAATCTCTGAAAGATTGTCCATTTGTCCTGTATTCCCCAAGGTGTATGTCCTCATTATGTCGATCCAGAGTTTTATTTTAGCATAAACTAATGAATTGCATGTGAATTGATTTTGTAAATTTGTGTTTCGTATCAGTTACTAAAATAAATTCTTCTATTTACTTGATAACTGCAATTGTGTTCATCAGTGAAGTGATATTTACAATCCTAATGTAACCTGCAATGAACATGTTCAAACCTGAACAGTCCACAGTAGATGAAAGATCATTCGAAGTCACAGTGCAGTCTGGTGTAGTTTGGATGTGGTGAAACCAGGTGGTGATGGGGTAGGATCAGGGATGGTGGAGTGAATGGTTCCATGGTGTCACTGCTTCAATGTTAAGATTCCTGTCAGTGAGGAGAGTACCTGCATGTCTGTCACCATGTCACCAAAATGTGAGTATTGGGGATAATCGTGTTTGTGTTTCCCAGCTGTGCTGCAGTTTAACACTGTATCCCATTGATAAGGAACCCCCGAGTGGGGTGCCAACTGTAAGGAATAATTTTGAATAATATAGCATTTCCCAACTACAGGACATCTGAAAGCACACATAGACATTGCAGTAATTTTGAAATGAAATGTTGATATTTCAGCAACACACACGTAATTTTGCAGTGACCCAGAAATGGTTGACATGATCCATTTGGTACAAAAATATCAGGAGGCAATATGAATTAAAGGCATTGAATGGAAGGGGCATACATTTACAGAGGGTGCTGGCAGTATTCCCACATCACTCAGTAATGATGGTAGAAGAAGGAAAGAGTGCAAATGATGCAATATTCTCAGCTTTATTAGTAGTGATGTAGATTAGAGAAGTAGGGAGGATGCACTAAACATTTACCAGACGCTCATCAGACCTCAGTTGGAATATAGTGTTCAGTTTTGAAGATAGTTTGGAAATGGTGAGGCTGAGTGAGGAAAAGACAAAGGGCAATGTGATTGAAGGTTTCAAGGTTGTGAAAGGTGTGAGTGTGGGAGATAGGGAGAATGATATTCCAGCTCATAAATAATGAAAAAGAGGGTACAGGTTTAAAGCAATCTGTAAAAGAAGTAATTGTGAAACAAGTCAAAAATGGTTTCACAGGGCGAGAGGAATGTACTGTATGAAAGTGTTATTGAGATAAATTTAAGTGAGGCACTCAAAAGAGGATACATTATAGAACTCCTACAGTGTGGAAACAAGCCCTTCGGCCCAACAAGTCCACACTGATCGTCCAAAGTATTCCCCTAATAAGTTACATTTAACCCTGACTAAATGCACCCTACACATCCCTGAACACCATGGGCAATTTAGCATGGCCAATTCACCTAACCTGCACATTTCAGGAATGTGGGTGTACCTGGAGGAAACCCACACAGGGGAGAATGTGCAAATTCCACACAGACAATAACCTGAGGCTGGAATCAAACCCGTGTCCCTGTTGCTGTGAGGCAGCAGTACTAACCACTGAGCCACTATGCCACCCCGTCAGTAATTGACTAGCATAATATGTGGAGTTACAGGAGACTGGTGGGGCTTTTGCACTAAGTGATCATGGTAACTCAAAGAACTGATGCAGAAACTCCAGTCAAATGGTCTGCTACTGCACTGTAACAATTGTTAGATTGTCTAATATCACGCCTTGTATCCCCGCATCCAGGTGATTAATATTTTTTGTGATGAAAATGTGTTATCTGAAATCTAAATTTGTAATGTTGGCATATATATATAACCAATAGTTTGGACACAACAACTTGCAGAGTTTCCCATAATTGAAGGATGAACAATTTTTGTTTTCATTGTGGATAGTTTTAAATAATCACATGTTTCATGATTTTGTGAATAATCTTTACATCTTTTTTTGAATAAATGTTACTTGCAGTGCATGACTTAGGGTCAGTGTCACTACAGCAACCTGATTGACTTGTTTCAGATACACAACTGAATTGAGTCTAAAATATGTATAATTAGTAATATCACCATCACTCCCTTTTTAAATTCAAACTTGGAGGTGACATGAAAACAGATCCGTTCACACTTCCCCTTTTGGTTCTAACATGACCAGAAACACTATATACATATCAAAAATATTGTCTGCAGTATATGACTATTACATACTTCTCTCCAATTTAAAAAAAATAAATGTTCACCATTACACACAGTCACCAGTCCCGGAGCCACATTTCTGTTGATGCTCCCATGTCTGATTAATATCAGGTGGTTCCATTTCACTGACATGCAGATTTATTTGACAGTGTTGAAACTACTTTTGCAAGTCTAGATGGGAACATCATCACCTGCATTCCTGCCCACAATCCTGCGTCTTGTAAATCCACAGAGCGTGCATCAAGTGTACTGTTATTGGATTATCAATCTTCTTGAAAGAACTTTATCAAGTTTGATTAACATGACTATATACTATCTTTAATTGATAAAACAATTTATTCTTTCAATGCCAATCAATATTTTCCAGGAATATTGCATCCAAAATGATCCCCAGTACAAACGTTTAGCTGACTGACCTGTAGTTCCAAGATTAGCAATTCAACATTTTATTTCTAAATGGGTGTGCAACATTTGCCATTAGAGACCTCGAGTCATCGAACGTGGAAACTCAGGCCACCGTCAGTCATGTTTTCAAACTTAATGAATCCCATCTCCCCGCACTTGGCTCACATCCCATCAAACCGTTCCCATTTCTTTTAAGTGTTGGAACTGTCCCTGTAACCATCACTTTCTCTGGCAATTTATTCCACACCCGAACAGCTCACTTCAAAAAAATTGCGCTTCATTTCCTTTTTAAATCTTTTTCGTCTCACCATAAAAGTTAGCCCCCTAGTTTTGAACTCCCTCATTCAACCTGAATGTATCCCATGTTGATTGGTTGAGTTGTATGATTTGATGATCGTCAACATGTGAAGTCCTCATTATCCAAATTGTCCAATCAACTTTCAACTCGTTTCGACTCCTCCATTACTATTACATCAGCAACGTTCTGTTCCCGAGAGAAGAAGGTGATCAAAATGAACATCATCCAGTACTTTCAGCATGTTGTCTGCACACAGAGTGAGTCTCCTTGTCAGTTCCAAATCAGCACCACATCCTCCTTTGACTATTGTTTTGTTACTTATGTGTTTATTGGGTAAACGTCCAGAGTCTGAGGTCCTTTCAACAGACAGCACAGAAGGGCTAAATTCCAGGCTAGATGCTGAATATACCTAATTAATCAACAGCTGTCCGTGTGACAATTTTATACCAAGTTATTATTTCTCGAAGTTTCTCCACTACCAAAGTTGAACTGACAGGTCGATACATACTGAGCACTTCCTTGCAACCTGTGTTTGAATTGTCGTAAGCAATGAGGTGGATAATAAAAGGCTCAAGAAAATAGAATGATGAAGTGAGCAGATACATGACTGATGAAATGCCAGGAAAGAACAGTGATAGAAAGAGCCGGTAATACCAAGGTGGCTGAAATAGCCTCCTTTATGTTTGTATCATTCATTAAATCTCTGTTAATGGTTACAGAGGCATGGGATTCATTTTACACAGAAGGATGGACAGACAGCAAAGACTGACCAATTCACCCATTTTGGATCAAGAGAAACATTGTCTGGAACACTTAAAACCTTGCACCTGCTTTTCTTTAAACGCCTTTAAAGAATATGATTCAGAAACTTGAGGGTGCAGAATAAGCTGACAGATAGAATAGGCTGATATCTAATTTATAGTATAGTTCTTAATGGAATGCTGCTTCATTTCTCTATAAGAACAACAACAGAACTACCACTGAATTATTCAATCCATTATTCCTGAAAGTGGGTCAGCAGCACAGGGTTTAACCTCATTCACCAAGCTGACACAGACATTAATGTGGCTTCACAGTTTGATATTATGCAATGTGGTTTGTTCATGCAATGATGGCTCAATATCATTTCCTATGCATTATATGGCCGCTCATTTCAGAAAAATATATGAGTTTTCAAGCGTTTCAAAGATTGAAATTTTATTGAAGTATTCATACAAAAACAAAACAGATTGAACACAGTCAATAAACTTGGAATGAGTCACAAACATACACAAATCCTCAGGGCAGAGACAGTGAGGACATGCAGCTTGGGGAATACAGTACAAATGGATAATCTTTCAGAGGCTGTGTCTGAAGAGCGTGTTGTTCAGGAGCAGCAGGTACATTTCTCAGACATTTTCCATTTACACACAGAGCCCTTGGCATAGTTGGTGCATGCTGCAGGACAGCAAGAGCAGCAACCTGAGAGGAGAGGACAAAGACACAAATCACTCACAATCTATTATCCTGATATTTTGGCACCGTGTTGTAGCCCGAAACGTTGATTCTCCTGCTCCTTTGATGCTGCCTGACCTGCTGCGCTTTTCCAGCAACACATTTTTCAACAGTGTTTTAGCTGCCAATATTGTCAAATTCTATTCTTGTTTTAAAACTCAGTTGGTCCGGATTAGTTATGTCTGTGTTAGTTACTCCTTGAAATCATTGGTTGAGAGGTCAGATTTGCCTTGCCAAAACTGGAATATTGCAAGAATGTGAAGATGCATAAGTTAAACGGTATTATCTTAGAGAACGGTCTGTAAAGCACACAAGGTGCTGAAGCAGAAAGATGTCACTGAAGTTCTCAACATGACAGAACTAAACTTGTGAGAAGTATTGATAATTTTAGTGAGTATTTTTCAATGCGGGAGTTAAAAATAAATGATCTAGGGAATGACAAGTAGGTAGTTTTAGTTAATGTTGGACAACTCAGAGGAAGACAATGATCAGACAGCAACATATCATAGACATCTCCTAATGTGAAGCTGAGCATTCCAGACTGAGTAATCAGATTTACTGTGTCAAGAACTAAGCCACGAGACAACCAATGTCAAGAGCCTGCATGTACCTCACATAGGGATAACCGTATTATTGAAAACTCAGTATTTATTAATGATGTGTGAAGGGGAAACTGCAGTAATTATGATTACCTTAAACACCTCCACCCCACCCATACATACACATCCACAAAACTAACATTCAATTTCTATATTATGTCTGAACAGCTCCGCAATCCTATCTGTGGTCAATTTCGTTGAAGATTTTGCATCTTTCACTGTTCAAGCTCCACAGAACACCTCTTCCACCAGATCGCACCAGATGGCATTGTGGTTTAAAACATAATCTGATGGAACATTCCATGATTGTCCAGGGATGTGCAGGCAAGGTGGACTAGACTTTGGAAATGCTGGGTTACAGGGATAGGGTGGATGGGTGTTGTGACACTAGATATCAAAAGGATTGGTTAGTAAATCCACAATCCAATAGCTCATAGACATAGTGGTTGAACTTTCTTAAATCTGAATCTAAAATAAGTTTGAATGTATTTCACCTTTCATCAGGCTGGACTGATAATGTGCCAGACCGGCTCTGTTGTTCATTCAGGAGAAACAAGTGGAAAGATAGAGTTAGCTTCGCTCTCCCATACCTGCAATTCCAACCAGCAGTTACATCTGTGTTGAAGGGCCTCTTATTGGACTACATCCTTTGAAAATTATACACCAACCAACACTCCTGTCCCCCCACTCCATTCAAATTTGCAGCATGAGTCCGCGACTTGGCTAGTAGGGGTCTGCGGCCATTGAATAAAGCATGCCTGATCTGGGTGTTCACACAACTCCACTTTACAGCTATAACCCTCCTGAGAATCTTTGATTTCCATAAGACCATAAGGCCATAAGACATAGAAGTGGAAGTAAGGCCATTTGGCCCATCCAGTCCACTCCGCCACGTTATCATGATAGATGGGCATTTCAACTCCACTTACCCACACTCTCCCCGCAGACCTTAATTCATTGCAAGATCAAGAATTTATCAATCTCTGCTTTTGAAGACATTTCACATCCCGGCCTTCACTGCAATGAATTCCATAGGTCCACCTATCTCATTTCCATTCTAAATTGACCCCCTCTGATTCTCAGGCGGTGCCCACAATCCCAGTCTCCCCAGATAATAGAAACAAATTCTCCCCAATCAAACTGGAACATGTGGATTTTGGGGATAACCTTGTCTATGTTTCCCAGTTATGATACAGTTTAACACTGTGTCACATTCGTAAGGAATCCCACTGTGCGGTATCAACTGTAAAGAATGATTTTCAAAGTTATAGCTCAATTACAGGACTTCTGAAAGTGCACTCAGGCACTGCAGTAATTTCAAAATACACAGTTGACATTTTTGAAACACAGGGTCAATTTGACAAACGTATAACCTGTTGACATGATCGATTTGGTATGAAAATATGGAGAGGCAACATAAATTAAAGCAATTGAATGTAAAGGATATGCATTAGCCGAGGGACCTGGCAGTAATTGTACATCGCCTATGAACGACGGCAGGACGGGTGAAGAGCACAATTGGTGCCTTGTTCTATGCTTTATGAATAATGATGCAGAGTACAGTTGTAGGGAGGATAAACTAAGAATTTGTCAGACATTCATCACACCTCAGCTAGAATATTGGCAGCAAGGTGGCTCAGTGATCAGCACTGCTGCCTGACCTTTCCAGGTAATTGGGTTCAATCCCACCCTCAGATGACTGTCTGTGTGGAGTTTGTATGTTCTGCCCGTAGCTGAATGGGTTTACTCATGGTTCTTTCCATGATCCAAAATGTGCATTTGGCCATGCATAATACAGGATGGCAGTGATAGGATAAGGAGGTGGGAATGGGTGGGAAGCTCTTCAAAGGGCCAGTGTGGACTCAATGGGCCAAAAGACCTGCTTCCACACAATAGGAATTCTATGATTGCTTCCAGTCTTGAAGATGGATTGTAAATGGTGAGCCTGATTTACTTAGAAAGGAAAAGGCCAAGGGGAAGTTTGATTGAGGTTTTCAAAGTCATGAAGGCCTGGGTATGAAAGAGAGGCAGAATGATATTCCAACTCACTCAAGGATGATGAAGAAGAAGGCACATGTTTAAAACAACGTATAAAAGAAGACATTCTGAAAGGAGGCAAAAATATTTTCGTAGAGCATGATGAAGGCTTTATTAAGGTATTCAAAAGAACTTTACATCACTATTTGATGAATGTAATGAGCAGGGTTAGAGGAAAAGGGTTGGGATATGGCACTAAGGGATGATGGTCACCTATACAGCTGATGCATAAATAATGGTTAAATGGTCTCCTAGTGCACTGTAACAATTCTGGGAATCTGAGACTGTCTATTATTCTGCCTTGTATCTCCACATCCAGGTGATTAATATTTATTGTCTGTCTGCCACCATAACCCAATTTTGTGTCCAGTTGGCAAATTCACCCTTAAGTCTATGTGATCGAACTTTATAAATTAGTCTACCATGCCAAATCTTGTCAAACACTTTATTGATGTCCAAGTAAACAATCTCTCTGGCTCTGCCCTCAACAATCATTTGGGTTACTTCATTAAAAATATTCAATCACTTCTCTGAGACATGCTTCTCCTTGTACAAAGCCAAGCTGACTGTCCCGAATCAGTCCTTGCCTCTCCAAATGCATGAACATTCAATCTTTCAGATTCAGTTCCAACAAATTACCCACCATTGATGTCAGACTCACAGGTCTCTATTTTCCAGGCTTCTCCTTACAGCCTTCCTTAAACAATGGCACAACGTTAGCCACTCCCCAGTCCTCCAATACTTCACCTGTGTTCGTACATAATGTAAGCAGTTCAGCTAGGGGCCCTATACTTTCCTCAACAACTTCCTACAACATGCTGGGATACACTTCATCAGTTCCTGGAGATTTATCTCCCCTTATATTTGCTAAGACCTCTGACATAATTCTCAGAAGATTAGAATGTTGTTGCCAGATCCACTACTATTCCTGCCCAAATTCAAACTCATTAATCCTGAATACATCTCATCTCCATGTATTGAGTTTTTGACTTGGATGGCAGTCAACACTTGAAGTCCTTGTTATAGAAGGTATCAAATTCACTTTCAACTCCTCCATTACTGTTACTTAAACAACATTCTCTTCCCTAGAGAAGGGAGGATGAAAATATATTTCATCAAGTACTTTAAGCATGTTGTCTGCCTCCAGAGGAAGGTTATTTGCTTGTCCAAATCAGCACCACATCCTCCTTTGACTTTTAGTTTCCAACTTTGAGGTAAGGCCCACAGTCTGAGTTCCTCTCAACAGAGAACACCAGAGAGATAACATCCAGGAAAGATTCTGACACTACCTAATTAATCAACATCTCTCCCATTTTATTTTTTTTCTTGTTTTCTTCTTTTTTTTATTTCTTTACCCCCACACTACCATCTAACTGCGGTGGTGATTATATTTTGCCCAGCACCCATGTTGTGTGTGTGCAGGTGTGAGACACAATGAGAGACACAAGGTGTACGAATCTTTATTCAATTTCCACCACCAGGAAATCTTTCTAATTTTATAGCAGGATTTTCTTACTCAAACTTTCTCTTCTACCAAGGTTGAAATTGCTGGTCTGTAATTACTGGGCTTCACCTTACAACTTGCTTTTGAACAAGGGGACAATTTTGTAATTCTTTGCCTGTCTTAATTGAACTCCAAGCCCAGGGGATTTTCTGCTTTGCTTCAGGTTTGAACAACACTGGGTAACACTGCGCCAGAGACCCGGGTTCAATTCCCGCCTCAGGCGACTAACTGTGTGGAGTTTGCACGGCCTCCCCGTGTCTGCGTGGGTTTCCTCCGGGTGCTCCGGTTTCCTCCCACAGTCCAAAGATGTGCAGGTCAGGTGAATTGGCTATGCTAAATTGGCCGTAGTGGTAAATGTCGGGGTATGGGTGGGTTGCGCTTCGGCGGGCCGGTGTGGACTTGTTGGGCCGAAGGGAATGTTTCCACACTGTAAGTAATCTAAACTAAAGTAATCAAATCTAAAAAAACACAATGAAATGGAGAACAAGAGGCTGAAGACAACAGAATGGGAAAGTGCACAGACACATGACAGATGAAACACAATAAAAATAATAGGAAGAGCTGGTAATGGTACAGTGGCTGAAGTCGCATTCATTAGGTTGGCATTATTCATTAAATCTCTGCTAATGCTTACAGAGGCATTTGACTCAAACACTGACCAATTCACACAATTCAGAGCGGGAGAAATATTGCCTGGAACACAGGACTGGTCTTTTTAAAATTCCTTCAAGTAATCTGTTTCATAAACTTGAGTATGCACAATAAGCTGACAGATGGTACAGACGAATATCCAATTTATGGTATAGTTCATAATGGGATGCTGCATCACTGTTGCATCCGAGCATTAGCCGAACTGCCAATGAATGCCCCACACCACCATTCCTGAAACTGGTCCGCCTGCAGAGAGTTTAACCTCATTTACTAGACTGACACAGACAACAATCTGGCTTCAAAGTTTAATAGTATGCAGTGCGGGTTCTGCACAGATCGCTCAATGGCATTTCCGATTTGTTGCATCGTCGCTCATTTTAGTAAAAAAAAGAGAGGACTTTTCAAATGTATCGCAGTGTGGAATTTTATTCAGGTACTTATATCAAAAGACAAGCAAAACAACATTCAATAAACTTGCAATGATTCACAATAATACACAAATCATCGGAGCTACATAACGAAAATATGCAGCTTGTGGCCTACAATACAAATGGACAATCTTTCAGAGATTGTGTGTGAAGAGCGTGTTGTTCAGGAGCAGCAGGTACATTTCTTAGATGTTTTCCTTTTACACACACAGCCATTGGCACAGTTGGTGCATGCTGCAGGACAGCAAGAGCAGCAACCTGAGAGGAGAGGACAAAGACACAAATCACTCACAATCTATTCGTTCACTGAAAGCTCCCACAGCCTCCCATGACAACACCCAGCTCCTCCTTCACAAACCCATCGGTCTCCCATCTCCCAGTCACCCCCCTGAAGAGACTCAGCAGCACATCCCAGTGAGAGACAGGTGAAGGAAGATGTTCCTGTTACTATCTCCACAACACGGTTTCTAATTAGAAGTCTATAAGATCAGCGCTTTCCGATGGGAACCTCAGACATTGCTTTCAGCAGCAGCTTCTGGTCTGGAGATTCTTCCGATTGGACATTGTAGAAATCGGATGGCAATTCAATCCGGTGTAATCCCGGATCATGTATGCGTCTGTGGTGTCCCTGTGTGAGTTGTGCCCAGGACTATGTGTCACACCAATAGAACGGTAGCAGTTTGAAAGCCTGTCCCAGTGACTCACTTTTCTGGCAGCGTCCAGCTTTGCTGGTGGCACATTGACAGTTGGAGCATCTGCAGGTGTTTTCACAGGAGCAGGATCCTGAAAAGAGGAAAAACACAGAGAGTGAGTGGTGTACACCGCCCAGCAATGGCCCCAGGCACGGGCTGGGCACGGGGCCCGGCTCTTTGTGCTATTGCCCTGGGCTGCAGTGAGTTGAAGAAGCAGCCTGGCCCTCCCTGCAATGCTGCTGTCTCCCAGTCAGACTGAGGCCCCGCACTGGGACACTGTGCTGAAAGCACTTGCACCAAGCCCCACTCACCATCCAAGCACACACAGGGCTTCGGGTCCGACATCTCACCAACTTCTTCTGCAGCTTCGAGCCGGCTCCAATCCGCGCTTCTCGACCTTGTGCCGTTTGCTGAAGCCGAGCCGAGCTTTATGAGATTGTGACGGGAGGCGAACCGGCTGCAAAACCGGGCAACGGGCGGCTCGGCGCTACCTGAATGCACACAGCCCACCGGAGTGAGTCAGCGGCTGGAGGTTTGAATTGCAGCCGCTTCCTTCATTAACAACACGGCCCGAAGGGATTTCTCAATCAGTGTAATGTGTCAGCAGTTCCTGTGGGATCAGCCAGTGTCCGAGCGTCTGGAACACGATTCCCCGTCACGGTCTGGGGGAGGCAGGGACAGCACTTTCTGTTTGACCTGACATTTCCTCTTTCCACTCGGGATATTTGCTGCTTTCCAATCGCTCTCCCAGCTCATAGAATCATCGAATCATACAGGACAGAGTCACCTTTCCTCCACCGAGTCTACTCCGCCGTTTGATCATGGCTGATATATTTATTAACTCGATTCTCCTGCCTTCTGCCCATATCCTTCAAGCACCTTGTTCGTCAAGAATCTGTTTCTCTCTGAGACACCCAACGACTTGCCCTCTACAGCCTCCTGTGACAATGTTTTCCACAGATTCCCCACAGACTGTCTCACCATTTCCAATCTATCTTCTAAACTGAAGACAATACTCCAGCTGCTTTGTGACACGTGTCTTATATGTACAGGATCAATGTAACCTCCCCATTCCTGTACTCCACACCATTGTGAATCATTCCTACCGTATCACATGCTAATATGGCAAGTGACTGAGGTGTCAGTAGGGGAAGACTTTGGGACAGTGAACATAAACATAATTGCATTAGTTTTAAAATAGTTGTGGAAAAGCATAGACCTGATATAAAAGGTAAAGTTTGAGATTGGCGGAAGGCTAACTTGATGATGTTCAGCAAGAATTTCAGAAGTTGATTCTGGGCGGGAAAGTGGGAGCCCTTGATAAATGAGGTAATGAGAGCCCAGAGACAGCACGTTCCCGTTCGAATGAAGCACAAGGTTGTTCGGTGTAGGGAATGCTGAAGGACGAGGAAAATTGAGGCCTGGTCAAGAAAAAGAAGGAGACATAGGATAGATATAGACAGCTGACACTGAATGGATCCCTTGAGGAGTATTAAGGAAAGAGGAGTATACTTAACAGGGAACCAGAAGGGCAAAAGAGAACATGGGAGATAGCTTTTGGAAAATAGGCTTAAGGAGAATCCAGTGCATTCATGCCAAAAAAGTAACTCGGGAGAGAATAGAACCCTTTAAAGATCAACAAGGCAGGTTATGGGGGGGGGGGGGGGGAGGGCAACAGCACCTGGATGAGATACCGGATGAGTATTTTGCATCAGTGTTTACTGTGGAGAAGGAGAAAGAAGGTAGAAAACTTGGAGAAGTACATTGTGATAGTTAAAAAATATTCATATTACAGAAGCGGAGGTGCTGGAGGTCTTAAAATGCATACAAATTGCCAGGACCTGCTCAGATGTACCCCAGAACTTTGTTGGAAGGTAGGGAAGTGCATTCTGGGCCCCTTCCTGAGATATTTGTATCATTGATAGCCACAGGTGAGGTGCCAGTAGGCTTGAGATAGGCTAATGTGATGCCATTATTGAGGAAAGATGGTGAGGAAAAGTCAAAGATCTGCCGACCGGTGAGCCTGATGTCAGTGATGGAGGTCATTCTGAGGGACAAGATTTACATGTACTCGTAAAGGCAAAGAATGATTACTAACAGTCAACATGACTTTCTGTGGGGGAGTTCATGTCTCAATAACTTGATTGAGGGTTTTGAAGAAGTGTTAAAGAAGCTTAATGAACGTATAGTTGTGGACAGTCTATATGGAGTTTATCAAGGCATTCAACAAAGTTCTGCATGGTAGACTGTTTAGCAAGGTTAGATCGCATGGAATACAGGGAGAACTAGCTATTTAGACACTGATTGATGTGAGGGTAGGAGACAAAGAGGGTGGAGTAGCGATGCTTTTGAAGGAGCAGGTGGACAGGGTAGTGAAGAAGGCATTTGATGCACTTGCCTTTATTGGTCAGTGCATTGATACGTGTTGGGAAGTCATGTTGTATTTGTACAGAACATTGGATAGGCTATTGAATAGTCCATTCATTTCTGGTTTCTCTGATACAGGGAGAGTATTGTGAAACTTAGAAGGGCTCAGAAAAGGTTTACAAGGTTGTTGCTGGGGTTGCAGAATTGTGAGCTTTGGGGAGAGATGGAATATGATGGGACTGTTTTCCCTGGAGTATTGGAGGTGAGGGGTGACCATTCAGAGTTTTATAAAACCATGAGGGACCCAAGAACTTTTTCCCGGTATAGAGGAGTCCAAAACTAGAGGGCATACATTTAGGTGAGAAGGCACAGATTTAAAATGGACCTAAGGGGCAAGCATTTCAGGCAGTGGATGGTAGGTGTATGGAATGAGCTGTCAGAGGAAGTGGTTAAGGCTGGTACAATTAAAACATTTTAAGGGGAGCTGGATGGGTACATGAATAGGAAGGGTTTTTAATGTATCGGATATGGGCAAAACATTGGCAAATGGGGTTGGATTATATTAGGTATCTAGTCAGTGTAGGCAAGTAACTGTGCTCTCAACCTGTTCTGCCATCTTGAAACCCTTATGCACATATACTGCCATGTCTCTCTGTTCCTTACCCACTTAAATTAGTAGCCATTCTTGTTGACTGCAACTCTGGTTTACCATAAAATGTATCATCTCACAGTTTGCCTCACTGAATTTCATCAGCCACTTCTTTACCCAC
Source organism: Chiloscyllium punctatum (assembly GCF_047496795.1). Lineage (NCBI taxonomy): Eukaryota > Metazoa > Chordata > Chondrichthyes > Orectolobiformes > Hemiscylliidae > Chiloscyllium > Chiloscyllium punctatum. The sequence goes on along the minus strand of NC_092764.1, from coordinate 59,598,556 downwards.
TCCAACAACATGTCTTCAACCATTGACAGCTCTACATTATCTTCCTCACACTTAACAATGTTTCGAAGTTTTGCATCATCTGCAAAGTTTGAAATTGCCTCGTGCACTCCAAGATCCTTTCGAGTAAACCAGGAAGTGTAAGTATCCCAATAGTGACGTTGGACAAAATGGATTTGTCGTGGTTTGCATCAGCCACTCAGTCTCTGTTCATATTTGGGGAGGTACACAATTTCTTTTACATACGGAAAGGTGTACAAGCAGCAGAGAACTGGTCCAATCCTGCATTTTGGTTGTGAGAAACATCGCCTCCAACACAGAATTAGCTCAGAGACTGATCATTTATTCCTTATTTCCATTCTGTGTATTTACATCTACTTTTATTATTTCTTTCATGACCAATATATTCAGCCGTTTATTATCCTAGAAAGCTCGTTAAATTAACTAATTTTTAAAGGTAAATGACTTTGATTTGCGAGAAAGGAAATGATAAGTGAGGCGATGGACAGAGTGCAGACCATACCTACCCTGAGCCCTACAGTGTGGTTTCACTCACTCTCCAAATATTTCCCATCACAGTATTACACTGATTGAGAAATCCCTTCGGGCCGTGTTGTGAATGAAGGAAGCGGCTGCAATTCAAACCTCCAGCCGCTGACTCACTCCGGTGGGCCGTGTGCATTCAGGGAGCGCCGAGCCGCCCGTTGCCCCGTTTTGCAGCCGGTTCGCCTCCCATCACAAGCTCATAAAGCTCGGCTCGGCTTCAGCAAACGGCACAAGGTCGAGAAGCGCGGATTGGAGCCGGCTCGAAGCTGCAGAAGAAGTTGGTGAGATGTCGGACCCGAAGCCCTGTGTGTGCCTGGATGGTGAGTGGGGCTTGGTGCAAGTGCTTTCAGCACAGTGTCCCAGTGCGGGGCCTCAGTCTGACTGGGAGACAGCAGCATTGCAGGGAGGCCAGGCTGCTTTTTCAACTCAGTGCAGCCCAGGGCAATGGCACAAAGAGCCGGGCCCCGTGCCCAGCCCGTGCCTGGGGCCATTGCTGGGCGGTGCACACCACTCACTCTCTGTGTTTTTCCTCTTTTCAGGATCCTGCTCCTGTGAAAACACCTGCAGATGCTCCAACTGTCAATGTGCCACCAGCAAAGCTGGACGCTGCCGGAAAAGTGAGTGACTGGGACAGGCTTTCAAACTGCTCCCGTTCTATTGGTGTGACACATAGTCCTGGGCACAACTCACACAGGGACACCACAGACACATACATGATCCGGGATTACACCGGATTGAATTGCCATCCGATTTCTACAATGTCCAATCGGAAGAATCTTCAGACCAGAAGCTGCTGCTTAAAACAATGTCTGAGGTTGCCATCGGAAAGCGCTGATCTTATAGACTTCTCATTAGAAACCGTGTTGTGGAGATAGTGACAGGAACATCTTCCCTCAAACTGTCTCTCACTGGGATGTGCTGCTGAGTCTCTTCAGGGGGGTGACTGGGAGATGGGAGACCGATGGGTTTGTGAGGGAGGAGCTGGGTGTTGTCATGGGAGGCTGTGGGAGCTTTCAGTGAACGAATTGATTGTGAGTGATTTGTGTCTTTGTCCTCATTTCTCAGGTTGCTGCTCTTGCTGTCCTGCAGCATGCACCAACTGTGCCAGTGGCTGTGTATGTAAAGGGAAAACCTCTGAGAAATGTACCTGCTGCTCCTGAACAACACGCTCTTCAGACACAATCTCTGAAAGATTGTCAATTTGTATTGTATTCTCCAAGCTGCATATTTTCGTTATGTAGCTCCGATGATTTGTGTATTATTGTGAATCATTGCAAGTTTATTGAATGTTGTTTTGCTTGTCTTTTGATATAAGTACCTGAATAAAATTCCACACTGTGATACGTTTGAAAAGTCCTCTCTTTTTTTTCTTAAATTAGCGACGATGCAACAAATCGGAAATGCCATTGAGCGATCTGTGCAGAACCCGCACTGCATACTATTAAACTTTGAAGCCAGATTGTTGTCTGTGTCAGTCTAGAAAATGAGGTTAAACTCTCTGCAGGCGGACCAGTTTCTGGAATGGTGATGTGGGGAATTCATTGGCAGTTCGGCTAATGCTCGGATGCAACAGTGATGCAGCATCCCATTATGAACTATACCATAAATTGGATATTCGTCTGTACCATCTGTCAGCTTATTGTGCATACTCAAGTTTATGAAACAGATTGCTTGAAGGAATTTTAAAAAGACCAGCCATGTGTTCCTGTGTTCCAGGCAATGTTTCTCCCACTCTGAAATGTATGAATTGGTTAGTGTATGAGTCAAATGCCTCTGTAAGCATTAGCAGAGATTTAATGAATAATGCCAACCTAAAGAATGCAATTTCATCCATTGTGCCATTACCAGCTCTTCTTATCATTTTTATTGTGTTTCATCTGTCATGTATTTGTTCACTTTCCCATTATGTTCTCTTCAGCCTCTTGTTCTCCATTTCATTGTTTACGCTTATTGTGTTGTTCAAACCTGAAGCAAACCAGAAAATTCCCTGGGCTTGGAGTTCAATTAAGACAGGGAGAGAATTACAAAATTGTCCCCTTGTTCAAAAGCAAGTTGTAAGGTGAAGCCCAGTAATTATAGACCAGTTATTTCAACCTGGATAGTAGAGAAACTTTGAGTAAGAAAATCCTGCTATAAAATTAGAAAGATTTCCTGGTGGTGGAAATTGAATCAAGATTCATACACCTTGTGTCTCTCATTGTGTCTCACACCTGCACACACACAACATGGGTGCTGGGGAAAATACAATTGCTACCGCAGTTAGATGGTCGTGTGGGGTAAAGAAATAAAAAATAAAAAAATTTTAAAAAGTTAACAAGAAAAAAAAGAGAGACATTGATTAATTCCCGCCTCAGGCGACTCTCTGTATGGAGTTTGCACATTCTCCCCGTGTCTGCGTGGGTTTCCTCCGGGTGCTCCGGTTTCCTCCCACACTCCAAAGATGTGCAGGTCAGGTGAATTGGCCATGCTAAATTGCCCGTAGTGTTAGGTAAGGGGTAGATGTAGGGGTATGGGTGGGTTGCGCTTCGGCGGGGCGGTGTGGACTTGTTGGGCCGAAGGGCCTGTTTCCACACTGTAAGTAATCTAATCTAATCTAATCTAATCTAATTAGTTAATGTCAGAATCTTGCCTGGATGTTATCCCTCTGGTGTTTTCAGTTGAAAGGACCTCAGACTGTGGGCCTTACCTCAAAGTTGGAAAACAAAAGTCAAAGGAGGATGTGGTTCTGATTTGGAAACAGCAAATAACCTTCCTCTGGAGGCAGAAAACATGCTTAAAGTACTTGATGAAATATATTTTCATCCTCCCTTCTCTCGGGAAGAGAATGTTGTTTAAGTAACAGTAATGGAGGAGTTGAAAGTGGATTTGATACCTTCTATAACAAGGACTTCAAGTGTTGACTGCCATCCAAGTCGAAAACTCAACCCATGGAGATGACATGTATTCAGGATTAATGAGTTTGAATTTGGGCAGGAATAGTAGTGGATCTGGCAACAACATTCTAATCTTTGGAGAATTATGCCAGAGGTCTTAGCAAATATAAGGGGAGATAAATCTCCAGGAACTGATGAAGTGTATCCCAGCATGTTGTAGGAAGTTGTTGAGGAAATTATAGGGCCCCTAGCTGAACTGCTTGCATTATGTACGAACACAGGTGAAGTATTGGAGGACTGGGGAGTGGCTAACGTTGTGCCATTGTTTAAGGAAGGCTGTAAGGAGAAGCCTGGAAAATAGAGACCTGTGAGTCTGACATCAATGGTGGGTAATTTGTTGGAACTGAATCTGAAAGATTGAATGTTCATGCATTTGGAGAGGCAAGGACTGATTCGGGATAGTCAGCCTGGCTTTGTACAAGGAGAAGCTTGTTTCAGAAAAGTGATTGAATATTTTTAATGAAGTAACCCAAATGATTGTTGAGGGCAGAGCCAGAGAGGTTGTTTACTTGGACATCAATAAAGTGATTGACAAGATTCGGCATGGTAGACTAATTTATAAAGTTCGATCACATAGGCTTAAGGGTGAACTTGCCAACTGGACATAAAATTGGGTTTATGGTGGGAGATAGACAATAAATATTAATCACCTGGATGTGGAGATTCAAGGCAGAATAATAGACAGTCTCAGATTCTCAGAATTGTTACAGTGCACTAGGAGACCATTTAACCATTATTTATGCATCAGCTCTATCATCCATCACCCCTTACTGCCATATCCCAACCCATTTCCTCTAACCCTGCTCATTACATTCATCAAATAGTCATGTAATGTTCTTTTGACTACCTTAATAAAGCCTTCATTTTGCTCTATGAAAATATTTATGTCCCCTTTCATAATGTCTTCTTTTATACATTGTTTTAAACATGTGCCTTCTTCTTCATCATCCTTGAGTGAGTTGGAATATCATTCTGCCTCTCTTTCATGCCCAGGCCTTCGAGACTTTGAAAACTTCAAACAAACTTCCCCTTGGCCTTTTCCTCTCCAAGTAAATCAGTCTCACCATTTACAATCCATCTTCAAGACTGGAAGCAATCATAGAATTCCTATTATGTGGAAGCACGTCTTTTGGCCCACTGGCCCTCTGAAGGGCTTCCCACCCATTCCCACCTCCTTATCGTATCACTGTCACGTTGCATTATGCACGGCCAAATGCACATTTTGGATCATGGAAAGAACCAGGAGGAAACCCATTCAGCTACGGGCAGAACATACAAACTCCACACAGACAGTCAGCTGAGGGTGGGATTGAACCCAGTTCCCTGGAACGGTCATGCAGCAGTATTGCTCACTGAGCCACCTTGCTGCCAATATTCTAGCTGAGGTGTGATGAGTGTTTAACAAATTCTTAGTGTATCCTCCCTACTACTGTACTCTGCATCACTATTAATGAAGCATAGAACAAGGCACCAATTGTGCCCTTCACCTGTCCTGCCATCGTTCATAGGTGATGTACAATTACTGCCAGGTCCCTCGGTTAATGCATACCCTTTAAATTCAATTGCTTTAATTTATGTTGCCTCTCCATATTTTCAAACCAAATCGATCATATCAGCTGGTGATAAGTTTGCCAAATTGACCCTGTGTTTCAAAAATATCAACTGTGTATTTTGAAATTACTGCATTGTCTGAGTGCACTTTCAGAAGTCCTGTAATTGAGCTATATCTTTGAAAATCATTCTTTACAGTTCATACTGCACAGTGGGGTTCCTTATGAATGTGACACAGTGTTAAACTGTATTATAACTCGGAAACATAGACAAGGTTATCCCTAAAATCCAAATGTTCCAATTTGATTCGGGAGAATTTGTTTCCATTAGCTGGGGAGTCTGGGATTATGGAACCGCCTGAGAATCAGAGGGTGTAAATTTAGAATGGAAATGAGATCGGTGGGCCTGTGGAATTCATTGCAGTGAAGGCCGGGATGTTAAATGTCTTCAAAAGCAGAGATTGATAAATTCTTGATCTTGAAATGAATTAAGATCTACGGGGAGAGTGTAGGTAAGTGGAGTTGAAATGCCCATCAACCATGATAACGTGGCGGAGTGGACTGGATGGGCCAAATGGCCTTACTTCCACTTCTATGTCTTATGGCCTTATGGTTTTATGGAAATCAAAGATACTCAGGATGGTTATAGCAGTAAAGTGGAGTTATGTGAACAACCAGATCAGGCATGCTTTATTCAATGGCCACAGACCCCTTCCGGCCAAATCGCCAACTCCTGCTGCAAATTTGAATGGAGTGGGGGAACAGGAGTGTTGGTTGGTGTATAATTTTCAAAGTAGGAACTCCAACAACAGGCCCTTCAACACAGATGTAACTGCTGGTTGGAATTGCAGGTATGGGAGAGTGACGCTAACTCTATCTTTCCACTTGTTTCTACTTAATGAACAGCAGAGCCGGTCTGGCACAGTATCAGTCCAGCCTGATGAAAGGTGAAATACATTAAAACTTATGTTAGATTCAGATTCAAGAACGTTCAACCACTATCTCTATGAGCTATTGGATTGTGGATTTACTAACCAATCCTTTTGATATCTAGTATTACAACACCAAATGCCAAATTGGAGCAGAAGTCAGCAGTGAACAAAAAGTTAATTTTATGCAATCAGGACTTTCCAAATAATTTCTTAATTTTAGAACGATTTCACAAATTTCTGCCTCCTCTATCAATATTCACCTTTGAGAACCGTTCTTTGAGAATGCTTCACTGCTATTGAGAATTCAGGTGTGAACCATCCATTCAATCATTTCCACACTGAAATTCACAATACCAGTGAACTCTCAAAGAATGGTTCCCTCTGCTGAAAATTCATGGAGAGGCAGAAATTTGTAAAATTGCTGTAGAATTAAGAGATTGTTTTGAAAATCCTCTTTGGAATTTTGATGTCAACACACATAATTAATTGGGATAAAACAATCATTATTTGAACCAACTGTTGCCCTTGAGAATATAGTTCAGCATGAAGATTCTTGTTAGTTAGTCGCTTACAGCTTCATCATTAAGTTTTCAAATGGTCCAAATTATTTCTATAGCAGAGTTGGGTGTTACATTAAGAAAGAATCATGCAGAACATGGGACAATTAAAAGAAAGGAACTGAAAGATTTGCATTCTTAAAGCACTTTTCGTTAACCTTGCATGTGTCATAGCACTTTAGAACTATAGGCAATTTGCATTCAGCAAACTCTCACAAGCAGAAATATCATAGTGACCAGTCAATCTGTTTTGTTTTCTTGAAGGTTAAATATTGGCCATGGATTATTCCTCCACTCTCTTTTGAAATAGGGACATAAGATCTTTTGAATGCTAAACTGCTGCCTGAGCTGGCTGCTTGAGAGAATGTAAAAGCACCTCTGGCAGTGTGGCACTTCTTCAGCTCTGGAGTGTTAGCCTGAATTCTTGTGGAAACCCACGAGTGGGAGTTGAACATGGAATTTTCTGACTCTGATGCAAGATTGCTGTCAACCATTGCACAATAAATGCAGGCAGAATGCATCAATTTAAACACTTCAGTATATTAAAGCACAATCATTCATAAAGTCCAGTCAACTAACTCAGAAGAAAGATGCTTCATTCATTAAACTTGTAAAAGTGCAGTAACTAACAATTTAAATCTGATATTACATAAAGTGTGGTATTTTTCATTTCCATTCAACATAACACTTAAATGTTATGGTGCCATGCTACACTTAAAATTACCTATTACATTTACAAGATACTGCAGTTACATTTCACGCCAAATGTTTTCTGGTCCATAGAGGTTGAGAGCTTTATCCATGGGCTTGAGTCCAACATTGTACTAACGTGGGAGGGCCTTAAATGGTAGCTTTATTATATTGGGCCTTTGCAGCAGCTGTTACAAGCTTCAGGAGTCTCTGAGCATTTCATTTTGACGTGTAACCCTTCATCAGGAACAGCGTAGCAATACATAGAGCACATTTCAACAAATTGATTGCTCTTCACCAGCATCTTGGTCTGCATCCCAGGCAACAGTTCATCATGTGAATGAATTGTTTTTGAAATGGCCGTCTTTGAATCAGCAAAAAAAAACCTATTTCGTTGTGCTATGGTAGTCTCATTCACTTTATTTAATAAATGATAGTTCTAAAGAGATCTGGATGTTTAGGGAATGAACTGGCATTCTAGAATTATAGAATCACAACAGTGTTGAGGCATTCAGCCCATCAACTCCACACCAACCACCAAAATAGCATGCCAAACACATCCACCCACCCATCCACCCTATCCCTGTAACCCAGCATTTCCAAAGTCTAGTCCACCTTGCCTGCACATCCCTGGACAATCATGGAATGTTCCATCAGATTATGTTTTAAACCACAATGCCATCTGGTGCGATCTGGTGGAAGAGGTGTTCTGTGGAGCTTGAACAGTGAAAGATGCAAAATCTTCAACGAAATTGACCACAGATAGGATTGCTGAGCTCTTCAGACATAATATAGAAATTGAATATTAGTTTGGTGGGGTGGAGGTGTTTAAGGAAATCATAATTACTGCAGTTTACCTTTCACACGTCATTAATAAATCCTGAGTTTTCAATATCACGGTTATCCCTATGTGAGTTACATGCAGGCTCTCAACACTGGTTGTCTCGTGGCTTAGTTCTTGACACAGTAAGTCTGATTCCTCAGTCTGGAATGCTCAGCTTCACATTAGGAGATGTCTATAGTTTGTTGCTGTCTGATCATTGTCTTCCTCTGAGTTGTCCAACATTAACTAAAACTATATACTTGTCATTCCCTAGATCATTTGTTTTTAATTCCTGCATTGAAAATACTCACTAAAATTGTCAATACTTCTCACAAGTTTAGTTCTGTCATGTTGAGAACTTCAGTGACATCTTTCTGCTTCAGCACCTTGTGTGCTTTACAAACCTTTTTCTAAGATAATACCGTTTAACTTATGCATCTTCAAATTCTTGCAATATTCCAGTTTTGTCAAGGCAAATCTGACCTCTCAACCAATGATTTCAAGGAGTAACTAAAACACACATAACTGATCCTGAACAACTGAGTTTTAAAACAAGAACAGAATTTGACAATATTGGCAGCTGAAACACTGTTGAAAAATGTGTTGCTGGAAAAATGCTGCAGGTCAGGCAGCATCAAAGGAGCATGAGAATCGACATTTCCAGCTAAAACAATGTGCCAAAATATCTGGATAATAGATTGTGAGTGATTTGTGTCTTTGTCTTCTCCTCTCAAGTTGCTGCTCCTGCTGTCCTGCAGCATGCACCAACTGTGCCAATGGCTGTGTGTGTAAAGGGAAAACCTCTGAGAAATGTACCTGCTGCTCCTGAACAACACGCTCTTCAGACACAGCCTCTGAAAGATTATCCATTTGTACTGTATTCTCCAAGCTGCATGTCCTCACTGTCTATGCCCTGAGGATTTGTGTATGTTTGTAACTCTTTCCAAGTTTATTGACTGTGTTCAATCTGTTTTGTTTTTGTATGAATACTTCAATAAAATTTCAATCTTTGAAACACTTGAAAAGTCATATACTTTTCTGAAATGAGCGGCCATATAATGCATAGGAAATGACATTGAGCCATCATTGCATGAACAAACCACATTGCATAATATCAAACTGTGAAGCCACATTAATGTCTGTGTCAGCTTGGTAAATGAGGTTAAACTCTGTGCTGCTGATCCACTTTCAGGAATAATGGATTGAATAATTCAGTGGTAGTTCTGTTGTTGTTCTTATAGAGAAATGAAGCAGCATTCCATTAAGAACTGTGCTATAAATTAGATACCAGCCTATTCTATCTGTCAGCTTATTCTGCACCCTCAGGTTTCTGAATCATATTCTTTAAAGGCATTTGAAGAAAAGCAGGCACAAGGTTTTAAGTGTTCCAGACAATGTTTCTCATGATCCAAAATGGGTGAATTGGTCAGTCTTTGCTGTCTGTCCATCCTTCTGTGTAAAATGAATCCCATGCCTCTGTAACCATTAACAGAGATTTAATGAATGATACAAACATAAAGGAGGCTATTTCAGCCACCTAGGTATTACCGGCTCTTTCTATCACTTCTTTCCTGGCATTTCATCAGTCATGTATCTGCTCACCTCATCATTCTATTTTCTTGAGCCTTTTATTATCCACCTCATTGCTTACGACAATTCAAACACAGGTTGCAAGGAATTGCTCAGTATGTATCGACCTGTCAATTCAACTTTGGTAGTGGAGAAACTTCGAGAAATAATAACTTGGTATAAAATTGAAACACGGACAGCTGTTGATTAATTAGGTATATTCAGCATCTAGCCTGGATTTTATCCCTTCTGTGCTGGACAATTTGGATAATGAGGATTTCACATGTTGACGATCATCAAATCATACAACTCAACCAATCAACATGGGATACATTCAGGTTGATTGAGGGAGTTCAAAACTAGGGGGCTAACTTTTATGATAAAACGAAAAAGATTTAAAAAGGAAATGAAGCGCAATTATTTTGAAGTGAGCGGTTCGGGTGTGGAATAAATTGCCAGAGAAAGTGATGGATGCAGGGACAGTTCCAACCCTTAAAAGAAATTTGGGTGCGATTATAAATGGGAAAGGTTTGGTGGGATGTGAGCCAAGTGCAGGGAGATGGGACTCGTTCAGTTTGAAAACATGACTGACGGTGGCCTGAGTTTCCATGTTCTATGACCCGAGGGCTCCAATTGCAAATGTTGCACACCCATTTAGAAATAAAATGTTGAATTGCAAATCTTGGAACGACAGGTCAGTTAGTTAAGATTGTACTGGGGATCATTATGGATGCAATATTCCTGTTCAAAATTGATTGGCATTTAAAGAATAAATTGTTTTATAAATTAAAGATACCATATAGTCATGTTAATCAAACTTGATAAAGTTCTTTCAAGAAGATTGATAATCCAATAACAGTACACTTGATGTCCGCTCTGTGAATTTACAAGAAGCAGGATTGTGGGCAGGAATGCAGGTGATGTTCCCATCTAGACTTGCAAAAGTAGTTTCAACACTGTCAAATAAATCTGCATGTCAGTGAAATGGAACCACCTGATATTAATCAGACATGGGAACATCAACAGAAATGTGGCTCCGGGACTGGTGACTGTGTGTAATGGTGAACATTTATTTTTTTTAAATTGGAGAGAAGTATGTCGTAGTCATGTACTGCAGACAATATTTTTGATGTGTATACAGTGTTTCTGGTCATGTTAGAACCAAAAGGGGAAGTGTGAACGGATCTGTTTTCATGTCACCTCCAAGTTTGAATTTAAAAAGGGATTGATGGTGATATTACTAATTATACATATTTTAGACTCAGTTCAGTTGTGTATCTGAAACAAGTCAATCAGGTTGCTGTAGTGACACTGACCCTAAGTCATGCACTGCAAGTAACATTTATTCAAACAAAGATGTAAAGATTATTCACAAAATCAAGAAACATGTGATTATTTAAAACTACCCACAATGAAAACAAACACTTTTCATCCTTCAATTATGGGAAACTCTGCAAGTTGTTGTGTCCAAACTATTGGTTATATATATGTGCCAACATTACAAATTTAGATTTCAGATAACACATTTTCGTCACAATAAATATTAATCACGTGGATGTGGGGATATTAGACAATTTAAGAATTGTTACAGTGCAGTAGCAGACCATTTGACTGGAGTTTCTGCTTCAGTTCTTTGAGTTACCATGATCACTTAGTGCAAAAGCCCCACCAGTCTCCTGTAACTCCACATATTATGTTAATCAATTACTGACGGGGTGGCATAGTGGCTAGCACTGCTGCCTCACAGCAACAGGGACACGGGTTTGATTCCGGCCTCAGGTTATTCTCTGTGTGGAATTTGCACATTCTCCCCTGTGTGGGTTTCCTCCAGGTACTCCCACATTCCAGAAATGTGCAGGGTAGGTGAATTGGCCATGCTGAATTGCCCATGGTGTTCAGGGATGTGCAGGGTGCATTAAGTCAGAGTTAATTGTAAATTAGTAGGGGAATACTTTGGACGATCAGTGTGGACTTGGTGCGCCGAAGGGCCTGTTTCCACAATGTAGGAGTTCTATAATGTATTGTCTTTTGAGTGCCTCACTTAAATTTATCTCAACAACACTTTCATGCAGTACATTCCTCTCGCCCTGTGAAACCATTTTTGACTTGTTTCACAATTACTTCTTTTACGGATTGCTTTAAACCTGTACCCTCTTTTTCATTATTTATGAGCTGGAATATCATTCTCCCTATCTCCCATACTCACACCTTTCACAACCTTGAAACCTTCAATCACATTGCCCTTTGTCTTTTCCTCACTCAGCCTCACCATTTCCAACCTATCTTCAAAACTGAACACTATATTCCAACTGAGGTCTGAAGAGCGTCTGGTAAATGTTTAGTGCATCCTCCCTACTTCTCTAATCTACATCACTACTAATAAAGCCGAGAATATTGCATCATTTGCACTCTTTCCTCTCCTACCATCATTATTGGGTGATGTGGGAATAGTAATGTAAATAGTAATGTACTGTAATAGTAATTACTCTGCAAAGAATGCCCCTTCCATTCAATGCCTTTAATTCATATTGTCTCCTGATATTTTTGTACCAAATGGATCACGTCAACCATTTCTGGGTCACTGCAAAATTACCTGTGTGTTGCTGAAATATCAACATTTCATTTCAAAATTACTGCAATGTTTGTGTGTGTTTTCACATGTCCTGTAGTTGGGAAATGCTATATTATTGAAAATTATTCCTTACATTTGGCACTCCACTCTGGGGTTTATTATCAATGTGATACAGTGTTAAGCTGCATCACAGCTGGGAAACACAAACACGATTATCCCCAATACTCACATTTTGGTGACATGGTGACAGACATGCAGGTACTCTCCTCACTGACAGGAATCTTAACATTGAAGCAGTGACACCATGGAACCATTCAGTCTACCATCCCTGATACTACCCCATCACCACCTGGTTTCACCACATCCAAACTACACCAGACTGCACTGTGACTTCTAATGACCTTTTATCTGCTGTGGACTGTTCAGGTTTGAACGTGTTCATTGCAGGTTACATTAGGATTGTAAATATCACTTCACTGATGAACAGAATTGCAGTTATCAAGTAAATAGAAGAATTTATTTTCGTAACTGATACGAAACACAAATTGACAAAATCAATTCACATGCTATTCATTTGTTTATACTAAAATACATCTCTGGATCTATATAGTGAGTACATACACCTTGGGGCCTACAGTACAAATGAACGATCTTTAAGAGATGGTGTCTGAAGAGCGTGTTGTTCAGGAGCAGCAGGTACATTTCTCAGAGGTTTTCCCTTTACACACACAGCCATTGGCACAGTTGGTGCATGCTGCAGGACAGCAAGAGCAGCAACCTGAGAGGAGAGGACAAAGACACAAATCACTCACAATCAATTCGTTCACTGAAAGCTCCCACAGCCTCCCATGACAACACCCAGCTCCTCCCTCACAAACCCATCGGTCTCCCATCTCCCAGTCACCTCCCTGAAGAGGCTCAGCAGCACATCCCAGTGAGAGACAGTTTGAGGCAAGATGTTCCTGTCACTATCTCCACAACACGGTTTCGAATGAGAAATCTATAAGATCACCGCTTTCCGATGACAACCTCAGACATTGTTTTAAGCAGTAGCTTCTGGTCTGGAGATTCTTCCGATTGGACATTGTAGAAATCGGATGGCAATTCAATCCGGTGTAATCCCGGATCATGCATGTGTCTGTGGTGTCCCTGTGTGAGTTGTGCCCAGGACTATGTGCCACACCAATAGAACGGGAGCAGTTTGAAAGCCTGTCCCAGTGACTCACTTTTCCGGCAGCGTCCAGCTTTGCTGGTGGCACATTGACAGTTGGAGCATCTGCAGGTGTTTTCACAGGAGCAGGATCCTGAAAAGAGGAAAAACACAGAGAGTGAGTGGTGTGCACCGCCCAGCAATGGCCCCAGGCACGGGCTGGGCACGGGGCCCGGCTCTTTGTGCCATTGCCCTGGGCTGCAGTGAGTTGAAGAAGCAGCCTGGCCCTCCCTGCAATGCTGCTGTCTCCCAGTCAGACTGAGGCCCCGCACTGGGACACTGTGCTGAAAGCACTTGCACCAAGCCCCACTCACCATCCAGGCACACACAGGGCTTCGGGTCCGACATCTCACCAACTTCTTCTGCAGCTTCGAGTCGGCTCCAATCCGCGCTTCTCGACCTTGTGCCGTTTGCTGAAGCCGAGCCGAGCTTTATGAGCTTGTGATGGGAGGCTAACCGGCTGCAAAACGGGCAACGGGCGGCTCGGCGCTACCTGAATGCACACGGCCCACGGAGTGAGTCAGCGGCTGGAGGTTTGAATTGCAGCCGCTTCCTTCATTCACAACAAGGCCCGAAGGGATTTCTCAATCAGTGTAATACAGAGATCCTGTGTTGGGAAATATTTGGAGAGTGAGTGAAACCACACTGTAGGGCTCAGGGTAGGTATGGTCTGCACTCTGTCCATCGCCTCACTTATCATTTTCTTTCTCGCAAATCAAAGTCATTTACCTTTTAAAATTAGTTAATTTAACGAGCTTTCTAGGATAGTAAACGGCTGAATAGATTGGTCATGAAAGAAATAATAAAAGTACATGCAAATACACAGAATGGAAATAAGGGAGAAATGATCAGTCTCTGAGCTAATTCTGTGTTGGAGGCGATGTTTCTCACAACCAAAATGCAGGATTGGACCAATTCTCTGCTGCTTGTACACCTTTCCGTATGTAAAAGAAATTGTGTACCTCCCCAAATATGAACAGAGACTGAGTGGCTGATGCAAAACACGACAAATCCATTTTGTCCAACGTATATCATTCCCAGCTCTGTGTGTCCTTGTTCTTTAATTTAGTTGTGACGTGTCTGCCCATTTCCCCCTTCTCCTTTTCTGAGCCGTTTATTATCTCCCTAATTACTCACTACTCTCCTGATCTCCCATTCCTGAGCAAACCTGGAGACCTCCCTCGAGTTGGGGTTAGTGCCAGAGGATGGGAGTATTACACAATTACTCTCTTGTTCAAAAAGGAGATGCCCAGCAATTACAGACCCATCAGTTCAATTCTGGTCTTGTGGAAAATTCTTGAATACGAGTTTGGGACAACTAATGCTGACACGGGCATATATCAGATCATTAGGTAAAGTCAAAATAGCAACATTGCAACTTTTTATCTAACTTGCTGAACGTTTATGAAGACATAAAAGAGAAGATGGATGAGGTTCATGCCATCAATATCATGTACATGATTACCAGAAACCAATTTGAATCAGTCTCACACATCAGACCTGCGAGAAAGCTTATTGCTCCGACAAAGTGAAGCTACAGTGACAATGTACATAGAAAGCAAAGCAGGAAACCGAGGAAAGGTTAATTGATGTTGTTCGTTATGGAGCAAGTTGTCTGATGCTGTTTCCTGAGTCACTATTGGGATACTTACACTTCCTGGTTTACTCGAAAGGATCTTGGAGTGCACGAGGCAATTTCAAACTTTGCAGATGATGCAAAACTTCGAAACATTGTTAAGTGTGAGGAAGATAATGTAGAGCTGTCAATGGTTGAAGACATGTTGTTGGAGTGGGTAAAGAAGTGGCTGATGAAATTCAGTGAGGCAAACTGTGAGATGATACATTTTATGGTAAAACATGGAGTTGCAGTAAACAAGAATGGCTACTAATTTAAGTGGGTAAGGAACAGAGAGACATGGCAGTATATGTGCATAAGGGTTTCAAGATGGCAGAACAGGTTGAGAGCACAGTTACTTGCCTATGCTGACTAGATACCTAACATAATCCAACCCCATTTGCCAATGTTTTGCCCATATCCGATACACTAAAAACCCTTCCTATTCATGTATCCATCCAGCTCCCCTTAAAATGTTGTTATTGTGCCAGCCTTAACCGCTTCCTCTGTCAGCTCAGTCCATACACCGACCATCCACTGCCTGAAATGTTTGCCCCTTAGGTCCATTTTAAATCTGTGCCTTCTCACCTAAATGTATGCCCTTCTCCTTCTTTCTCCTTCTCCACAGTAAACACTGATGCAAAATACTCATCTGGTATCTCAACCATCTGCTGTTGCTCACCAACACCCCCCACCAATAACCTGCCTTGATGATCTTTAAAGGGCTCTATTCTCTCCCGAGTTACTTGTTTGACATTAATGCACTGGTAGTTTCTCTTTGGATTCTCCTTAAGCCTATTTTCCAAAAGCTATCTCCCATGTTCTCTTTTGCCCTTCTGGTTCCCTGTGAAGTATACTCCTCTTTCCTTAATACTCCTCAAGGGATCCATTCAGTATCTGCTGTCTAAGACGTTTTGGACTCCTCTATTCTGGGAAAAAGTTCTTGGGTCCCTCATGATTTTATAAAACTCTGAATGGTGACCCCTCACCTCCAATACTCCAGGGAAAACAGTCCCATCCTATTCCATCTCTCCCCAAAGCTTACAATTCTGCAACCCCAGCAACAACCTTGTAAACCTTTTCTGAGCCCTTCTAAGTTTCACAATACTCTCCCTGTATCAGAGAAACCAGAAATGAATGGACTATTCAATAGCCTATCCAATGTTCTGTACAGATACAAATGACCTCCCAACACATATCAATGCACTGACCAATAAAGGCAAGTGCACCAAATGCCTTCTTCATACCCTGTGCACCTGCTCCTTCAAAAGCATCGCTACTCCACCCTCCTTGTCTCCTACCCTCACATCAATCAGTGTCTAAATAGCTAGTTCTCCCTGTATTCCATGCGATCTAACCTTGCTAAACAGTCTACCATGCAGAACTTTGTTGAATGCCTTGATAAACTCCATATAGACTGTCCACAACTATACGTTCATTAATCTTCTTTTACACTTCTTCAAAACCCTCAATCAAGTTACTGACACATGAACTCCCCCACAGAAAGTCATGTGGCCTGTTAGTAATCATTCTTTGCCTTTCCGAGTACATGTAAATCTTGTCCCTCAGAATGACCTCCATCACTGACATCAGGCTCACCGGTCTGCAGATCTTTGACTTTTCCTCACCATCTTTCTTCAATAATGGCATCACATTAGCCTATCTCTAGTCTACTGGCACCTTACCTGTGGCTATCAATGATACAAATATCTCAGGAAGGGGCCCAGAATGCACTTCCCTACCTTCCAACAAAGTTCTGGGGTACACCTGAGCAGGTCCTGGCAATTTGTATGCATTTTAAGACCTCCAGCACCTCCTCTTCTGTAAATGAATACTTTTCAACTATCACAATGTACTTCTCCAAGTTTTCTACCTTCTTTCTCCTTCTCCACAGTAAACACTGATGCAAAATACTCATCTGGTATCTCATCCAGCTGCTGTTGCTCCCCCCCCCCCCCCCACCCCATAACCTGCCATGTTGATCTTTAAAGGGCTCTATTCTCTCCCGAGTTACTTGTTTGGCATTAATGCACTGGTAGTCTCTCTTTGGAATCTCCTTAAGCCTATTTTCCAAAAGCTATCTCCCATGGTCTCTTTTGCACTTCTGGTTCCCTGTGAAGTATACTCCTCTTTCCTTAATACTCCTCAAGGGATCCATTCAGTATCAGCTGTTTATATCTATCATATGTCTCCTTCTTTTTCTTGACCAGGCCTCAATTTTCCTCGTCCTCCAGCATTCCCTACACCGAACAACCTTGTGCTTCATTCGAACGGGAACGTGCTGTCTCTGGGCTCTCGTTACCTCATTTTTCAAGGTCTCCCACTTTCCCGCCCAGAATCAACTTCTGAAAGTTCTTGTTGAGCATCATCAAGTTAGCCTTCCGCCAATCTCAAACTTTAACTTTTATATCAGGTCTATGATTTTCCACAACTATTTTAAAACTAATGCAATTATGTTTATGTTCACTGTCCCAAAGTCTTCCCCTACTGACACCTCAGTCACTTGCCATATTAGCATGTGATACGGTAGGAATGATTCACAATGGTGTGGAGTACAGGAATGGGGAGGTTACATTGATCCTGTACATATAAGACACGTGTCACAAAGCAGCTGGAGTATTGTCTTCAGTTTAGAAGATAGATTGGAAATGGTGAGACAGTCTGTGGGGAATCTGTGGAAAACATTGTCACAGGAGGCTGTCGAGGGCAAGTCGTTGGGTGTCTCTGAGAGAAACAGATTCTTGACGAACAAGGTGCTTGAAGGATATGGGCAGAAGGCAAGAGAATCGAGTTAATAAACATATCAGCCATGATCGAACGGCGGAGTAGACTCGGTGGAGGAAAGGTGACTCTGTCCTGTACGATTCGATGATTCTATGAGCTGGGAGAGCGATTGGAAAGCAGCAAATATCCCGAGTGGAAAGAGGAAATGTCAGGTCAAACAGAAAGTGCTGTCCCTGCCTCCCCCAGACCGTGACGGGGAATCGTGTTCCAGACGCTCGGACACTGGCTGATCCCACAGGAACTGCTGACACGTTACACTGATTGAGAAATCCCTTCGGGCCGTGTTGTTAATGAAGGAAGCTGCTGCAATTCAAACCTCCAGCCGCTGACTCACTCCGGTGTGCCGTGTGCATTCAGGTAGCGCCGAGCCGCCCGTTGCCCCGTTTAGCAGCCGGTTCGCCTCCCATCACAATCTCATAAAGCTCGGCTCGGTTTCAGAAAACGGCACAAGGTCGAGAAGCGCGGATTGGAACCGGCTGGAAGCTGCAGAAGAAGTTGGTTAGATGTCGGACCCGAAGCCCTGTGTGTGCCTGGATGGTGAGTGGGGCTTGGTGCAAGTGCTTTCAGCACAGTGTCCCAGTGCGGGGCCTCAGTCTGACTGAGAGACAGCAGCATTGCAGGGAGCGCCAGGCTGCTTCTTCAACTCACTGCAGCCCAGGGCAATGGCACAAAGAGCCGGGCCCCGTGCCCAGCCCGTGCCTGGGGCCATTGCTGGGCGGTGCACACCACTCACTCTCTGTGTTTTTCCTCTTTTCAGGATCCTGCTCCTGTGAAAACATCTGCAGATGCTCCAACTGTCAATGTGCCACCAGCCAAGCTGGACGCTGCCAGAAAAGTGAGTCAATGGGACAGGCTTTCAAACTGCTCCCGTTCTATTGATGTGACACATAGTCCTGGGCACAACTCACAAAGGGACACCACAGACACATACATGATCCGGGATTACACCGGATTGAATTGCCATCCGATTTCTACAATGTCCAATCGGAAGAATCTTCAGACCAGAAGCCGCTGCTTAAAGCAATGTATGAGGTTCCCATCGGAAAGCACTGATCTTATAGACTTCTCATTAGAAACCGTGTTGTGGAGATAGTGACAGGAACATCTTGCCTCAAACTGTCTCTCACTGGGATGTGCCGCTGAGTCTCGTCAGGGGATGATTGGGAGATGGGAGACCGATGGGTTTGTGAGGGAGGAGCTGGGTGCTGTCATGGGAGGCTGTGGGAGCTTTCAGTGAACGAATTGATTGTGAGTGATTTGTGTCTTTGTCCTCTCCTCTCAGGTTGCTGCTCTTGCTGTCCTGCAGCATGCACCAACTGTGCCAATGGCTGTGTGTGTAAAGGGAAAACCTCTGAGAAATGTACCTGCTGCTCCTGAACAACACGCTCTTCAGACACAATCTCTGAAAGATTGTCCATTTGTATTGTATTCTCCAAGCTGCATATTTTTGTTATGTAGCTCCAAGGATTTGTGTATTATTGTGAATCATTGCAAGTTTATTGAATGTTGTTTTGCTTGTCTTTTGATATAAGTACCTGAATAAAATTCCACACTGTGATACATTTGAAAAGTCCTCTCTTTTATTTCTTAAATGAGCGACGATGCAACAAATCGGAAATGCCATTGAGCGATCTGTGCAGAACCCGCACTGCATACTATTAAACTTTGAAGCCAGATTGTTGTCTGTGTCAGTCGAGTAAATGAGGTTAAACTCTCTGCGGGCGGACCAGTTTCAGGAATGGTGGTGTGGGGAATTCATTGGCAGTTCGGCTAATGCTCGTATGCAACAGTGATGCAGCATCCCATTATGAACAACACCATAAATTGGATATTAGTCTGTTCCATCTGTCAGCTTATTGTGCATACTCAAGTTTATGAAACAGATTACTTGAAAGAATTTTAAAAAGATCAGTCATGTGTTCCTGTGTTCCAGGCAATATTTCTCCCACTCTGAAATGTATGAATTGGTTAAGTGTCAAATGCCTCTGTAAGCATTAGCAGAGATTTAATGAATAATGCCAACCTAAAGAATGCGATTTCAGCCACTGTGCCATGACAAGCTCTTCGTATCATTTTTATTGTGTTTCGTCTGTCATGTGTTTGTTCACTTTCCCATTCTGTTCTCTTCAGCCTCTTGTTCTCCATCTCATTGTTTACGCTTATTGTGTTGTTCAAAGCTGAAGCAAACCAGAAAATTCCCTGGGCTTGGAGTTCAATTAAGACAGGGAGAGAATTACAAAATTGTCCCCTTGTTCAAAAGCAAGTGTAAGGTGAAGCCCAGTCTTTATAGACCAGTTATTTCAACCTTGGTAGAAGAGAAACTTTGAAGAAGAAAATCCTGCTATAAAATTAGATAGATTTCCTGGTGGTGGAAATTGAATAAAGATTCGTACACCTTGTGTCTCTCACTGTGTCTCACACCTGCACACACACAACATGGGTGCTGGGCAAAATATAATCACTACTGCAGTTAGTTGGTAGTGTGGGGGTAAAGAAATAAAAAAGAAAAAAAGAAAAAAGAAGAAAACAAGAAAAATATAAAATGAGAGAGATGTTGATTAATTAGGTAGTGTCAGAATCTTTCCTGGATGTTATCTCTCTGGTATTCTCTGTTGAGAGGACCTCAGTCTGTGGGCCTTACCTCAAAGTTGGAAAATAAAAGTCAAAGGAGGATGTGGTGCTGATTTGGACACAGCAAATAACCTTCCTCTGGAGGCAGACAACATGCTTAAAGTACTTGTTGAAATATATTTACATCCTCCCTTCTCTAGGTAGGAGAATGTTTTTTCAGTAACGGAAATGGAGGAGTTGAAAGTGGATTTGATACCTTCTATAACAAGGACTTCAAGTGTTTACTGCCATCCAAGTCAAAAACTCAACCCATGGAGATGACATGTATTCAGGATTAATGAGTTTGAATTTGGGCAGGAATATGAGTGGATGTGGCAACAACACTCTAATCTTCTGAGAATTATGTCAGAGGTCTTAGCAAATATAAGGGGAGATAAATCTCCAGGAACTGATGAAGTGTATCCCAGCATGTTGTAGGAAGTTGTTGAGGAAAGTATCGGGCCCCTGGCTGAACTGCTTGCATTATGTACGAACACAGGTGAAGTATTGGAGGACTGGGGAGTGGCTAACGTTGTGCCACGGTTTAAGGAAGGCTGTAAGGAGGAGCCTGGAAAATAGAGACCTGTGAGTCTGACATCAATGGTGGGTAATTTGTTGGAACTGAATCTGAAAGATTGAATGTTCATGCATTTGGAGAGGCAAGGACTGATTCGGGATAGTCAGCCTGGCTTTGTACAAGGAGAAGCTTGTTTCAGAACATGGATTGAATTTTGTTAATGAAGTAACCCAAATGATTGTTGAGGGCAGAGCCATAGAGGTTATTTACTTGGACATCAATAAAGTGTTTGACAAGATTTGGGATGGTAGACTAATTTATAAAGTTCGATCACATAGGCTTAAGGGTGAGCTTGCCAACTGGACACAAAATTGGGTTTATGGTGGGAGACAGACAATAAATATTAATCACCTGGATGTGGAGATACAAGGCAGAATAATAGACAGTCTCAGATTCTCAGAATTGTTACAGTGCACTAGGAGACCATTTAACCATAATTTATGCATCAGCTCTATAGGTGACCATCATCACTTAGTGCCATATTCCAACCCTTTCCCTCTAACCCTGCTCATTACATTCATCAAATAGTGATGTAAAGTTCTTTTCAATACCTTAATAAAGCCTTCATCTTGCTCTACGAAAATATTTTTGTCTCCTTTCATAATGTCTTCTTTTATACATTGTTTTAAACATGTGCCTTCTTCTTCATCATCCTTTAGTGAGTTGGAATATCATTCTGCATCTCTTTCTTGCCCAGGCCTTCACGACTTTGAAAACTTCAATCAAACTTCCCCTTGGCCTTTTCCTCTCCAAGTAAATCAGTCTCACCATTTACAATCCATCTTCAAGACTGGAAGCAATCATAGAATTCCTATTGTGTGGAAGCACTTCTTTTGGCACACTGGCCCTCTGAAGAGCTTCCCACCCTTTCCCACCTCCTGATCCTATCACTGTCACCCTGTACTATGCACGGCCAAATGCACATTTTGGATCATGGAAAGAACCAGGAGGAAACCCATTCAGCTATGGGCAGAACATACAAACTCCACACAGACAGTCAGCTGAGGGTGGGATTGAACCCAATTCCCTGGAACGGTCAGGCAGCAGTGCTGATCACTGAGCCACCTTGCTGCCAATATTCTAGCTGAGGTGTGATGAGTGTCTAACAAATGCTTAGTGTATCCTCCCTCCTACTGTACTCTGCATCAATATTTATAAAGCATAGAATAAGGCACCAATTTTGCCAGGTCCCTCGGCTAATGCATACCCTTTAAATTCAATTGCTTTAATTTATGTTGCCTCTCCATATTTTCAAACCAAATCGATCATGTCAACTAGTTATAAGTTTGCAAAATTGACGGTGTGTTTCAAAAATGTCACCTGTGTATTTTGAAATTACTGCATTGTCTGAGTGCACTTTCAGAAGTCCTGTAATTGAGCTATAACTTTGAAAATCATTCTTTACAGTTCATACTGCACAGTGGGGTTCCTTATGAATGTGACACAGTGTTAAACTGTATCATAACTGGGAAACATAGAAAAGGTTATTCCCAAAATCCAAATGTTCCAGTTTGATTGGGGAGAATTTGTTTCCATTAGCTGGGGAGACTGGGATTGTGGAACCGCCTGAGAATCAGAGGGGGTCAATTTAGAATGGAAATGAGATCGGTGGGCCTATGGAATTCATTGCAGTGAAGGCCGGGATGTTAAATGTCTTCAAAAGCAGAGATTGATAAATTCTTGATCTTGCAATGAATTAAGGGCTACAGGGAGTGTGTGGGTCAGTGGAGTTGAAATGCCCATCAACCATGATAACGTGGCGGAGTGGACTGGATGGGCCAAATGGCCTTACTTCCACTTCTTTGTCTTATGGCCTTATGGTCTTATGGAAATCAAAGATACTCCGGATGGTTATAGCTGTAAAGTGGAGTTGTGTGAACAACCAGATCAGGCATGCTTTATTCAATGGCCGCAGACCACTACCGGCCAAATCACCGACTCCTGCTGCAAATTTGAATCGAGTTGGGGAACAGGAATGTTGGTTGGTGTATAATTTTCAAAGGTGGAAGTCCAATAACAGGCCCTTCAACACAGATGTAACTGCTGTTTGCAATTGCACGTATGGAAGAGTGAAGCTAACTCTATCTTTCCACTTGTTTCTCCTTAATGAACAGCAGAGCCGGTCTGGCACAGTATCAGTCCAGCCTGATGAAAGGTGAAATACATTAAAACTTATTTTAGGTTCAGATTTAAGAAAGTTCAAGCACTATCTCTATGAGCTATTGGATTGTGGATTAACTAACCAATTCTTTTGATATCTACTATTACAACACCAAATGCCAAAATGGAGCAGATGTCAGAAGTGAACAAACAGTTAATTTTATGCAATCAACAGTGAGTTCAAATAATGATTATTTCATCCCAATTAATTACATGTGGTGACATCAAATTTCAAAACAGGACTTTCCAAATAATTTCTTAATTATAGAACGATTTCACAAATTTCTGCCTCCTCTATCAATATTCACCTTTGGGAACCGTTCTTTGAGAATGCTTCACTGCTATTGAGAATTCAGGTGTGAACCATCCATTCACTCATTTCCACACCGAAATTCACAATACCAGTGAACTCTCAAAGAAAGGTACCCTCTGATGAAAATTCATGGAGAGGCAGAAATTTGTAAAATTGCTGTAGAATTAAGAGATTATTTTGAAAATCCTCTTTGGAATTTTGATATCAACACACATAATTAATTGGGATTAAACAATCATTATTTGAACCAACTGTTGGCCTTGAGAATATAGTTCAGCATGAAGAATCTTGTCAGTTAGTCGCTTACAGCTTCATCATTAAGTTTTCAAATGGTCCAAATTATTTCTATAGCAGAGTTGGGTGTTACATTAAGAAAGAATCATGCAGAACATGGGACAATTCAAAGAAAGGAAAAGAAAGATTTGCATGTCTCATAGCACATTAGAAGTATCGGCAATTTGCATTCAGCAAGCTCTGACAAGCAGCATTATCATAGTGACCAGTCAATCTGTTTTGTGTTCTTGAAGGTTAAATATCGGTCATGGATTATTCCTCCACTCTCTTTTGAAATAGGGACATAGATCTTTTGAATGCTAAACTGCAGCCTGAGCTGGCTGCTTGAGAGAATGTAAAAGCACCTCTGGCAGTGTGGCATTTCTTCAGCTCTGGAGGGTTAGCCTGAATTCTTGAGGAAACCCACGAGTGGGATTTGATCTGACTCAGATGCAAGATTGCTGTCAACCATTGCACAATAAATGCTGGCGTAATGCATCAATTTAAACACTTCAGTGTATTAAAGAACAATCATTCATAAAGTCCAGTCAACCACGTCAGAAGAAAGATGCTTCATTCATTAAACTTGTAAAAGTGCAGTAACTAACAATTTAAATCTGATATTACATAAAGTGTGATATTTTTTATTTCCATTCAACATAACACTTAAATGTTATGGTGCCATGCTACACTTAAAATTGCATGTTACATTTACAAGCTACAGCAGTTACATTTCACACCAAATGTTTTCTGGTCCATAGAGGTTGAGAGCTTTATCCATGGGTTTGAGACCAAAATTGTACTAATGTGGGAGGGCCTTAAATGGTAACTTTATTATATTGGGCCTTTGCAGCAGCTGTTTCAAGCTTCGGGAGTCTCTGAGCATTTCATTTTGACGTGTAACCCCTCATCAGGAACAGCGTACCAAAACATAGAGCACATTTCATCAAATTGAATGTTCTTCACCAGCATCTTGGTCTGCATCCCAGGCAACAGTTCACCATGTGAATGAATTGTTTTTGAAATGGCCGTCTTCGTATCAGCAAAAGAAAACCTATTTCATTGTGCTGTGGCAGTCTCATTCACTTTATTTAATAAATGATAGTTCTAAAGAGATCTGGATGTTTAGGGAATGAGCTGGCATCATAGAATTATAGAATCCCAACAGTGTTGAAGCATTCAGCCCATCAACTCCACACCAACCACCAAAATAGCATGCCAAACACATCCACCCACCCATCCACCCTATCCCTGTAACCCAGCATTTCCAAAGTCTAGTCCACCTTGCCTGCACATCCCTGGACAATCATGGAATGTTCCATCAGATTATGTTTTAAACCACAATGCCATCTGGTGTGATCTGGTGAAAGAGGTTTTCTGTGGAGCTTGAACAGTGAAAGATGCAAAATCTTCAACGAAATTGACCACAGATAGGATTGCTGAGCTCTTCAGACATAACATAGAATTTGAATATTAGTTTTGTGGATGTGTATGTGTGGGTGGGGTGGAGGTGTTTCAGGTAATCAGAATTACTGCAGTTTACCTTTCACACATCATTAATAAATACTGAATTTTCAAATTTACCGTTATCCCTTTGTGAGGTACTTGCAGGCTCTTAACACTGGTTGTCTCGTGGCTTAGTTCTTGACACAGTAAATCTGATTACTCAGTCTGGAATGCTCAGCTTCACATTAGGAGATGTCTACGATTTGTTGCTGTCTGATCATTGTCTTCCTCTGAGTTGTCCAACATTAACTAAAACTACCTACTTGTCATTCCCTAGATCATTTGTTTTTAACTCCCGCATTGAAAAATACTCACTAAAATTGTCAATACTTATCACAAGTTTAGTTCTGTCATGTTGAGAACTTCAGTGACATCTTTCTGCTTCAGCACCTTGTGTGCTTTACAAACCGTTTTCTAAGATAATACCGATTAACTTATGCATCTTCAAATTCTTGCAATATTCCAGTTTTGGCAAGCCAAATCTGACCTCTCAAACAATTATTTCAAGGAGCAACTTACACACACATAAGCAATCCTGACCTATTGCAGCATTAGCACGTTGAGGTGGGCAGTGGTTTCTTACAACTTTCGTAAAATCACAGTGTCATGACCATCAACTTACATTTGAAAATAAAGGGTGATGTAAGTTGGATTGGCACCTCAATGACAAGTTTTCCACCTGTGTCCACTCGGGTGATGTTCCCCCATGCCCAAAAGTTAATTTCACATGATATCTTCAGTTTATTGATGTTGTCAAATGTAGTGATAACAGACAATGCATAAAAGAAACTAATACAGTCCAGGGAGACAAGTGATCAATCACAAGAAAACTTGAGCACCTACAAACAATTTCTGGTTCTGATTCTGTTTTCTGACAAGAGGTAATCTCCTTTTCTCAGTAGCGTCCACAACTTGCAATTACAGCACAGTTTATATTGAGTAAAATGCCAAATGTACTTCACAAGAGTGACATCAAACAAACACCAAACTACCTAGGATAGCATAAAGACAAGCCAACAAACAAGTACCTTAAAGAACACAAATAAATCGACAGATGGAAAGATTTAAGGATCAAGCTGAAAGATTATGGTCTGACAGCGATAGATATAAACATCAATTGCAGAAATATATGAGAGGACAGATATTAAAGAGTGCAGAGTTGTTGGAGATACATCTCAGTGGACGCTGGAGAGGCAATAAGAATCTCAGTTATTGATGAGTTTTAAAACAAGAATAGAATTTGACAATATTTGCAGCTAAAACACTGTTGCAAAATGTGTTGCTGGAAAAGCGCAGCAGGTCAGGCAGCATCAAAGAAGCAGGAGAATCGATGTTTCAGGCTAAAACACTGTTCAAGAATATCTGGATAATAGATTGTGAGTGATTTGTGTCTTTGTCCTCTCCTCTCAGGTTGCTGCTCTTGCTGTCCTGCAGCATGCACCAACTGTGCCAATGGCTGTGTGTGTAAAGGGAAAATCTCTGAGATATGTACCTGCTGCTCCTGAACAACGCACTCTTCAGACACAACCTCTGAAAGATTGTCCATTTGTTCTGTAATCCCCAAGGTGTATGTCCTCACTATGTAGATCCAGAGTTTTATTTTAGTATAAACTAATGAATTGCATGTGAATTGATTTTGTCAATTTGTGTTTCGTATCAGTTACTAAAATAAATTCTTCTATTTACTTGATAACTGCAAATCTGTTCATCAGTGAAGTGATATTTACAATCTTAATGTAACCTGCAATGAACATGTTCAAACCTGAACAGTCCACAGCAGATAAAAGGTCATTAGAAGTCACAGTACAGTCTGGTGTAGTTTGGTGGATGTGGTGAAACCAGGTGGTGATGGGGTAGTATCAGGGATGGTGGAGTGAATGGTTCCATGGTGTCACTGCTTCAATGTTAAGATTCCTGTCAGTGAGGAGAGTACCTGCATGTCTGTCACCATGTCACCAAAATGTGAGTATTGGGGATAATCGTGTTTGTGTTTCCCAGCTGTGATGCAGCTTAACACTGTATCCCACTGATAAGAAACCCCAGAGAGGGGTGCCAACTGTAAAGAATAATTTTCAATAATATAGCATTTCCCAACTACAGGACATCTGAAAGCACACATAGACATTGCAGTAATTTTGAAATGAAATGTTGATATTTCAGCAACAAACAGGTAATTTTGCAGTGACCCAGAAATGGTTGACATGATCCATTTGGTACAAAAATATCAGGAGGCTATATGAATGAAAGGCACTGAATGGAAGGGGCATACATTTGCAGAGGGACCTGGCGGTATTCCCACATCACCCAGTAATGATGTTAGGAGAGGGAAAGAGTGCAAATGATGCAATATTCTCAGCTTTATTAGTAGTGATGTAGATTAGAGAAGTAGGGAGGATGCACTACACTTTTACCAGACGCTCATCAGACCTCAGTTGGAATATAGTGTTCAGTTTTGAAGATAGTTTGGAAATGGTGAGGCTGAGTGAGGAAAAGACAAAGGGCAATGTGATTGAAGGTTTCAAGGTTGTGAAAGGTGTGAGTATGGGAGATAGGGAGAATGATATTCCAGCTCATAAATAATGAAAAAGAGGGTACAGGTTTCAAGCAATCTGTAAAAGAAGTAATTTTGATACAAGTCAAAAATGGTTTCACAGGGCGAGAGGAATGTACTGCATGAAAGTGTTGTTGAGATAAATTTAAGTGAGGCACTCAAAAGACGATACATTATAGAACTCCTACATTGTGGAAACAGGCCGTTCGGCCCAACAAGTCCACACTGATCGTCCAAAGTATTCCCCTACTAATTTACATTTAACCCTGACTAAATGCACCCTACACATCCCTGAACACCATGGGCAATTCAGCATGGCCAATTCACCTAACCTGCACATTTCAGGAATGTGGGAGGACCTGGAGGAAACCCACACAGGGGAGAATGTGCAAATTCCACACAGACAATAACCTGAGGCTGGAATCAAACCCGTGTCCCTGGTGCTGTGAGGCAGCAGTGCTAACCACTGAGCCACCCCGTCAGTAATTGATTAGCATAATATGTGGAGTTACAGGAGACTGGTGGGGCTTTTGCACTAAGTGATCATGGTAACTCAAAGAACTGAAGCAGAAACTCCAGTCACATGGACTGCTACTGCACTGTAACAATTCTTACATTGTCTAATATCACGCCTTGTATCCCCACATCCAGGTGATTAATATTTATTGTGATGAAAATGTGTTATCTGAAATCTAAATTTGTAATGTTGGCACATATATATAACAAATAGTTTGGACACAACAACTTGCAGAGCTTCCCATAACTGAAGGATGAAAAGTGTTTGTTTTCATTGTGGGTAGTTTTAAATAATCACATGATTCATGATTTTGTGAATAATCTTTACATCTTTGTTTGAATAAATGTTACTTGCAGTGCATGACTTAGGGTCAGTGTCACTGAAGCAACCTGATTGACTTGTTTCAGATACACAACTGAACTGAGTCTAAAATATGTATAATTAGTAATATCACCATCACTCCCTTTTTAAATTCAAACTTCGAGGTGACATGAAAACAGATCCGTTCACACTTCCCCTTTTGGTTCTAACATGACCAGAAACACTGTATACATATCAAAAATATTGTCCGCAGTATATGACTACTACATACTTCTCTCCAATTTAAAAAAAATAAATGTTCACCATTACACACAGTCACCAGTCCCGGAGCCACATTTCTGTTGATGTTCCCATGTCTGATTAATATCAGGTGGTTCCATTTCACTGACATGCAGATTTATTTGACAGTGTTGAAACTACTTTTGCAAGTCTAGATGGGAACATCATCACCTGCATTCCTGCCCACAATCCTGCTTCTTGTAAATCCACAGAGCGCACATCAAGTGTACTGTTATTGGATTGTCAATCTTCTTGAAAGAACTTTATCAAGTTTGATTAACATGACTATATGGTATCTTTAATTTATAAAACAATTTATTCTTTAAATGCCAATCAATTTTGTCCAGGAATATTGCATCCATAATGATCCCCAGTAGAAACGTTTAACTGACTGACCTGTAGTTCCAAGGTTTGCAATTCAACATTTTATTTCTAAATGGGTGTGCAACATTTGCAATTAGAGACCTTGAGTCATAGAACGTGGAAACTCAGGCCACCGTCCGTCATGTTTTCAAACTTAACGAGTCCCATCTCCCTGCACTTGGCTCACATCCCACCAAACCTTTCCCATTTATAATCGCACCCAAATTTCTTTTAAGTGTTGGAACTGTCCCTGGATCCATCACTTTCTCTGGCAATTTATTCCACACCCGAACCGCTCACTTCAAAAAAATTGCGCTTCATTTCCTTTTTAAATCTTTTTCGTCTCACCAGAAAAATTAGCCCCCTAGTTTTCAACTCCCTCAATCAACCTGAATGTATCCCATGTTGATTGGTTGAGTTGTATGATTTGATGATCGTCAACATGTGAAATCCTCATTATCCAAATTGTCCAATCAACTTTCAACTCCTTTCGACTCCTCCATTACTATTACATCAGCAATGTTCTGTTCCCGAGAGAAGAAGGTGATCAAAATGAACATCATCCAGTATTTTCAGCATGTTGCCTGCACACAGAGTGAGTCTCCTTGTCAGTTCCAAATCGGCACCACATCCTCCTTTGACTATTGTTTTGTTACTTATGTGTTTATTGGGTAAACGTCCAGAGTCTGAGGTCCTTTCAACAGACAGCACAGAAGGGCTAAAATCCAGGCTAGATGCTGAATATACCTAATTAATCAACAGCTGTCCGTGTGACAATTTTATACCAAGTTATTTATGTTTATATCGTTTATGTTTGTATCATTCATTAAATCTCTGTTAATGCTTACAGAGGCACGGGATTCATTTTACACAGAAAGATGGACAGACAGCAAAGACTGACCAATTGACCCATTTTGGATCATGAGAAACATTGTCTGGAACACTTAAAACCTTGCGCCTTCTTTTCTTCAAACACCTTTAAAGAATATGATTCAGAAACCTGAGGGTGCAGAATAAGCTGACAGATAGAATAGGCTGATATCTAATTTATAGTATAGTTCTTAATGGAATGCTGCTTCATTTCTGTATAAGAACAACAACAGAACTACCACTGAATTATTCAATCCATTATTCCTGAAAGTGGGTCAGCAGCACAGGGTTTAACCTCATTTACCAAGCTGACACAGACATTAATGTGGCTTCACAGTTTGATATTATGCAATGTGGTTTGTGCATGCAATGGTGGCTCAATATCATTTCCTATGCATTATATAGCCGCTCATTTCAGAAAAATATATGACTTTTCAAGTGTTTCAAAGATTGAAATTTTATTGAAGTATTCATATAAAAACAAAACAGATTGAACACAGTCAATAAACTGAAATGAGTCACCAACATACACAAATCCTCAGGGCATAGACAGTGAGGACATACAGGTTGGGGAATACATTACAAATGGACAATCTTTCAGAGATTGTGTCTGAAGAGCGTGTTGTTCAGGAGCAGCAGGTACACTTCTCAGAGGTTTTCCCTTTACACACACAGCCATTGGCTCAGTTGGTACATGCTGCAGGACAGCAAGAGCAGCAACCTGAGAGGAGTGGACAAAGACACAAATCACTCACAATCTATTATCCAGATATTTTGGCACAGTGTTTTAGCCTGAAACGTCGATTCTCCTTTTCCTTTGATGCTGCCTGACCTGCTGCGCTTTTCCAGCAACACATTTGACAACAGTGTTTTAACTGCAAATAATGTCGAATTCTATTCTTTTTTTTAAAACTCATCAGTAACTGAGATTCTTATTGCCTCTCCAGCGTCCACTGAGATGTATCTCCAACAACTCTGCACTCTTTAATATCTGTCCTCTCATATATTTCTGCAATTGATGTTTATATCTATCGCTGTCAGACCATAATCTTTCAGCTTGATCCTTAAATCTTTCCATCTGTCGATTTATTTGTGTTCTTTAAGGTACTTGTTTGTTGGCTTGTCTTTATGCTATCCTAGGTAGTTTGGTGTTTGTTTGATGTCACTCTTGTGAAGTACATTTGGCATTTTACTCAATATAAACTGTGCTGTAATTGCAAGTTGTGGACGCTACTGAGAAAAGGAGATTACCTCTTGTCAGAAAACAGAATCAGAACCAGAAATTGTTTGTAGGTGCTCAAGTTTTCTTGTGATTGATCACTTGTCTCCCTGGACTGTATTAGTTTCTTTTATGCATTGTCTGTTATCACTACATTTGACAACATCAATAAACTGAAGATATCATGTGAAATTAACTTTTGGGCATGGGGGAACATCACCCTAGTGGACACAGGTGGAAAACTTGTCATTGAGGTGCCAATCCAACTTACATCACCCTTTATTTTCAAATGTAAGTTGATGGTCATGACACTGTGATTTTACGAAAGTTGTAAGAAACCACTGCCCACCTCAACGTGCTAATGCTGCAATAGGTCAGGATTGCTTATGTGTGTGTAAGTTGCTCCTTGAAATAATTGTTTGAGAGGTCAGATTTGGCTTGCCAAAACTGGAATATTGCAAGAATTTGAAGATGCATAAGTTAATCGGTATTATCTTAGAAAACGGTTTGTAAAGCACACAAGGTGCTGAAGCAGAAAGATGTCACTGAAGTTCTCAACATGACAGAACTAAACTTGTGATAAGTATTGACAATTTTAGTGAGTATTTTTCAATGCGGGAGTTAAAAACAAATGATCTAGGGAATGACAAGTAGGTAGTTTTAGTTAATGTTGGACAACTCAGAGGAAGACAATGATCAGACAGCAACAAATCGTAGACATCTCCTAATGTGAAGCTGAGCATTCCAGACTGAGTAATCAGATTTACTGTGTCAAGAACTAAGCCACGAGACAACCAGTGTTAAGAGCCTGCAAGTACCTCACAAAGGGATAACGGTAAATTTGAAAATTCAGTATTTATTAATGATGTGTGAAAGGTAAACTGCAGTAATTCTGATTACCTGAAACACCTCCACCCCACCCACACATACACATCCACAAAACTAATATTCAAATTCTATGTTATGTCTGAAGAGCTCAGCAATCCTATCTGTGGTCAATTTCGTTGAAGATTTTGCATCTTTCACTGTTCAAGCTCCACAGAAAACCTCTTTCACCAGATCACACCAGATGGCATTGTGGTTTAAAACATAATCTGATGGAACATTCCATGATTGTCCAGGGATGTGCAGGCAAGGTGGACTAGACTTTGGAAATGCTGGGTTACAGGGATAGGGTGGATGGGTGGGTGGATGTGTTTGGCATGCTATTTTGGTGGTTGGTGTGGAGTTGATGGGCTGAATGCTTCAACACTGTTGGGATTCTATAATTCTATGATGCCAGCTCATTCCCTAAACATCCAGATCTCTTTAGAACTATCATTTATTAAATAAAGTGAATGAGACTGCCACAGCACAATGAAATAGGTTTTCTTTTGCTGATACGAAGACGGCCATTTCAAAAACAATTCATTCACATGGGATGCAGACCAAGATGCTGGTGAAGAACATTCAATTTGATGAAATGTGCTCTATGTTTTGCTACGCTGTTCCTGATGAGGGGTTACACGTCAAAATGAAATGCTCAGAGACTCCCGAAGCTTGAAACAGCTGCTGCAAAGGCCCAATATAATAAAGTTAACATTTAAGGCCCTCCCACGTTAGTACAATTTTGGTCTCAAACCCATGGATAAAGCTCTCAACCTCTATGGACCAGAAAACATTTGGCGTGAAATGTAACTGCTGTAGCTTGTAAATGTAACATGCAATTTTAAGTGTAGCATGGCACCATAACATTTAAGTGTTATGTTGAATGGAAATAAAAAATATCACACTTTATGTAATATCAGATTTAAATTGTTAGTTACTGCACTTTTACAAGTTTAATGAATGAAGCATCTTTCTTCTGACGTGGTTGACTGGACTTTATGAATGATTGTTCTTTAATACACTGAAGTGTTTAAATTGATGCATTACGCCAGCATTTATTGTGCAATGGTTGACAGCAATCTTGCATCTGAGTCAGAAAATTCCACGATCAAATCCCACTCGTGGGTTTCCTCAAGAATTCAGGCTAACCCTCCAGAGCTGAAGAAATGCCACACTGCCAGAGGTGCTTTTACATTCTCTCAAGCAGCCAGCTCAGGCTGCAGTTTAGCATTCAAAAGATCTTATGTCCCTATTTCAAAAGAGAGTGGAGGAATAATCCATGACCGATATTTAACCTTCAAGAACACAAAACAGATTGACTGGTCACTATGATAATGCTGCTTGTCAGAGCTTGCTGAATGCAAATTGCCGATACTTCTAATGTGCTATGAGACATGCAAATCTTTCTTTTCCTTTCTTTGAATTGTCCCATGTTCTGCATGATTCTTTCTTAATGTAACACCCAACTCTGCTATAGAAATAATTTGGACCATTTGAAAACTTAATGATGAAGCTGTAAGCGACTAACTGACAAGAATCTTCATGCTGAACTATATTCTCAAGGCCAACAGTTGGTTCAAATAATGATTGTTTAATCCCAATTAATTATGTGTGTTGACATCAAAATTCCAAAGAGGATTTTCAAAATAATCTCTTAATTCTACAGCAATTTTACAAATTTCTGCCTCTCCATGAATTTTCATCAGAGGGAACCTTTCTTTGAGAGTTCACTGTTATTGTGAATTTCGGTGTGGAAATGAGTGAATGGATGGTTCACACCTGAATTCTCAATAGCAGTGAAGCATTCTCAAAGAATGGTTCCCAAAGGTGAATATTGATAGAGGAGGCAGAAATTTGTGAAATCGTTCTATAATTAAGAAATTATTTGGAAAGTCCTGTTTTGAAATTTGATGTCACCACATGTAATTAATTGGGATGAAATAATCATTATTTGAACTCACTGTTGATTGCATAAAATTAACTGTTTGTTCACTTCTGACATCTGCTCCATTTTGGCATTTGGTGTTGTAATAGTAGATATCA
This sequence comes from Chiloscyllium punctatum, assembly GCF_047496795.1. NCBI lineage: Eukaryota > Metazoa > Chordata > Chondrichthyes > Orectolobiformes > Hemiscylliidae > Chiloscyllium > Chiloscyllium punctatum. Next base: position 59,564,309 of record NC_092764.1, on the reverse strand, counting down.
AAAGAATTGGTTAGTTAATCCACAATCCAATAGCTCATAGAGATAGTGCTTGAACTTTCTTAAATCTGAACCTAAAATAAGTTTTAATGTATTTCACCTTTCATCAGGCTGGACTGATACTGTGCCAGACCGGCTCTGCTGTTCATTAAGGAGAAACAAGTGGAAAGATAGAGTTAGCTTCACTCTTCCATACGTGCAATTGCAAACAGCAGTTACATCTGTGTTGAAGGGCCTGTTATTGGACTTCCACCTTTGAAAATTATACACCAACCAACATTCCTGTTCCCCAACTCGATTCAAATTTGCAGCAGGAGTCGGTGATTTGGCCGGTAGTGGTCTGCGGCCATTGAATAAAGCATGCCTGATCTGGTTGTTCACACAACTCCACTTTACAGCTATAACCATCCGGAGTATCTTTGATTTCCATAAGACCATAAGGCCATAAGACAAAGAAGTGGAAGTAAGGCCATTTGGCCCATCCAGTCCACTCCGCCACGTTATCATGGTTGATGGGCATTTCAACTCCACTGACCCACACACTCCCTGTAGCCCTTAATTCATTGCAAGATCAAGAATTTATCAATCTCTGCTTTTGAAGACATTTAACATCCCGGCCTTCACTGCAATGAATTCCATAGGCCCACCGATCTCATTTCCATTCTAAATTGACACACTCTGATTCTCAGGCGGTTCCACAATCCCAGTCTCCCCAGCTAATGGAAACAAATTCTCCCCAATCAAACTGGAACATTTGGATTTTGGGAATAACCTTTTCTATGTTTCCCAGTTATGATACAGTTTAACACTGTGTCACATTCATAAGGAACCCCACTGTGCAGTATGAACTGTAAAGAATGATTTTCAAAGTTATAGCTCAATTACAGGACTTCTGAAAGTGCACTCAGACAATGCAGTAATTTCAAAATACACAGTTGACATTTTTGAAACACACGGTCAATTTTGCAAACTTATAACTAGTTGACATGATCGATTTGGTTTGAAAATATGGAGAGGCAACATAAATTAAAGCAATTGAATTTAAAGGGAATGCATTAGCCGAGGGACCTGGCAAAATTGGTGCCTTATTCTATGCTTTATAAATATTGATGCAGAGTACAGTAGGAGGGAGGATACACTAAGCATTTGTTAGACACTCATCACACCTCAGCTAGAATATTGGCAGCAAGGTGGCTCAGTGATCAGCACTGCTGCCTGACCGTTCCAGGGAATTGGGTTCAATCCCACCCTCAGCTGACTGTCTGTGTGGAGTTTGTATGTTCTGCCCGTAGCTGAATGGGTTTCCTCCTGGTTCTTTCCATGATCCAAAATGTGCATTTGGCCGTGCATAGTACAGGGTGACAGTGATAGGATAAGGAGGTGGGAAAGGGTGGGAAGCTCTTCAGAGGGCTAGTGGGCCAAAAGAAGTGCTTCCACACAATAGGAATTCTATAATTGCTTCCAGTCTTGAAGATGGATTGTAAATGGTGAGACTGATTTACTTGGAGAGGAAAAGACCAAGGAGAAGTTTGATTGAAGTTTTTAAAGTCGTGAAGGCCTGAGCAAGAAAGAGATGCAGAATGATATTCCAACTCACTAAAGGATGATGAAGAAGAAGGCACATGTTTTAAACAATGTATAAAAGAAGACATTATGAAAGGAGACAAAAATATTTTCGTAGAGCAAGATGAAGGCTTTATTAAGGTATTGAAAAGAACTTTACATCACTATTTGATGAATGGAATGAGCAGGGTTAGAGGAAAAGGGTTGGGATATGGCAGTAAGGGATGATGGTCACCTATAGAGCTGATGCATAAATAATGGTTAAATGGTCTCCTAGTGCACTGTAACAATTCTGAGAATCTGAGACTGTCTATTATTCTGCCTTGTATCTCCACATCCAGGTGATTAATATTTATTGTCTGTCTCCCACCATAAACCCAATTTTGTTTCCAGTTGGCAAGTTCACCCTTAAGCCTATGTGATCGAACTTTATAAATTATTCTACCATGCCAAATCTTGTCAAACACTTTATTGATGTCCAAGTCAACAATCTCTATGGCTCTGCTCTCAACAATCATTTGGGTTACTTCATTAAAAAAATTCAATCACTTTTCTGAGACAAGCTTCTCCTTGTACAAAGCCAGGCTGACTATCCCGAATCAGTCCTTGCCTCTCCAAGTGCATGAACATTCAATCTTTCAGATTCAGTTCCAACAAATTACCCACCATTGATGTCAGACTCACAGGTCTCTATTTTCCAGGCTTCTCCTTACAGCCTTCCTTAAACAATGGCACAACGTTAGCCACTCTCCAGTCCTCCAATACTTCACTTGTGTTCGTACATAATGCAAGCAATTGAGCTAGGGGCCCTATAATTTCCTCAACAACTTCCTACAACATGCTGGGATACACTTCATCAGTTCCTGGAGATTTATCTCCCCTTATATTTGCTAAGACCTCTGACATAATTCTCAGATGATTAGAATTTTGTTGCCACATCCAAACGTTTGCTGTTTCCAATTCAGCACCACATCGTCCTTTCACTTTTAGTTTCCAACTTTGAGGTAAGGCCCACAGTCTGAGGTCCTCTCAACAGAGAACACCAGAGAGATAACATTCAGGAAAGATTCTGACACTACCTAATTAATCAACGTCTCTCTCATTTTATTCTTTTCTTGTTTTCTTCTTTATTCTTTTTTTCTTTTTTCTTTCTTTACCCCCAGCACTACCATCTAACTGCGGTAGCAATTGTATTTTCCCCAGCACCCATGTTGTGTGTGTGCAGGTGTGAGACACAGTGAGAGACACAAGGTGTACGAATCTTTATTCAATTTCCACCACCAGGAAATCTTTCTAATTTTATCGCAGGATTTTCTTTCTCAAAGTTTCTCTACTCCCAAGGTTGACATAACTGGTCTATAATTACTGGGCTTCACCTTACAACTTGCTTTTGAACAAGGGGACAATTTTGTAATTCTCTGCCTGTCTTAATTTAACCCCAAACCCGGGGAATTTTCTGGTTTGCTTCAGGTTTGAACAACACAATAAGCGTAAACAATGAAATGGAGAACAAGAGGCTGAAGACAACAGAATGGGAAAGTGAACAGACACATGACAGATGAAACACAATAAAAATGATAGGAAGAGCTGGTAATGGCACAATGGATGAAATCACATTCTTTAGGTTGGCATTATTCATTAAATGCTTACAGAGGCATTTGACTCATACACTGACCAATTCACACATTTCAGAGTGGGAGAAATATTGCCTGGAACACAGGAAGACATGCCTGGTCTTTTTCAAATTCCTTCAAGTAATCTGTTTCATAAACTTGAGTATGCACAATAAGCTGACAGATGGAACAGACTAATATCCAATTTATGGTATAGTTCATAATGGGATGCTGCATCACTGTTGCATCCGAGCATTAGCCGAACTGCCAATGAATTCCCCACACCACCATTCCTGAAACTGGTCCGCCCGCAGAGAGTTTAACCTCATTTACTAGACTGACACTGGCAACAATCTGGCTTCAAAGTTTAATAGTATGCAGTGCGGGTTCTGCACAGATCGCTCAATGGCATTTCCGATTTGTTGCATCGTCGCTCATTTAAGAAATAAAAGAGAGGACTTTTCAAATGTATCACAGTGTGGTATTTTATTCAGGTACTTATATCAAAAGACAAGCAAAACAACATTCAATAAACTTGCAATGATTCACAATAATACACAAATTCTCGGAGCTACATAAAGAAAATATGCAGCTTGGAGCCTACAATACAAATGGACAATCTTTCAGAGATTGTGTCTGAAGAGCGTGTTGTTCAGGAGCAGCAGGTACATTTCTTAGAGGTTTTCCCTTTACACACACAGCCATTGGCACAGTTGGTGCATGCTGCAGGACAGCAAGAGCAGCAACCTGAGAGGAGAGGACAAAGATACAAATCACTCACAATCAATTCGTTCACTGAAAGCTCCCACAGCCTCCCATGACAGCACCCAGCTCCTCCCTCACAAACCCATCGGTCTCCCATCTCCCAGTCACCTCCCTGAAGAGGCTCAGCAGCACATCCCAGTGAGAGACAGTTTGAGGGAAGATGTTCCTGTCACTATCTCCACAACATGGTTTCTAATGAGATGTCTATAAGATCAGCGCTTTCCGATGGCAACCTCAGACATTGCTTTAAGCATCAGCTTCTGGTCTGGAGATTCTTCCGATTGGACATTGTAGAAATCGGATGGCAATTCAATCCGGGGTAATCCCGGATCATGTATGTGTCTGTGGTGTCCCTGTGTGAGTTGTGCCCAGGACTATGTGTCACACCAATAGAACGGGAGCAGTTTGAAAGCCTGTCCCAGTGACTCACTTTTCTGGCAGCGTCCAGCTTTGCTGGTGGCACATTGACAGTTGGAGCATCTGCAGGTGTTTTCACAGGAGCAGGATCCTGAAAAGAGGAAAACACAGAGAGTGAGTGGTGTGCACCGCCCAGCAATGGCCCCAGGCACGGGCTGGGCACGGGGCCCGGCTCTTTGTGCCATTGCCCTGGGCTGCAGTGAGTTGAAGAAGCAGCCTGGCCCTCCCTGCAATGCTGCTGTCTCCCAGTCAGACTGAGGCCCCGCACTGGGACACTGTGCTGAAAGCACTTGCACCAAGCCCCACTCACCATCCAGGCACACACAGGGCTTCGGGTCCGACATCTCACCAACTTCTTCTGCAGCTTCCAGCCGGCTCCAATCCGCGCTTCTCGACCTTGTGCCGTTTTCTGAAGCCGAGCCGAGCTTTATGAGATTGTGATGGGAGGTGAACCGGCTGCAAAACCGTGCAACGGGCGGCTCGGCGCTATCTGAATGCACACGGTCCACCGGAGTGAGTCAGCGGCTGGAGGTTTGAATTGCAGCAGCTTCCTTCATTCACAACACGGCCCGAAGGGATTTCTCAATCAGTGTAATGTGTCAGCAGTTCCTGTGGGATCAGCCAGTGTCCGAGCGTCTGGAACACGATTCCCCGTCACGGTCTGGGGGAGGCAGGGACAGCACTTTCTGTTTGACCGGACATTTCCTCTTTCCACTCGGGATATTTGCTGCTTTCCAATCGCTCTCCCAGCTCATAGAATCATCGAATCATACAGGACAGAGTCACCTTTCATCCAACGAGTCTCCTCCGCCGTTTGATCATGGCTGATATGTTTCTTAACTCGATTCTCCTGCCTTCTCCCCATAACCTTCAAGGACCTTGTTCGTCAAGAATCTGTTTCTCTCAAAGAACGACTTGCCCTCGACTTGCCCTCCTGAGGCAATGTTTTCCACAGATTCCCCACAAAGTGTTCCCCCACCTGACACCTCAGTCACTTGCCTTGTTAGCATAAGGCACTGTCGGAATTCTGAATAATTGTGTAGGGTACAGCAATGTGAAACTATTTCATCTTATGTCACCTTTGCGTCTTTAAAAAGTTGCTTTAAATCTGTCCTCTCTCGTGTCCATTTTTTATGAGTTGCAATAATTTTTATTTACCCAGATCTTTCAAGATCATGAAAACTTCAGCCGAAGTTCCTCACGTTCTCCTCTCCATGGAACACTGTCTCCCCATTTCCAATCCATCTTCAAAACTGAACATAATACTCCAACTGCTTAGTGACCGGTGTTTTATCCAGGATTAATGTAATCTCCGTGTTCCTGTATCTTCACCATTATGAATAGATCCTACCGTATCACATGCTCATTACGCAAGGGACTGATGCGTCAGTGGGGGAGAGCTTTGGACCAGTCATCATAACTGTATCAGTTTCAAAATAGTTGCAGGAAAGCATAAACTTGATCCAATAGTTAACGTTGGAAATTAGAAGAAGGCCAATTTGATTGTGTTCAGAGTGGGCTTTAGAAGTTGTTTCGGAGTGGATATTCGCAGGATGGCTTGAAAGTGGGAGGCCTTGAAAAATGAGGCAATGCGAGTCCGGGCGCGGTATGTTCCTGTTAGAATGAAACTCAAGGCTGTTAGGTGTAGGGAATGCTGGAGGACTAGGAAAATTGAGGCCTGGTCAAGAAAAAGTAGACAAATATCAGATACAGACAGCTGGGACGGAATGGATCCCTTGAGGAGTATAAGCGATCAAGGAGCAGACTCAAGCGGAAAACCAGGAGGACAAAAAGAGAAGATGGAAGATAGCTTTGTTACATAGGCTAAAGGAGAATCCAGTGAGATTCTACAAACACATTAACGCCAAACAAGTAACTCGGGAGAGAATAGACACTCTTAAAGATCAACATGACTGGACATGGGGGGAATTGTAGGAAATGGGTGAAATACCAGATGAATATTTTGCATCAAAATATTGTGTGAGAAATCATCTCTCCACTAACCTGACTGAGTATTTTGAAGAAGTTATCGAAAACGATGACTGAATGTAGAGTGTTGGACACTGTCTATGTGGACTTCATCAAGGCATTCAACAAGGTTCTGCATGGTAGACTTTAGTGAGATTGCATTGCAAGGGAGAGCTAATCATTTGGACACAGATTGACCTGAAGGTAGGAGAGAAAGAGGGTGGTGGGGTAGGGATGCTTTTCAGACTGGAGGCCTATGACCAGTGGTATCCTGCAAGGGTTAGTGCTGAGTCCCGTGCTTTCTGTCAATGATATAAATGATTAGGATGTGACCATGGTTAGGATGCATGGTTAAAAGGTTTGCCGATGGCAACAAAAGTGGTGATGTTGTGGACAGCAAATAAAGTTATCTCAGAGCACAATGGGACGTTGATCAGATGGACTAATGTCCTGAGGAGTGGCAGATGGATTTGAACTTCGAGAAATGTGAGGTGTTACATTTTGGTAAGACAAATCAGGATAGGATATTAACACTTAATGGTTAGGTCCTGGGGAGGGCTGCTGATCAAAGAGACCTTGGGGTGCAGGTTCATAGGTCCTTGAAATTGAAGTGGCACATAGACTGGGTACTTAGTATGCTTGCCTTTATTGGACTTGCTCCAATTTCAAACTTTAACTTTTAGATCAGGTCTATGTTTTTCAAGGACACGAGCGAGGAGATCATGTTGTGTCTGTACAAACATTTTTGTACTAATGTATTCATTTTTGCTGTCCCTGCTATCAGAAGACTTGTCAAACTTGAAAGTGTTCAGAAAAGATTTACAAGATTGTTGCTGGGGGTGAAGGATTGTGAGCTTTCATGAGAAGCTGAAAGGGATGGGACTGTTTTCCATGGAGTGTGGGAGGGTGAAAAGTGACCATCCAGAGGTTTATATAACAATGAGGATCAGAAATAAGGTGAAAAGCCAAGATCTTTTTCCCAGTGTTGGGAAGTCCAAAACTAGAGGGCATAGGTTGAAGGTGAGAAAGGAGAGATTTTAAAGGGAGCTAAACGACAACATTTTCATGCGGAGGGTGGTGTGTGTATGGAATGAACTGGCAGAGAAGGTGATGAAGGCTGATTCAATTCAGCATTGAAAAGGCAGCTTGATGGGTGCATGAATAGGAAGGGTGTTTGGGGTATGGGCAAAATGCTGGCAAATGAGACTTGAATAATTGATAGTATCTCGTTGCTATTGACGAGTAACTGTGTGCTCCTCCTGCCCTGCCAACTTGAAACCATTATGCACATATTCTGCCATATCCCGCTGTTCCGGTCCCATTTAAATTAGAAGCCATTCTTGTTTACTGACTTTCCATGGTTTACGAAGAAATGTATCACCTCACAGTTTGCCCCACTGACTGTCATCAGCTATTTCTTTGCCCACTCCAATCACTTGTCTTCAACCATTGGCAGCTCTACATCATCTTCCTCACAGTTCACAATGTTTCTAAGTTTTGTATCATCTGCAAATTTAAACTTGCCTTGTGCGCTTCCTTGTGAACCAGGAAATGTAAGTATCTCAATGCTGACTCTGGAAACACCACCAGACAAATTGTTCCATAATGAACAAGATCGAGTAACCTTTTCTCTGGTTCCTGCCGTTGCTTTATATCAACATTGCCACTGTCGCTTCACTTCTCTGAGTGAGCTTTCTCACAAGTCTGTTGTGTGACACTGTTTCAAATTCCTTTCAGGTGTTCATGTACATGTTATTGATTGAATTAACCACATCCATCCTCTCTTTCATGTCTTTATAAAAGTCCACCAAGTTAGTTAGCATCACCTTCCCACAGGGTACAATTCTGGCTCGACCTGATTAACTGATGTATGTCCATGACAGTCTTAATTTTACCCCAAACTCGTATTCAAGAAGTTTCCACACGAACAAAATTGAACTGATGGGTCTGTAATTGCTGGAACAAGAGAGTAATTTTGTAATTCTCCCATCCTCTGGCACTGACCCCAACTCGAGGGAGGTCTCCAGGTTTGCTCAGGAATGGGAGATCAGGAGAGTAGTGAGCAATGAGGGAGATAATAAACGGCTCAGAAAAGGAGAAGGGGGAAATGGGCAGACACGTGACGATTAAGTTAAACAAAAGAACAGGGACACACAGAGCTGGGAATGATACAATGGACAAAATCGATTTGTCGAGGTTTACATCATTCACACGGACTCTGTTTTCTCCTGTTTTATTTAGTTTATAAAACAATCTACAGTTTACAAAACAATTAACATTAACAGCTGTAAACGGAGAAAACAGCTATTTTACAAGGGAGAGGAATGGCAAAGCCAGGCCCCAAACCCTCCCGTTCAACCAGTTTTCAGGGAAATGAGGACAAACCTCAAATCCACTTTCACTCACAAAACAGTGACAATGACATGTCCATAAGACAGTCCAAATACAGAGGAGACAGTGCATAAAATACAGACCCCCCGAGCCCTGTCTCTGTTAATAGTTGGGGAGGTTCCGGATTCCTTTTACACACAGAAAGGTGGACAAGCAGCAAAGACTGACCCACTCCTGTATGTTGGTTGTGAGACACATCGCCTCCAACACAAACACAGCTCAGATACTGATAATTTATCCTATATTTCGATTCTCTGTGTTTGTATGTTCTTTCATTATTTTTTTTCATAACCAATCAATTCAACATCTTATTAGCCCAGAAAACTCGTTAAACTAATTCATTTTAAATCGTAAAAACTTTAATCTGGTAGCAAGGAAATGATAAGTGAGGCGATGGACAGAGTGCAGACCATACCTACCCTGGGCCCTACAGTGTGGTTTCACTCACTCTCCAAATATTTCCCATCACAGCATCTCTGTATTACACTGATTGAGAAATCCCTTCGGGCCGTGTTGTGAATGAAGGAAGCGGTTGCAATTCAAACCTCCAGCCGCTGACTCACTCCGAAGGGCCGTGTGCATTCAGGTAGCGCCGAGCCGCCCGTTGCCCGGTTTTGCAGCCGGTTCACCTCCCATCACAAGCTCATAAAGCTCGGCTCGGCTTCAGAAAACGGCACAAGGTCGAGAAGCGCGGATTGGAGCCGACTCGAAGCTGCAGAAGAAGTTGGTGAGATGTCGGACCCGAAGCCCTGTGTGTGCCTGGATGGTGAGTGCGTGGTGCAAGTGCTTTCAGCACAGTGTCCCAGTGCGGGGCCTCAGTCTGACTGGGAGACAGCAGCATTGCAGGGAGGGCCAGGCTGCTTCTTCAACTCACTGCAGCCCAGGGCAATGGCACAAAGAGCCGGGCCCCGTGCCCAGCCCGTGCCTGGGGCCATTGCTGGGCGGTGCACACCACTCACTCTCTGTGTTTTTCCTCTTTTCAGGATCCTGCTCCTGTGAAAACACCTGCAGATGCTCCAACTGTCAATGTGCCACCAGCAAAGCTGGACGCTGCCGGAAAAGTGAGTCACTGGGACAGGCTTTCAAACTGCTCCCGTTCTTTTGGTGTGAGACATATTCCTGAGGGACACCACAGACTCATACATGATCCGGGATTACACCGGATTGAATTGCCATCCGATTTCTACAATGTCCAATCGAAAGAATCTCCAGACCAGAAGCTGCTGCTGAAAGCAATGTCTGAGGTTGCCATCGGAAAGCGCTGATCTTGTAGACTTCTCATTAGAAACTGTGTTGTGGAGATTGTGACAGGAACATCTTCCCTCAAACTGTCTCTCACTGGGATGTGCTGCTGAGTCTCTTCAGGGGGGTGACTGGGAGATGGGAGACCGATGGGTTTGTGAGGGAGGAGCTGGGTGCTGTCATGGGAGGCTGTGGGAGATTTTAGTGAACGAATTGATTGTGAGTGATTTGTGTCTTTGTCTTCTCCTCTCAGGTTGCTGCTCTTGCTGTCCTGCAGCATGCACCAACTGTGCCAATGGCTGTGTGTGTAAAGGGAAAACCTCTGAGAAATGTACCTGCTGCTCCTAAACAACACGCTCTTCAGACACAATCTCTGAAAGATTGTCCATTTGTATTGTATTCTCCAAGCTGCATCTCCTGAGTGTATAGATCCTGTGTTTTGTATTTGTTAAAAATTGATGAGTTTGTGAATTATTTTTGAAATTATTCTTTTTGTATCCGTGATTAAAATAAATGTCCTAGCTGCTGTGAAATGTGCAATGCTGATTATTAATGAAAAGATAGATACAATTATAATGCCACCTGTATTGTGGATGTTCACATGTAAAACAAACCATAGTATATTTTTGAACCCAACTTGGCATCTGGTGCAGGCAGGAGGAAGATGAGAGAACAGGGTGAGGAATGGTGCAGTGAATGGTGTCCATGGTGTCATTGACAATATTAAAATTCATTTCATTCAGTGTGGTACCTACATCTCCACCAAAAAGGCAGGAAAATATGGATATTGGGGATAATTGTGTCTGTTTTCCAGGTGTGATGCAGCTTTACATTGTATCACATTCATAAATAACCCCTCAGTGAACTGCCAATTGTCGAGAATGAGTTTCAATGACATAACACTTTTCCCAAAGACAAGACATTTGAAAGTGCACTCAGGCATTGCAGTAATTTTGAAATACACGGTTGACATTTCAGCAAAGCACTACCAACATAATTTGTTGACACAATACATTTGGAATGGAAACATAGAGAGGTGGTATGAATTAAAACAATTGACTGTAAGGGGTACGTGTTAGCAGAGGGACCTGGCAATACTTTTGCATCACACATTAATGATGGAAAGGACACGTGTGGAGCACAATTGATGCTCTGCTCTAGACCTGAGTAATAGTGCTACAGAGTACAGATGTAGGGAGGATACACTAAATTTGATCAGAACTCAGGTGAATCATTATGTCCAGTTTTGATGATAGTTTATAGATGGTGAGGCTGATTGACTTGGTGAATAAAGGAAAAAGGGAAATGCGTTTGAAGTTTGTAAATTTGTGAAGGTTTGAGCACGCAAGATGTGGCAAATACTCTTCAAACTCATGAAAAGATGAAGAAGAGGGCAGAAATATTAAGCAGTTTGTAAAAGAAGCAATTGTGATACGAGACAAAGAATGTTTTCACAGAGCAAGAGAAAGGCACTAGTTGGCAGTGTTATTGAGATAAATTTAAAGAGGCATTCAAAAGAACTGTACATCATTATTTGATCAACATAATAGGTTGGGTTACAGGAAACCAGTGGGGATGTGGCACTAAGGGGTGATGGTAACTCAATGAGTTGATGCAGAAATGAAAGTCAAATGGTCTGCTACTGCATTGTAAAAATTCTGAGATTGTCTGATATTTTGCCTTGCATGCCTATATTAAGGTAACTAATATTTATTTGTATGAAGGTGTGTTTAATAAAATATTAATTTATAATGCTGATTTTTGGACAGATATACTTAATCTAAAAAGTTTGAAAACAACATTTTGCAGAGCAAAATTGATGGGCTGCAGCACAGGAAAACGCTAGATTTACAACTGGACTTGCTAAGTCTGATACTTCCATTGAGGGACTACAGGAGATATTGAATTTGCACACAGTGTGCCACATATTCCATTAGAAGCAACAACTCTCTTTATTCTCTCCAAACAACCTTTCATTGATGTTTGTAGGCTGAGAACCAACTGGAAGGCATCATCACCACAGGTATAGGTTCCCAGAGGAGAACTTTGAATCTACCGCAGCTGTCATTAGAAAATATTAAGTTCACTAGATATTATTGAATCAGAAAGATATCCCTGCACCAATAACCTGAGTGGAAATTGACATTGCTTGCTGACCACCATATGAGCAATCAGCGATTAGTTATTGTCTTCAAATTAACAATTATTTTGTCAATATAATTAGAAAGTAATTCTATGAAGGTTGTGTACTTTCTTTCCACAAGTGGAGGGTGAAAATGTATTTGTTTTCATTAAGGGTAGTTTTATACATAAACATTTGCATAATTTTATGAATTATTTCTTTACCTTTGGTTAAATAGGTTTTGTTTGCAACAGATTATTTAGGGTTGGAGTGACTGAAGGAATCTGACTGTTTTCGGATACTCTGCTGAATTGAATCTAAAATACATGTAATGAGCAATAACACCACCACACACTTCTTAAATTCAAACTTTGATGTATCAAGAACTGGGGTCAGTCCACACTACCGATTTTGATTATAACAAAATCACATACATTACATACATCTATAAACATATTGTTTACAGTATATGACTACAGTATACTTGCCTCCAATTTGAAAAGCAAATGTTCACCAGTACACACTATACTGTGTCGCTGAGCCACTTTTCTGTTTTTGTTCCCCTGACCTGTTCATGTCAGCAGCTTTAATTTCACTGGCATACAGATTAATTCGCATACTGTCAAATAGCTTTTGCAAATCTGGGTATGCAACATCACCTGCACTCCTGTTAACAATCCTGGTTCTTAACAATCCACAGAGAACATACCAAATCCACATTCCAAGCTTGTTTAAAGAACTTCCTCAAGTTAGATTAACATGACTATCCTTTTGAAATGTATGTACATTTTAATTTCCAAAACAATGTATCTGTTAAATACCAACTAATTTTGTACAGGAATATTGTAAACAATACTGTCCCATTGCCAATGTTAATCTGACTAACCTAGAGTTCCTGGGTTTACCGCTCAAGTTTTTATTGAAATCAATGTGCAACATTTGCAATTTGAGTCATATAGTAATGTAGAATGGAAACAGACCATTTGGTCCAATCAGTCCTCACCAACCATGATCCCAAACTAAACTAGTCCTACCTGCCTGTACTTCACTCATATCCCAACAAACCTTTCCTATTCATAGATTTATCCAAATGGCTTAAAATATGACCCTGAGTTTTGAACTTCCCCATGAAATCTGGATGCATCTCATCTCGATTGTTGAGTTTTCTGCTTCGATTGGGTAGTCAACACGTCAATCCCTTGTTATCTAAATTATCCAAATCACTTTCAACTCCACCTTTACTGTTACAGTGGCAACAGTCTCTTCCTTAGAGAAGAAGGTGATCAGAATAAACTTCTTCCAGTAATGTAAACATGTTGTCTGCCGTTGGACCAAGTCTCCTTGTTGGTTCCAATTCAACATCACAGTCTCCTTTGATGACTGTTTTACTACTTATGTGTTTAGTGGGTAAGGTCCACAGTCGGAGATCCTCTCAACAGAGAGCATTAAAGGGATAAAATCCAGGCTAGATGCTGACTATACCTAATTAATCCAAATCTCTCCATGTAACCACTTCTTTTAGACCAAGTCGTTATTTCTAGAAGTTTCTTCACTACCAACTTTCAACTGACAGGTCTGTAATTATTGGGCTTTTCCTCACAACCAGCTTTTGAAGAAGGGTGCCATTTTGTAATTCCCCAGTTGTTTGACTCTAATTCCAAACCGTGGGAGAACACTGGGTTTGGTCAAGATTTGAACAACAACATTGTCATAAGTAATGAGGCAGATATTAAGAGGCTCAAGAAAATAGAACGGGAAAGAGAGCAGACATTTCGAAGAAATGCAAGAAAAGGACAATGATAGAAAGAGTTGGTAATGCCAACTCTTCTTTCGGTTTGCATACTTCATTAAATCTTGCACTCCTGTCAACAATCCTGGTTCTTCACAATCCATAGTAACAATGTTGGGCCTTTATTACAAGCCTTTCGAGAGCAATTGTGAGATACAGGTACAAATATATGAACAGATTATAGAAAGATGTAAGAACTACAGGGTGATGGTGATAGATGATTTTAATTATCCTAACACTGACTGGGATTCACTTAGTGCTAAAGGTCTATTGGTGCAGAATTTGTAAGGAGCATCTAGGAGGGTTTTCTAAAGCAGTATGTAAATAGTCCAACTTGGGAAGGGACCATACTGAACCTGGTGTTGGGCAATGAGCCAGGCCAGGTGGTTGAAGTTGCAGTAAGGGATTACTTTGGGAATAGTGATCACAATTCTGTAAGTTTTAGAATACTCATGGACAAACACAAGAGTTGTTCTAAAGGGAGAGTGCTCAATTAGGGGAAGGCCAACTATACCAAAATTCAGCAGGAACTGGGGAATGTAGATTTGGAACAGTGTTTGAAGGCAAATCTGCAATTGATATGTGGTAGGCTTTTGAAGAGAGGTTGATTAGAGTCCAAGAGAGATATGTTCCTGCAAAAAAGAGGGATAGAAATGGCAAAATTAGTGAACCATGGATGACAGGTGAAACTGTGAGACGAGTGCAGGGGAGAAAGGGAACATACATAAGGTCTAGGCTACTGAAGGCAGACAAAGCTGTGGAGGAATATCGGGAATGTAGGACCAATCTGAAATGAGGAATTAAGAGGGCTAAAAGGGGTTATGAGATATCTTTAGCAAACAGGGTTAAGGAAAATCCCAAAGCCTTTTATTCATATATAAGGAGCAAGAGGGTAACTAGAGAAAATGTTAGCCCGCTCAAGGACCATGGAGGAAACTTATGCGGTGGAGTCAGAGAAAATGGGTGGGATGCTTAATGAATACTTTGTCTTAGTATTCACTGAGGAGAGAGATACGACAGATGTGGAGGTTAGGGATGGATGTTTGATTATTCGAGGTCAAGTTGCCATAAGAAAGGAGGATGTGTTGGGTATTCTAAAAGGCATTATGGTGAGTATTTCCCAAGGTCTGGATGGGATCTATCTAAGGTTACTGAGGGAAGTGAGAGAGGAAATCGTTGGAGCCTTAACAGATATCATTACAGCACCCTGAATATGGATGAGGCCCAGAAGGACTGGAAAATTGCTAACATTGTCCCCTTGTTTAACAAGAGTAGCAGGGATAAATCAGACAATTATAGATCGGTGGATCTGACGTCAGTGGTAGGGAAGTTGCTGGAGAAGATATTAATGGATAGGATCCTTTTGGAAGAAAGTGGGCTTATTAGTGATAGGCAACATGGTTTTGTGCAGGAAAGGTCATGTCTTACCAACTTAATTGAATTCTTTGAGGAAGTGACAAAGTTGATTGATGAGGGAAGGGTTGTAGATGTCATATACATGGATTTCAGTAAGACATTTGATAACGTAAGCTGATGGGGAAGGCGAAGTCATATGGGGTCCAGGGTGTACTAGCTAAGTGGATAGATAACTGGCTGGGCAACAGGAGACAGAGAGGAGTCGTTAAAGAGAGTCTCTCAAAATGGACACCTTGTGATCAGCGATATGCCACAGAAATCAGTGTTGGGAGCAGTATTGCATGTGATATACATAAATGATTTGCAGGAAGGCATAGGTGCTATGTTTAGCAGGGTTGCAGATGACAGTAAGATTGGTGGAGTCACAGACAGTGAAGGAGACTGTCAGAGATTACAGCAGAATATATGTAGATTGGAGAGTTGGGTGGAGAAATGGCAGCTGGAGTTTAATCTGGGCAAATGTAAAGTGATGCATTTGGAAGATCTAATTCAAGAGCGAACCATACAGCAAATAGAAAGATCATGGGTAAAAATGATGTACAGAGAGATCTGGGTGTTCAGTTTGATTGTTCCATGAAGGTGGCAAGACAGGTCAATAGACTGGTCAAGAAGACATATGGCATGCTTTCCTTCATCAAATGGGGTAGCAGGTACAGAAGTTGGCAGGTCAATTTGCAGTTGTATAAGACTTTGGTTCAGTCATACTTGGAATACTGCATATAGCTCTGGTTGCCATATTACCAAAAGGATGTGGATGCTTTGGAGAGTGTTCAGAGGAGGTTCACCAGAATGTTGCATGGTATGGAGGGGGCTAGCTATCAAAAGATGTTGAGTAGATTAGGATTATTTTTATTAGAAAGACGGAGGTTGGTAGGGGGGTGGGGGGTAGGGGATTGATGTCTACAAAATCATGAGAGGTATAGACGGGGTGGATAGCAAGAAGCTTTCTTTCCCAGAGTGGGGGACTCAATTACTATGGATCACGAGTTCACAGTGAGAAGGGAAACGTTTAGGGGAGATATACGTGGAAAGTTCTTTACGCTGAGGATTGTGGGAGCCTGGATCACATTGCCAGCATAGGTGTTAGAGGCAGGCACGATAGTGTCATTTAAGGTGTATCTAGATAGGTACATGAATGGGCAGGAAGCAAATAGATACATACTGTTTGAAAATAGGTGACAAGTTTAGATAGCGCAGGCTTGAAGGGCTGAAGGGTCTGTCCCTGTGCTGAAACTTTCTTTGTTCTTTCTTCTTTATTCTCCGTTAGTTATTACAGAGACATGGGATTCATTTTACATGGAAAGATGCAAAGACAGCAATGACTGACCACTTCATCCATTTGAGATCCTGAGAAATGTTATGTGGGAGATAGGAACACATGCCTGCTCTTTTTCAAATGTTTTCAAACACTATGTTTCATAAACCTGAGGATGCAGAAGATCTGATAATTAGAATAGGCTAATATCCATTTTATAGAGAGAAAGTGAGGACTGCAGATGCTGGAGATCAGATTCAAGACTGTGGTGCTGCAAAATGACAGCAGGAGAGACTGCAGCCAAGCAACAGGAGAATCGACATTTCAGGGAAAGCCATTCATCAGGAAATTGGCAAGCCCCACTTTATGGCAGTGTTTATAATGGGATGTTGCTCCATTACTGCATCAGCAGAACTACCATTGAATGATTCATTCCACCATTCCTGGAGCTGGTCTGCCTGCAGAGAGTTTAAGCTCATTTACCAGACTGTCACAGACATCACTGTGGTTTGAAACTCTAATATTATGCACCGTGGTTTGTTCATGCATGTTGTTCAGGAACAGCAGGTACATTTGTCAGAAGGCATAGCAAATGCCTTCTTCACTATTCTATCTACCTGCGACTCTACTTTCAACCTGCACTCCAATGTCTCTTTGTTCAGCAACACTCCCTAGGACCTTACCATTAAGTACAAAAGTCCTGCTGAGATTGCTTTCCCAAAATGCAGCACCTCACATTTATTTAAATTAAACTCCATCTGCCACTCCTCAACCCATTGGCTCATATCATCACGATCACTTGTTGGGTCGAAGGGCCTATTTCCACACACTGTCGGAGTTCTATGATGACTCACTTAAATTTATCTCAATGACACTCTCATGCAGTCCATTCCGCTCGCTCTGTAAAAACATTTTTGCCTGGCATCACAATTACTTATTTTACGGATTGCTCTAAATCTGTACCCTCTTCTTCATGATTTATGAGCTGGAATATCATTCTCCCTCAGTTCCATGCTCTCACCTTTCACAACATTGAAACCCTCAATCACATTTCCCTTTGTCTTTTTCCTCACTCAGCCTCACCATTTCCAATCTATCTTCAAAATTGAACACGATACGCCAACTGAGGTCTGACGAGTGTCTGGTAAAGGTTCAGTGTGTCCTCCCTACTTCTGTAATTTACACCACTGTTTAAAAAGCTGAGAATATTGCAGCAATTGTGCTCTATACCTCTCCTGCTGTCATTAAAGGATGATGTGCAAAAATTGCCAGGTCCCTCTGGAAATGTATGGCCTTTCCATTCAATGCTTTTAATTCATGTCACATCCTGATATTTTTGTACCAAATGGATCATGTTAACCATTTCTGGGTCACTGCAAAATTGCCTATGTGTTGCTGAAATATCAGCATTGCATTTCAAAATTACTGCAATGTCTGTGTGTGCTTTCAGATGTCCTCTAGTTGGGAAATGCTATATTATTGAAAATTATTCCTTACATTTGGCACCCCACTCTGGGGTTTCTTATCAATGGGATACAGTATTAAGCGGCATCACAACTGGGAAACACAAACACGATTATCCCCAATACTCACATTTTGGTGACATGGTGACAGACATGCAGGTACTCTCCTAACTGACAGGAATCTTAACATTGAAGCAGTTACACCATGGAACCATTCACTCCATCATCCCTGATACTACCCCATCACCACCTGGTTTCACCACATCCACCAAACTACACCAGACTACACTGTGACTTCTAATGACCTTTTATCTGCTGTGGACTGTTCAGGTTTGAACATGTTCATTGCAGGTTACATTAGGATTGTAAATATCACTTCACTGATGAACAGAATTGCAGTTATCAAGCAAATGGGGAAATTTATTTTATTTACTAAAATTAAAAACAATTTTACAAAATCGATTCATATGCAATTCATCAGATTGTGCGAAAATAAAACTCTGGATCTACATAATGAGGACATACACCTTGGGGAATACAATACAAATGGACAATCTTTCAGAGGTTGCGTGATAGGAGGCGAACCGGCTGCAAAACCAGGCAACGGGCGGCTCGGCGCTACCTGAATGCACACAGCCCACCGGAGTGAGTCAGCGGCTGGAGGTTTGAATTGCAGCCGCTTCCTTCATTCACAACACGGCCCGAAGGGATTTCTCAATCAGTGTAATGTGTCAGCAGTTCCTGTGGGATCAGCCAGTGTCCGAGCGTCTGGAACACGATTCCCCGTCACGGTCTGGGGGAGGCAGGGACAGCACTTTCTGTTTGACCTGACATTTCCTCTTTCCACTCGGGATATTTGCTGCTTTCCAATCGCTCTCCCAGCTCATAGAATCATCGAATCGTACAGGACAGAGTCACCTTTCCTCCACCGAGTCTACTCCGCCGTTTGATCATGGCTGATATGTTTATTAACTCGATTCTCCTGCCTTCTCCCCATATCCTTGAAGCACCTTGTTCGTCAAGAATCTGTTTTTCTCAAAGAACGACTTGCCCTCGACTTGCCCTCCTGTTGCAATGCTTTCCACAGATTCCCCACAAAGTGTTCCCCCACCTGACACTTCTTAATAATGGTGTAAAGTACAGCAATGTGAAACTATTTTACCTTATATCACCTTTACTTCTCCAACTCTCTCGTCATCATTGATTTATGATTTGGAATAACTTATTTTCCCTGTGTGTCATTCCCAGTTCATTCACGACCTTGAAAACTTCATCGAAAGTTCCTCACGTTCTCTTCTCCAAAGAAAACTGTCTCACCATTTCCAATCTACCTTCAAAACTGAAGACAATACTCCAGCTGCTTTGTGACTGGTGTTTTATACAGGATTAATGTAATCTCCCTATTCCTGGACTCGACACCATTCCTACCTTATCACATGCAAGTGACTGAGTTGTCAGTGGGGGAGAGCTTTGGGGCCAGTCATCATGATTGTATTAGTTTTAAAATAGTTATGGAAAATCGTTCACCTGATCTGAAAGTTTAAGTTCGAAGTTGGAAGAGAGCCACTGCTATGGTTTTCAGCAAGAGCTTTCAGAATTTGATTGGGGCGGATATTCGCAGGACGGCTGGGAAGTGGGAGGCCTTGAAAAATGAGGTAATGAGAATCCAGGCACAGTATGTAACTGTTAGAATGAAGCTCAAGTTTGTTAGGTGTAGGGAATGCAGGAGAACTAGGAAAATTGAGGCCTGGTCAAGAAATAAGGAAACATGTGATAGATATAGACAGGAGCATAAGGGGAGGAGTAGACTCAAGAGGGAAACCAGGAGGGCAAAAAGAGAACATGAGAGATAGCTTTGTAAAATAGGCTAAAGGAGAATCCAATAAGACTCTACAATTACATTAGTGCCAAATGAGTAACTAATGTGTAAATGCAGCCCCTGAAAGATCAACAAGGCTGGTTGTGGGTGGAACCACAAAAGATGGGTGAAATATTAGAAGAATACTTCACATTAGTATTTAGTGTGGGGAAGGATATGGAAGGTAGAGAATTTATACAAGGAAATCTTGAATCCTTGAAAAATGTTCATGTTGCAGATGAAGCACTGGACTTCTTAAAATCCATAAATAAATTCCCAGGACCTGCTCAGGTGCACTCCAAAACTTTGCGGGAAGTTAGGGAAGTGACTCCTGAGCCCCTTGCTGAGATATATGTATCATCACTGGCTATATGTGAGGAGCTGGAGATTGGAGGTTGGCTTATGTGGTACCATTATTGAAGAAAGGTGGTAAGGAAATGTCAGGGAACTGTAGACTGGTGAGCCTGGTGTCAGTGGCGGGAAGGTTGTTGGAGGTCATTCTAAGAGGTAGGTTTTGCATGTACTTAGAAAGGCAAGGAATGATGAAGCATCATTAACTTGGCTCTGTGTGGGAAATCGTGTCTCAGTAACGAGTTTTTTGAAGAAGTGACAAAGAAGATTAATGAAGGCAAGGCAGTGGGTACTGTCAATATGGACTTCATCAAGACATTCAAAAAGGTTCTGCATTGTCGACTGTTTAACATGGTTAGATCACATGGAATAGAGGGAGAGCTGGCCATTTGGACACAGATTGACTTGAAGGTAGGAGACAGGCCCTTCGGCCCAACAAGTCCACATCGACCCTCCGAAGAGCAACCCACCCAGACCCATTCCCCTACATTTACCCCTTCACCTAACACTACAGGCAATTTAGCGTGGTCAATTCACCTGACCTGCACATTTTTGGACTGTGGGAGGAAACCAGAGCACCTGGAGAAAACCCACACAGACACGGGGAGAATGTGCAAACTCCACACAGACAGTTGCCTGAGGCGGGAATTGAACCCGGATCTCTGGCGCTGTGAGGCAGGAGTGCTCACCACTGTGTTCTTGTACATGTTTTTGATTGCAGTAACCATATCCACCCTCTCTTTTATGTCGTTATAAAAGTGCAACATGTTAGTTAAGCATCACCTTCCCACAAGGTGCAATTCTGACTCGACCTAATTAACTGATATTTGTCCATATTCGTATTAATTTTATCGCAAATTGTTATTACCAGAAGTTTCTACACGACCAAAGTTAAACTGATGGGTCTGTAATTGCTTAGCATACCCTTTTTGAACAAGGGGTTAATTTTGTAATTCTCCCATCCTCTGGCACTAACCTCAACTTGAGGGAGGTCTCCAGGTTTGCTCAGGATAGGGAAATCAGGAGAGTCGTGAGCAATAAGGGAGATAATAAACGGCTCAGAAAAGGAGAAGGGGGAAATGGGCAGACACGTGACGATTAAGTTAAACAAAAGAACAGGGACACACAGAGCTGGGAATGATACAACGGACAAAATCGATTTGTCGAGGTTTACATCATTCACCCGGACTCTGTTTTTCTTTTCCTTTTTTTAGTTTATAAAACAATCTACAGTTTACAAAACAGTCAACACTAACAGATGTAAACGGAGAAAACAGCAATTTTCCAAGGGAGAGGAATGGCAAAGCCAGGCCCCAAACCCTCCCGTTCAACCAGTTTTCAGGGAAATGAGGACAAACCTCAAATCCACTTTCACTCACAAAACAGTGACAATGACATGTCCATAAGACAGTCCAAATACAGAGGAGACAGTGCATAAAATACAGACCCCCCCCAAGACCCTGTCTCTGTTAATAGTTGGGGAGGTTCCGGATTCCTTTAACACACAGAAAGGTGGACAAGCAGCAAAGACTGACCCACCCCTGTATGTTGGTTGTGAGACACATCGCCTCCAACACAAACACAGCTCAGATACTGATCATTTGTCCTATATTTCGATTCTCTGTGTTTGTATGTTATTTCAATATTTTTTTCATAACCAATCAATTCAACCTCTTATTCGCCCAGAAAACCTGTGAAACTAATTCATTTTAAATCGTAAAAGTCTTTAATCTGGGAGAAAGGAAATGATAAGTGAGGCGATGGACAGAGTGCAGACCATACCTACCCTGGGCCCTACAGTGTGGTTTCACTCACTCTCCAAATATTTCCCAACACAAGATCTCTGTAATACACTGATTGAGAAATCCCTTCGGGCCGTGTTGTGAATGAAGGAAGCGGCTGCAATTCAAACCTCCAGCTGCTGACTCACTCTGGTGGGCCGTGTGCATTCGGTTAGCGCCGAGCCGCCCGTTGCCCCGTTTTGCAGCCGGTTCACCTCCCATCACAATCTCATAAAGCTCGGCTCGGCTTCAGCAAACGGCACAAGGTCGAGAAGCGCGGATTGGAGCCGGCTGGAAGCTGCAGAAGAAGTTGGTGAGATGACGGACCCGAAGCCCTGTGTGTGCCTGGATGGTGAGTGGGGCTTGGTGCAAGTGCTTTCAGCACAGTGTCCCAGTGCGGGGCCTCAGTCTGACTGGGAGACAGCAGCATTGCAGGGAGGGCCAGGCTGCTTCTTCAACTCACTGCAGCCCAGGGCAATGGCACAAAGAGCCGGGCCCCTTGCCCAGCCCGTGCCTGGGGCCATTGCTGGGCGGTGCACACCACTCACTCTCTGTGTTTTTCCTCTTTTCAGGATCCTGCTCCTGTGAAAACACCTGCAGATGCTCCAACTGTCAATGTGCCACCAGCAAAGCTGGACGCTGCCGGAAAAGTGAGTTACTGGGACAGGCTTTCAAACTGCTCCCGTTCTATTTGCGGTGACACATAGTCCTGGGCACAACTCACACAGGGACACCACAGACACATACATGATCCGGGATTACACCGGATTGAATTGCCATCCGATTTCTACAATGTCGAATCAGAAGAATCTCCAGACCAGAAGCTGCTGCTGAAAGCAATGTTTGAGATTGCCATCGGAAAGCGCTGATCTTGTAGACTTCTCATTAGAAACCGTGTTGTGGAGATAGTGACAGGAACATCTTCCCTCAAACTGTCTCTCACTGGGATGTGCTGCTGAGTCTCTTCAGGGAGGTGACTGGGAGATGGGAGACCGATGGGTTTGTGAGGGAGGAGCTGGGTGCTGTCATGGAAGGCTGTGGTAGCTTTCAGTGAACGAATTGATTGTGAGTGATTTGTGTCTTTGTCCTCTCCTCTCAGGTTGCTGCTCTTGCTGTCCTGCAGCATGCACCAACTGTGCCAATGGCTGTGTGTGTAAAGGGAAAACCTCTGAGAAATGTACCTGCTGCTCCTGAACAACACGCTCTTCAGACACAATCTCTGAAAGATTGTCCATTTGTACTGTATTCCCCAAGCTGCATATTTTCGGTATGTAGCTCCGAGGATTTGTGTATTATTGTGACTCATTGCAAGTTTATTGAATGTTGTTTTGCTTGTCTTTTGATATAAGTACCTGAATAAAATTCCACACTGTGATACATTTGAAAAGTCCTCTCTTTTTTTTCTTAAATGAGCGACGATACAACAAATCGGAAATGCCATTGAGCGATCTGTGCAGAACCCGCACTGCATACTATTAAACTTTGAAGCCAGATTGTTGTCTGTGTCAGTCTAGTAAATGAGGTTAAACTCTCTGCGGGCGGACCAGTTTCAGGAATGGTGGTGTGGGGAATTCATTGGCAGTTCGGCTAATGCTCGTATGCAACAGTGATGCAGCATCCCATTATGAGCTATACCATAAATTGGATATTCGTCTGTACCATCTGTCAGCTTATTGTGCATACTCAAGTTTATGACATAGATTACTTGAAGGAATTTGAAAAAAGACCAGGCATGTGTTCATGTGTTCCAGGCAATGTCTCTCCCGCTCTGAAATGTATGAATTGGTCAGTGTATGAGTCAAATGCCTCTGTAAGCACTAGCAGTGATTTAATGAATAATGCCAACCTAAAGAATGCGATTTCATCCATTGTGCCATTACCAGCTCTTCCTATCATTTTTATTGTGTTTCATCTATCATGTATTTGTTCACTTTCCCATTCTGTTGTCTTCAGCCTCTTGTTCTCCATTTCATTGTTTACGCTTATTGTGTTGTTCAAACCTGAAGCAAACCAGAAAGTCCCCTGGGCTTGGAGTACAATTAAGACAGGCAGAGAATTATCAAATTGTCCCCTTGTTCAAAAGAAAGCTGTAAGGTGAAGCCCAGTAATTACAGACCAGCAATTTCAACCTGGGTAGTAGAGAAACTTTGAGAAAGAAAATCCTGCTATAAAATTAGATAGATTTCCTGGTGGTGGAAATTGAATAAAGAATCGTACACCTTGTGTCTCTCATTGTGTCTCACACCTGTACATACACAACATGGGTGCTGGGGAAAATATAATCACTATCGCAGTTAGATGGTAGGGTGGCGGTAAAGAAATAAAAAAAAATACTTTTAAAAGTAAACAAGAAAAAAATAAAATGAGAGAGACGTTGACTAATTAGTAAGTGTCAGAATCTTTCCTGGATGTTATCCCTCTGGTGTTCTCTGTTGAGAGGACCTCAGACTGTGGGACTTACCTCAAAGTTGGAAAATAAAAGTCAATGGAGGATGTGGTGCTGATTTGGACACAGCAAATAACCTTCCTCTGGAGGCAGACAACATGCTTAAAGTACTTGATAAAATATATTTTCATCCTTCCTTCTCTCGGGAAGAGAATGTTGTTTAAGTAACAGTAATGGAGGAGTTGAAAGTGGATTTTTTCACCTTCTACAACAAGGACTTCAAGTGTTGGCTGCCATCCAAGTCAAAAACTCAACCCATAGAGATGAGATGTATTCAGGATTAATGAGTTTGAATTTGGGCAGGAATAGTATTGGATCTGGCAACAACATTCTAATCTTCTGAGAATTATGCCAGAGGTCTTAGCAAATATAAGGGGAGATAAATCTCCAGGAACTGATGAAGTGTATCCCAGCATGTTGTAGGAAGTTGTTGAGGAAATTATAGGGCCCCTAGCTGAACTGCTTGCATTATGTACGAACACAGGTGAAGTATTAGAGGACTGGGGAGTGGCTAACGTCGTGCCATTGTTTAAGAAAGGCTGTAAGGAGAAGCCTGGAAAATAGAGACCTGTGAGTCTGACATCAATGGTGGGTAATTTGTTGGAACTGAATCTGAAAGATTGAATGTTCATGCATTTGGAGAGGCAAGGACTGATTCGGGATAGTCAGCCTGGCTTTGTACAAGGAGAAGCTTGTTTCAGAAAATTGATTGAATTTCTTTAATGAAGTAACCCAAATGATTGTTGAGGGCAGAGCCATAGAGGTTGTTTACTTGGACATCAATAAAGTGTTTGACAAGATTCGGCATGGTAGAATAATTTATAAAGTTCGATCGCATAGGCTTAAGGGTGAACTTAGAGTTCGGACCCGAACAGGACAAACAGTACAGACTACAGATTCAAAAACACCAGCAACAGTTCTCCTTCAGGATCCTCTGCTCCACGCTTGCAGCAATGCGCCGTCACCTAACCTCTCTCCAGTCATCCCTGCCTCAGCTGAGGGCCACACTCTCTCAGAATTGCAAAGGACCCACTCTGTACTACATCCTCAGGAGAATTCATACTCTCAACAAACAGTATTTCAATTCCATCTCAAACATCAAAAACTGTAAGTGCAACAAACTTTTATCCACCCACCTCCATAACCAGTGCTCCTCAAACATTCCAGAAGATTCCCCTGGCCTCGGAAACTCCATTAGCCATGCGGCTGACGCAGCTACCACTCCCACACTGAGTGATGATGTCACTTCCGCCCACATCATGGCCACTCCCACAGCCACTTCTGGCCCTCACATCATCGCTAATGCCACACGCTCAGTGACTTCTGCCACCCCTACTGCCATGATCACCACCACTTCGGCCTCCACCAGCGCCACTCACCTGCATTCTGCTGACACGGCCCCCACAGACCCCACTGTCACTATCCCCACACCCCAGAACCCCGAGGGCAACATTACCCCAGCTCATGCCTCCACCCCCATTCCCCCCACCATCACACCCACTCCAGACCCCACTCCCAGCTCCACACCCACACCAGATCCCAGCTCCCAGCCCTGCCGAGTTTTCACCATCCCTCCAGACCTCCCACTCACTGAGGACAAACGATCAGTCCTCAGCAAAGGTCTCACCTTCATCCCCCTCCGTCCACGCATCAATGAATTTAATACACGACGTGACATCGAACAATTCTTCCGTCGCCTCCGCCTCCGAGCTTACTTTCACAATCAGGACTCCTGCCCACCTTCCGAGGACCCCTTCGCCCACCTCCAACACACTGCATCCACCTGGACACCCCGCGCTGGCCTATTACCTGCCCTCGACCTCTTCATTTCCAACTGCCGCCGGGACATTAACCGCCTCAACCTGTCGTCCCCCCTCCCCACTCCAACCTCTCACCCTCACAACGCGCAGCCCTCCAATCCCTCTGCTCCAATCCCAACCTCACCATCAAGCCAGCGGATAAAGGGGGCGCAGTGGTAGTCTGGCGCACTGACCTCTACACCGCTGAAGCCAAACGCCAACTCGAGGACACATCTTCCTACTGCTCCCTCGACCATGACCCCACCCCCCATCACCAAACCATCATCTCCCAGACCATACAGAACCTCATCACCTCAGGAGATCTCCCACCCACAGCTTCCAACCTCATAGTCCAGGAACCCCGCACTGCCTGGTTCTACCTCCTTCCCAAGATCCACAAGCCTGGCCACCCTGGCCGACCCATTGTCTCAGCATGCTCCTGCCCCACTGAACTCATCTCTACCTACCTTGACACTGTCCTATCCCCCCTAGTCCAGGAACTCCCCACATACGTTTGAGACACCACCCACGCCCACCGCCTCCTCCAAGACTTCCGTTTCCCTGGCCCCCAAGCCTTATCTTCACCATGGATATCCAATCCCTCTACACCTCCATTCGCCATGACCAGGGCCTCCAAGCCCTCCGTTTTATCCTCTCCAGACATCCCCAACAGTACCCTTCCACTGACACTCTCATTCGTTTGGCCGAACTGGTCCTCACCCTTAACAATTTCTCCTTTGAATCCTCCCACTTCCTCCAGACCAAAGGCGTAGCCATGGGCACACGTATGGGCCCCAGCTATGCCTGTCTCTTTGTTGGCTATGTAGAACAGTTGATCTTCCGTAATTACACCGGCACCACTCCCCACCTCTTCCTCCGCGACATTGATGACTGCATTGGCGCCACCTTGTGCTCCCGAGAGGAGGTTGAGCAATTCATCAACTTCACCAACACATTCCACCCTGACCTTAAATTTACCTGGACTATCTCTGACACCTCGCTCCCCTACCTGGACCTCTCCATCTCCATTAGTGATGACCGACTTGACACTGACATTTTTTACAAACCCACCGACTCCCACAGCTACCTGGATTACACCCCTTCCCACCCTATCTCTTGCAAAAATGCCATCCCGTATTCCCAATTTCTCCGCCTCCGCCGTATCTTCTCCCAGGAGGACCAGTTCCACCATAGGACACACCAGATGGCCTCCTTCTTTAGACACGGCAATTTCCCTTCCCACGTGGTTAAAGATGCCCTCCAACGCATCTCGTCCACATCCCGCACCTCCGCCCTCAGACCCCACCCCTCCAACCGTAACAAGGACAGAACGCCCCTGGTGCTCACCTTCCACCCTACACACCTTCACATCAACCAAATCATCCACCGACATTTCCGCCACCTCCAAAAAGACCCCACCACCAGGGATATATTTCCCTCCCCTCCCCTTTTCGCCTTCCGCAAAGACCTTTCCCTCCGTGACTACCTGGTCAGGTCCACACCCCCCTACGACCCACCCTCCGATTCTGGCACTTTCCCCTGCCACCGCAGGAACTGTAAAACCTGTGCCCACACCTCCTCCCTCACCTCTATCCAAGGCCCTAAAGGAGCCTTCCACATCCATCAAAGTTTCACCTGCACATCCACCAATATCCTTTATTGTATCCGTTGCTCACAATGTGGTCTCCTCTACATTGGGGAGACTGGGCGCCTCCTAGCAGAGCGCTTTAGGGAACATATCCGAGACACCGCACCAATCAACCAAACCGCCCCGTGGCCCAACATTTCAACTCCCCCTCCCACCCTGCCAAGGACATGGAGGTCCTGGGCCTCCTTCACCACTGCTCCCTCACCACCAGACGCCTGGAGGAAGAATGCCTCATCTTTCACCTCAGAACACTTCAACCCCAGGGCATCAATGTGGACTTCAACAGCTTCCTCATTTCCCCTTCCCCCTCCTCATCCTAGTTTCAAACCTCCAGCTCAGTAACTGTCTCCTTGACTTGTCCGGACTTGTCCGACCGGCCTATCTTCTTTTCCACCTATCCACTCCACCCTCTCCTCCTTGACCTATCACCTTCATCTCCTCCCCCACTCACTCATTGTACTCTATGCGACTCTCTCCCCACCCCCACCCTCCTCTAGTTTATCTCTCCACGCTTCAGGCTAACTGCCTTTATTCCTGATGAAGGGCTTTTGCCCGAAACGTCGATTTCGCTGCTCATTGGATGCTGCCTGATCTGCTGTGCTCTTCCAGCACCACTAATCCAGTATTTGCCTTAAGGGTGAACTTGCCAACTGGACACAAAATTGGGTTTATGGTGGGAGAAAGACAATAAATATTAATCACCTGGATGGGGAGATACAAGGCAGAATAATAGACAGTCTCAGATTCTCAGAATTGTTACAGTGCACTAGGAGACCATTTAACCATTATATATACATCAGCTCTATAGGTGACCATCATCCCTTAGTGCCATATCCCAACCCTTTTCCTCTAACCCTGCTCATTACATTCATCAAATAGTGATGTAATGTTCTTTTGAATACCTTAATAAAGCCTTCATCTTGCTCTACGAAAATATTTTTGTCTCCTTTCATAATGTCTTCTTTTATACATTGTTTTAAACATGTGCCTTCTTATTCATCATCCTTGAGTGAGTTGGAATATCATTCGGCCTCTCTTTCATGCCCAGGCCTTCACGACTTTGAAAACTTCAAACAAACTTCCCCTTGTCCTTTTCCTCCCCAAGTAAATCAGTCTCACCATTTACAATCCATCTTCAAGACTGGAAGCAATCATAGAATTCCTATTGTGTGGAAGTAGGTCTTTTGGCCCACTGGCCCTCTGAAGAGCTTCCCACCCATTCCCACCTCCTGATCCTATCACTGTCACCCTGTATTATGCATGGCCAAATGCACATTATGGATCATGGAAAGAACCAGGAGGAAACCCATTCAGCTACGGGCAGAACATACAAACTCCACACAGACAATCAGCTGAGGGTGGGATTGCACACAGTTCCCTGGAACAGTCAGGCAGCAGTATTGCTCACTGAGCCACCTTGCTGTCAACATTCTAGCTGAGGTGTGATGAGTGTTTAACAAATGCTTCGTGTATCCTCCCTACTACTGTACTCTGCATCACTATTAATAAAGCATAGAATAAGGCACGAATTGTGCTCTTTACCTGTCCTGCCATCGTTCATAGGTGATGTACAATTACTGCCAGGTCCCTCGGCTAATGCATACCCTTTACATTCAATTGCTTTAATTTATGTCGCCTCTCCATATTTTCAAACCAAATCGATCATGTCAACTGGTTATAAGTTTGCAAAATTGACCGTGTGTTTCAAAAATGTCAACTGTGTATTTTGAAATTACTGCATTGTCTGAGTGCACTTTCAGAAGTCCTGTAATTGAGCTATAACTTTGAAAATCATTCTTTACAGTTCATACTGCACAGTAGGGTTCCTTATGAATGTGACACAGTGTTAAACGGTATCATAACTGGGAAACATAGACAAGGTTATCCCCAAAATCCAAATGTTGCAATTTGATTGGGGAGAGTTTGTTTCCATTAGCTGGGGAGACTGGGATTGTGGAACCGCCTGAGAATCAGAGTGTGTCAATTTAGAATGGAAATGAGATTGGTGGGCTTGTGGAATTCATTGCAGTGAAGGTCAGGATGTTAAATGTCTTCAAAAGCTGAGATTGATAAATTCTTGATCTTGCAATGAATTAAGGTCTACAGGGAGAGTGTGGGTAAATGGAGTTGAAATGCCCATCAACCATGACAACGTGGCGGAGTGGACTGGATGGGCCGAATGGCCTTACTTCCACTTCTATGTCTTATGGCCTTATGGTCTGATGGAAATCAAAGATACTCAGGATGGTTATAGCTGTAAAGTGGAGTTGTGTGAACAACCAGATCAGGCATGCTTTATTCAATGGCCACAAACTCCTACCGGCCAAATCGCCGACTCCTGCAGCAAATTTGAATGGAGTGGGGGAACAGGAATGTTGGTTGGTGTGTAATTTTCAAAGGTGGAACTCCAATAACAGGCCCTTCAACACAGATGTAACTGCTGCTTGGAATTACCGGTATGGGAGAGTGAAGCTAACTCTATCTTTCCACTTGTTTCTCCTTAATGAACAGCAGAGCCGGTCTGGCACAGTATCAGTCCAGCCTGATGAAAGGTGAAATACATTCAAACTTATTTTAGATTCAGATTTAAGAAAGTTCAACCACTATGTCTATGAGCTATTGGATTGTGGATTTACTAACCAATCCTTTTGATATCTACTATTACAACACCAAATGCCTAAATGGAGCTGAAGTCAGCAGTAAACAAACAGTTAATTTTATGCAATTAACAGTGAGTTCAAAAAATGATTATTTAATCCCAATTAATTACATGTGATGATACCAAATTTCAAAACAGGACTTTCCAAATAATTTCTTAATTATACGACGATTTCACAAATTCCTGCCTCCTCGATCAATATTCCCCTTTGGGAACCATTCTTTGAGAATGCTTCACTGGTATTCAGAATTCAGGTGTGAACCATCCATTCACTCATTTCCACACCGAAATTCACAATACCAGTGAACTCTCAAAGAATGGTTCCCTCTGCTGAAAATTCATGGAGGAGGCAGAAATTTGTAAAATTGCTGTAGAATTAAGAGATTATTTTGAAAATCCTCTTTGGAATTTTGATGTCAACACACATAATTAATTGGGATTAAACAATCATTATTTGAACCAACTGTTGGCCATGAGAATATAGTTCAGCATGAAGATTCTTGTCAGTTAGTCGCTTACAGCTTCATCATTAAGTTTTCAAATGGTTCAAATTATTTCTATAGCATGAGTTGGGTGTTACATTAAGAAAGAATCATGCAGAACATGGGACAATTCAAAGAAAAGAACTGAAAGATTTGCATTCTTAAAGCACTTTTCGTTAACCTTGCATGTCTCATAGCACTTTAGGAGCATAGGCAATTTGCATTCAGCAAACTCTCACAAGCAGCAATATCATCGTGACCAGTCAATCTGTTTTGTGTTCTTGAAGGTTAAATACTAACCATGGATTATTCCTGCACTCTCTTTTGAAATAGGGACATAAGATCTTTTGAATGCTAAACTGCTGCCTGAGCTCCATGCTTGAGAGAATGTAAAAGCATCTCTGGCAGTGTGGCACTTCTTCAGCTCTGGAGTGTTAGCCTGAATTCTTGTGGAAACCCACGAGTGGGATTTGAACATGGAATTTTCTGACTCAGATGCAAGATTGCTGTCAACCATTGCACAATAAATGCTGGCGTAACGCATCAATTTAAACACTTCAGTGTATTAAAGCACAATCATTCATAAAGTCCAGTCAACTAACTCAGAAGAAAGATGCTTCATTCATTAAACTTGTAAAAGTGCAGGAACTAACAATTTAAATCTGATATTACATAAAGTGTGGTATTTTTCATTTCCATTCAACATAACACTTAAATGTTATGGTGCCATGCTACACTTCAAATTACATATTACATTTACAAGATACAGCAGTTACTATTTACGCCAAATGTTTTCTGGTCCATAGAGGTTGAGAGCTTTATCCATGGGTTTGAGTCCAACATTGTACTAACATGGGAGGGCCTTAAATGGTAGCTTTATTATATTGGGTCTTTGCAGCAGCTGTTTCAAGCTCCAGGAGTCTCTGAGCATTTCATTTTGACGTGTAACCCCTCATAAGGAACAGCGTAGCAATACATAGAGCACATTTCAACAAGTGATTGCTCTCCGCCAGCATCTTGGTCTACATCCCAGGCAACAGTTCATCATGTGAATGAATTGTTTTTGAAATGGCCGTCTTTGTATCAGCAAAAGAAAACCTATTTCATTGTGCTATGGTAGTCTCATTCACTTTATTTAATAATGATAGTTCTAAAGAGATCTGGATGTTTAGGGAATGAATTGGCATCATAGAATTATAGAATCCCAACAGTGTTGAAGCATTCAGCCCATCAACTCCACACCAACCATCAAAATAGCATGCCAAACACATCCACCCACCCATCCACCCTATCCCTGTAACCCAGCATTTCCAAAGTCTAGTCCACCTTGCCTGCACATCCCTGGACAATCATGGAATGTTCCATCAGATTATGTTTTAAACCACAATGCCATCTGGTGTGATCTGGTGAAAGAGGTTTTCTGTGGAGCTTGAACAGTGAAAGATGCAAAATCTTCAACGAAATTGACCACAGATAGGATTGCTGAGCTCTTCAGACATAACATAGAAATTGAATATTAGTTTGGTGGGGTGGAGGTGTTTAAGGAAATCATAATCACTGCAGTTTACCTTTCACATGTCATTAATAAATCCTGAGTTTTCAATATCACGGTTATCCCTATGTGAGGTACATGCAGGCTCTCAACACTGGTTGTCTCGTGGTTTAGTTCTTGACACAGTAAGTCTGATTCCTCAGTCTGGAATGCTCAGCTTCACATAAGGAGATGTCTACAGTTTGTTGCTGTCTGATCATTGTCTTCCTCTGAGTTGTCCAACATTAACTAAAACTATATACTTGTCATTCCCTAGATCATTTGTTTTTAACTCCTGCATTGAAAATACTCACTAAAATTGTCAATACTTCTCACAAGTTTAGTTCTGTCATGTTGAGAACGTCAGTGACATCTTTCTGCTTCAGCACCTTGTGTGCTTTACAGACCGTTCTCTAAGATAATACCGTTTAACTTATGCATCTTCAAATTCATGCAATATTCCAGTTTTGGCAAGCCAAATGTGACCTCTCAACCAATGATTTCAAGAAGTAACTAACACACACATGACCAATCCTGAACAACAGAGTTTTAAAATAAGAATAGAATTTGACAATATTGGCAGCTAAAACACTGTTGAAAAATGTGTTGCTGGAAAAGCGCAGCAGGTCAGGCAGCATCAAAGGAGCAGGAGAATCGACATTTCCGGCTAAAACAATGTGCCAAAATATCAGGATAACAGATTGTGAGTGATTTGTGTCTTTGTCCTCTCCTCTCAAGTTGCTGCTCCTGCTGTCCTGCAGCTTGCACCAACTGTGCCAATGGCTGTGTGTGTCAAGGGAAAACCTCTGAGGAATGTACCTGCTGATCCTGAACAACACGCTCTTTAGACACAGACTCTGAAAGATTATCCATTTGTACTGTATTCCCCAAGCTGCATGTCCTCACTGTCTATGCCCTGAGGATTTGTGTATGTTTGTGACTCATTTCAAGTTTATTGACTGTGTTCAATCTGTTTTGTTTTTGTATGAATACTTCAATAAAATTTCAATCTTTGAAACACTTGAAAAGTCATATCTTTTTCTGAAATAAACGGCCATATAATGCATAGGAAATGATATTGAGCCATCATTGCATGAACAAACCACATTGCATAATATCAAACTGTGAAGCCACATTAATGTCTGTGTCAGCTTGGTGAATGAGGTTAAACCCTGTGCTGCTGACCCACTGTCAAGAATAATGGATTGAATAATTCAGTGGCAGTTCTGTTGTTGTTCTTATACAGAAATGAAGCAGCATTCCATTAAGAACTATGCTATAAATCAGATACCAGCCTAATCTATCTGTCAGCTTATTCTGCACCCTCAGGTTTCTGAATCATATTCTTTAAAGGCATTTGAAGAAAAGCAGGCACAAGGTTTTAAGTGTTCCAGACAATGTTTCTCATGATCCAAAATGGGTGAATTGGTCAGTCTTTGCTGTTTGTCCATCTTTCTGTGTAAAATGAATCCCATGCCTCTGTAACCATTAACAGAGATTTAATGAATGATACAAACATAAATGATATAAACATAAATAACTTCGTATAAAATTGTCATACGGACAGCTGTTGATTAATTAGGTATATTCAGCATGTGGCCTGGATTTTATCCCTTCTGCGCTGTCTGTTGAAAGGACCTCAGACTCTGGACGATTACCCAATAAATACATAAGTAACAAAACAATCGTCAAAGGAGGATGTGGTGCTGATTTGGAACTGACAAGGAGACTCACTCTGTGTGCAGACAACATGCTGAAAGTACTGGATGATGTTCATTTTGATCACCTTCTTCTCTCGGGAACAGAACGTTGCTGATGTCAGAGTAATGGAGGAGTCGAAAGGAGTTGAAAGTTGATTGGACAATTTGGATAATGAGGACTTCACATGTTGACGACCATCAAATCATCCAACTCAACCAATCAGCATGGGATACATTCAGGTTGATTGAGGGAGTTCAAAACTAGGGGGCTAATTTTTATGGTGAGACGAAAAAGATTTGAAATGGAAATGAAGCACAATTTTTTTTTCACCGAGAGCGGTTAGGGTGTGAAATAAATTGCCAGAGAAAGTGATGGTTGCAGAGACAGTTCCAACCGTTAAAAGAAATTTGGGTGCGATTATAAATGGGAAAGGTTTGGTGGGATGTGAGCCAAGTGCAGGGAGATGGGACTCGTTAAGTTTGAAAACATGACGGACGGTGGCCTGAGTTTCCATGTTCTATGACTCGAGGGCTCTAATTGCAAATGTTGCACACCCATTTAGAAATAAAATGTTGAATTGCAAATCTTGGAACGACAGGTCAGTCAGTTAAGTTTGTACTGGGGATCATTATGGATGCAATGTTCCTGTTCAAAATTGATTGGCATTGAAAGAATAAATTGTTTTATAAATTAAAGCTACCATATAGTCATGTTAATCAAACTTGATAAAGTTCTTTCAAGAAGATTGATAATCCAATAACACTTGATGTACGCTCTGTGGATTTAAAGAAGCAGGATTGTGGGCAGGAATGCAGGTGATGTTCCCATCTAGCATTGCAAAAGTAGTTTCAACACTGTCAAATAAATCTGCATGTCAGTGAAATGGAACCACCTGATATTAATCAGACATGGGAACATCAACAGAAATGTGGCTCCGGGACTGGTGACTGTGTAATGGTGAACATTTATTTTTTTTAAATTGGAGAGAAGTATGTAGTAGTCATATACTGCAGACAATATTTTTGATATGTATACAGTGTTTCTGGTCATGTTAGAACCAAAAGGGGAAGTGTGAACGGATCTGTTTTCATGTCACCTCGAAGTCTGAATTTAAAAAGGGATTGATGGTGATATTACTAATTATACATATTTTAGACTCAATTCAGTTGTGTATCTGAAACAAGTCAATCAGGTTACTTTAGTGACACTGACCCTAAGTCATGCACCGCAAGTAACATTTATTCAAACAAAGATGTAAAGATTATTCACAAAATCATGAAACATGTGATTATTTAAAACTACCCACAATGAAAACAAACACTTTTCATCCTTCAGTTATGGGAAGCTCTGCAAGTTGTTGTGTCCAAACTATTTGTTATATATATGTGCCAACATTACAAATTTAGATTTCAGATAACACATTTTCAACACAATAAATATTAATCACCTGGATGTGGGGATATTAGACAATCTAAGAATTGTCACAGTGCAGTAGCAGTCCATTTGACTGGAGTTTCAGCATCAGTTGTTTGAGTTACCATGATCACATAGTGCAAAAGCCCCACCAGTCTCCTGTAACTCCACATATTATGTTAATCAATTACTGACGGGGTGGCATAGTGGCTCAGTGGTTAGCACTGCTGCCTCACAGCACCAGGGACACGGGTTTGATTCCAGCCTCAGGTTATTGTCTGTGTGGAATTTGTACATTCTCCCCTGTGTGGGTTTCCTCCAGGTCCTCCCACATTCCAGAAATGTGCAGGTTAGGTGAATTGGCCATGCTGAATTGCCCATGGTGTTCAGGGATGTGCAGGGTGCATTAAGTCAGGGTTAAATGTAAATTAGGAGGGGAATACTTTGGACGATCAGTGTGGACTTGTTGGGCCGAAGGGTCTGTTTCCACACTGTAGTAGTTCTATAATGTATCGTCTTTTCAGTGCCTCACTTAAATTTATCTCAACAACACTTTCATGCAGTACATTCCTCTTGCCCTGTGAAACCATTTTTGACTTGTTTCACAATTACTTCTTTTACAGATTGCTTGAAACCTGTACCCTCTTTTTCATTATTTATGAGCTGGAATATCATTCTCCCTATCTCCCATACTCACACCTTTCACAACCTTGAAACCTTCAATCACATTGCCCTTTGTCTTTTCCTCACTCAGCCTCACCATTTCCAAACTATCTTCAAAACTGAACACTATATTCCAACTGAGGTCTGATGAGCGTCTGGTAAAAGTTTAGTGCATCCTCCCTACTTCTCTAATCGACATCACTACTAATAAAGCTGAGAATATTGCATCATTTGCACTCTCGCCTCTCCTACCATCATTAATGGGTGATGTGGGAATAGTAATGTAAATAGTAATGTACTGTAATAGTAATTACTCTGCAAAGTATGCCCCTTCCATTCAATGCCTTTAATTCATATTGTCTCCTGATATTTTTGTACCAAATGGATCACGTCAACTATTTCTGGGTCACTGGAAAATTACCTGTGTGTTGCTGAAATATCAACATTTCATTTCAAAATTACTGCAATGTCTGTGTGTGTTTTCACATATCCTGTAGTTGGGAAATGCTATATTATTGAAAATTATTCCTTACAGTTGGCACTCCACTGTGGGGTTTCTTATCAATGTGAAACAGTGTTAAACTGCATCACAGCTGGGAAACACAAACACGATTATCCCCAATACTCACATTTTGGTGACATGGTGACAGACATGCAGGTACTCTCCTCACTGACAGGAATCTTAACATTGAAGCAGTGACACCATGGAACCATTCACTCCACCATCCCTGAATCTACCCCATCACCACCTGGTTTCACCACATCCACCACACTACACCAGACTGCACTGTGACTTCTAATGACCTTTTATCTGCTGGGGACTGTTCAGGTTTGAACATGTTCATTGCAGGGTACATTAGGATTGTAAATATCACTTCACTGATGAACAGAATTGCAGTTATCAAGTAAACAGAAGAATTTATTTTCATAACTCATACGAAACACAAATTTACAAAATCAATTCACATGCAATTCATTAATTTATACTAAAATACAACTCTGGATCTACATAGTGAGTACATACACCTTGGGGCCTACAGTACAAATGGACAATCTTTCAGAGATCGTGTCTGAAGAGCGTGTTGTTCAGGAGCAGCAGGTACATTTCTCAGAGGTTTTCCCTTTACACACACAGCCATTGGCACAGTTGGTGCATGCTGCAGGACAGCAAGAGCAGCAACCTGAGAGGAGAGGACAAAGACACAAATCACTCACAATCAATTCGTTCACTGAAAGCTCCCACAGCCTCCCATGACAACACCCAGCTCCTCCCTCACAAACCCATCCGTCTCCCATTTCCCAGTCAACCCCCTGAAGAGACTCAGCAGCACATCCCAGTGAGAGACAGTTTGAGGGAAGATGTTCCTGTCACAATCTCCACAACACGGTTTCTAATGAGAAGTCGATAAGATCAGCGCTTTCCGATGGCAACCTCAGACATTGCTTTCAGCAGCAACTTCTGGTCTGGAGAGTCTTCCGATTGGACATTGTAGAAATCGGATCGCAATTCAATCCGGTGTAATCCCGGATCATGTATGTGTCTATGGTGTCCCTGTGTGAGTTGTGCCCAGGACTATGTGTCACACCAATAGAACGGGAGCAGTTTAAAAGCCTGTCCCATTGACTCACTTTTCTGGCAGCGTCCAGCTTTGCTGGTGGCACATTGACAGTTGGAGCATCTGCAGGTGTTTTCACAGGAGCAGGATCCTTAAAAGAGGAAAAACACAGAGAGTGAGTGGTGTGCACCGCCCAGCAATGGCCCCAGGCACGGGCTGGGCACGGGGCACGGGGCCCGGCTCTTTGTGCCATTGCCCTGGGCTGCAGTGAGTTGAAGAAGCAGCCTGGCCCTCCCTGCAATGCTGCTGTCTCCCAGTCAGACTGAGGCCCCGCACTGGGACACTGTGCTGAAAGCACTTGCACCAAGCCCCACTCACCATCCAGGCACACACAGGGCTTCGGGTCCGACATCTCGCCAACTTCTTCTGCAGCTTCCAGCCGGCTCCAATCCGCGCTTCTCGACCTTGTGCCGTTTGCTGAAGCCGAGCCGAGCTTTATGAGATTGTGATGGGAGGCGAACCGGCTGCAAAACGGGCAACGGGCGGCTCGGCGCTACCTGAATGCACACGGCCCACCGGAGTGAGTCAGCGGCTGGAGGTTTGAATTGCAGCCGCTTCCTTCATTCACAACACGGCCCGAAGGGATTTCTCAATCAGTGTATTACAGAGATCCTGTGTTGGGAAATATTTGGAGAGTGAGTGAAACCACACTGTTGGGCCCAGGGTAGGTATGGTCTGCACTCTGTCCATCGCCTCACTTATCATTTCCTTTCTCGCAAATCAAAGTCATTTACGTTTTAAAATTAGTTAATTTAACGAGCTTTCTAGGATAGTAAACGGCTGAATAGATTGGTCATGAAAGAAATAATAAAAGTACATGCAAATACACAGAATGGAAATAAGGGAGAAATGTTCAGTCTCTGAGCTAATTCTGTGTTGGAGGCGATGTTTCTCACAACCAAAATGCAGGATTGGACCAGTTCTCTGCTGCTTGTACACCTTTCCGTATGGAAAAGAAATTGTGTACCTCCCCAAATATGAACAGAGACTGAGTGGCTGATGCAAACCACGACAAATCCATTGTGTCCAACGTATATCATTCCCAGCTCTGTGTGTCCTTGTTCTTTAATTTAGTTGTGACGTGTCTGCCCATTTCCCCCTTCTCCTTTTCTGAGCCGTTTATTATCTCCCTCATTACTCACTACTCTCCTGATCTCCCATTCCTGAGCAAACCTGGAGACCTCCCTCGAGTTGGGGTTAGTGCCAGAGGATGGGAGAATTACAAAATTACTCTCTTGTTCAAAAAGGAGATGCCCAGCAATTACAGACCCATCAGTTCAATTCTGGTCTTGTGGAAACTTCTTGAATACGAGTTTGGGACAACTAATGCTGACACGGGCATATATCAGATCATTAGGTAAAGTCAAAATAGCAACATTGCAACTTTTTATCTAACTTGCTGAACGTTTATGAAGACATAAAAGAGAAGATGGATGAGGTTAATGCCATCAATATCATACACATGAATACCAGAAACGAATTTGAATCAGTCTCACACATCAGACCTGCGAGAAAGCTTATTGCTCCGACAAAGTGAAGCTACAGTGACAATGTACATAGAAAGCAAAGCAGGAAACCGAGGAAAGGTTAATTGATGTTGTTCGTTATGGAGCAAGTTGTCTGATGCTGTTTCCTGAGTAACTATTGGGATACTTACACTTCCTGGTTTACTCGAAAGGATCTTGGAGTGCACGAGGCAATTTCACACTTTGCAGATGATGCAAAACTTCGAAACATTGTTAAGTGCGAGGAAGGTAATGTAGAGCTGTCAATGGTTGAAGACATGTTGTTGGAGTGGGTAAAGAAGTGGCTGATGAAATTCAGTGAGGCAAACTGTGAGATGATACATTTTATGGTAAAACATGGAGTTGCAGTAAACAAGAATGGCTACTAATTTAAGTGGGTAAGGAACAGAGAGACATGGCAGTATATGTGCATAAGGGTTTCAAGATGGCAGAACAGGTTGAGAGCACAGTTACTTGCCTATGCTGACTAGATGCCTAATATAATCCAAACCCATTTGCCAATGTTTTGCCCATATCCGATACACGAAAAAACCCTTCCTATTCATGTATCCATCCAGCTCTCCTTAAAATGTTGTAATTGTACCAGCCTTAACCACTTCCTCTGACAGCTCAATCCATACACCTACCATCCACTGCCTGAAATGTTTGCCCCTTAGGTCCATTTTAAATCTGTGCCTTCTCACCTCAATGTGTGCCCTCTAGTTTTGGACTCCTCTATACCGGGAAAACGTTCTTGGGTCCCTCATGGTTTTATAAAACTCTGAATGGTTACCCCTCACCAACAATACTCCAGGGAAAACAGTCCCATCATATTCCATCTCTCCCCAAAGCTCACAATTCTGTAACCCCAGCAACAACCTTGTAAACCTTTTCTGAGCCCTTCGAAGTTTCACAATACTCTCCCTGTATCAGAGAAACCAGAAATGAATGGACTATTCAATAGCCTATCCAATGTTCTGTACAGATACAACATGACTTCCCAACACGTATCAATGCACTGACCAATAAAGGCAAGTGCACCAAATGCCCTCTTCACTACCCTGTCCACCTGCTCCTTCAAAAAAACATCGCTACTCCACCCTCTTTGTCTCCTACCCTCTCATCAATCAGTGTCTAAATAGCTAGTTCTCCCTGTATTCCATGCAATCTAACCTTGCGAAACAGTCTACCATGCAGAACTTTGTTGAATGCCTTGATAAACTCCATATAGACTGTCCACAACTATACGTTCATTAATCTTCTTTCACACTTCTTCAAAACCCTCAATCAAGTTATTGAGATATGAACTGCCCCAAAGAAAGTCATGTTGACTGTTAGTAATCATTCTCTGCCTTTCCGAGGACATGTAAATCTTGTCCCTCAGAATGACCTCCAACAACTGTCCCATCACTGACATCATGCAGACCTTTGACTTTTCCTCACCATCTTTCCTCAATAATAGCATCACATTAGCCTATCTCTCATCTACTGGCACCTCACCTGTGGCTCTCACTGATACAAATATCTCAGGAAGGGGCCCAGAATGCACTTCCCTACCTTCCAACAAAGTTCTGGGGTACACCTGAGCAGGTCCTGGCAATTTGTATGCATTTTAAGACCTCCAGCACCTCCTCTTCTGTAATATGAATACTTTTCAACTATCACAATGTACTTCTCCAAGTTTTCGACCTTCTTTCTCCTTCTCCACAGTAAACACTGATGCAAAATACTCATCTGGTATCTCATTCATCTGCTGTTGCCCCCCCCCCCCCCCCCCAATAACCTGCCTTGTTGATCTTTAAAGGGCTCTATTCTCTCCCAAGTTACTTGTTTGGCATTAATGCACTGGTAGTCTCTCTTTGGATTCTCCTTAAGCCTATTTTCCAAAAGCTATATCCCATGTTCTCTTTTGCCCTTCTGGTTCCCTGTTAAGTATACTCCTCTTTGCTTAATACTCCTCAAGGGATCAGCTGTCTATACCTATCATATGTCTCCTTCTTTTTCTTGAACAGGCCTCAATTTTCCTCGTCCTCCAGCATTCCCTACACCGAACAACCTTGTGCTTCATTCTAACGGGAACGTGCTAGCACGTCTCTGAGCTCTCGTTACCTCATTTTTCAAGGGCTCCCACTTTCCCGCCCAGAATCAACTTCTGAAAGTTCTTGTTGAGCATCATCAAGTTAGCCTTCCGCCAATCTCAAACTTTAACTTTTATATCAGGTCTATGCTTTTCCACAGCTATTTTAAAACTAATGCAATTATGTTTATGTTCACTGTCCCAAAGTCTTCCCCTACTGACACCTCAGTCACTTGCCATATTAGCATGTGATACGGTAGGAATGATTCACAATGGTGTGGAGTACAGGAATGGGGAGGTTACATTGATCCTGTACATATAAGACACGTGTCACAAAGCAGCTGGAGTATTGTCTTCAGTTTAGAAGATACATTGGAAATGGTGAGACAGTCTGTGGGGAATCTGCGAAAAACATTGTCACAGGAGGCTGTCGAGGGCAAGTCGTTGGGTGTCTCAGAGAGAAACAGATTCTTGACGAACAAGGTGCTTGAAGGATTTGGGGAGAAGGCAGGAGAATCGAGTTAATAAACATATCAGCCATGATCAAACGGCGGAGTAGACTCGGTGGAGGAAAGGTGACTCTGTCCTGTACGATTCGATGATTCTATCAGCTGGGAGAGCGATTGGAAAGCAGCAAATATCCCGAGTGGAAAGAGGAAATGTCAGGTCA
The DNA here is from genome assembly GCF_047496795.1 of Chiloscyllium punctatum. Lineage (NCBI taxonomy): Eukaryota > Metazoa > Chordata > Chondrichthyes > Orectolobiformes > Hemiscylliidae > Chiloscyllium > Chiloscyllium punctatum. The sequence goes on along the minus strand of NC_092764.1, from coordinate 59,522,108 downwards.
AACAGAAAGTGCTGTCCCTGCCTCCCCCAGACCGTGACGGGGAATCGTGTTCCAGACGCTCGGACACTGGCTGATCCCACAGGAACTGCTGACACATTACACTGATTGAGAAATCCCTTCGGGTCGTGTTGTGAATGAAGGAAGCGGCTGTAATTCAAACCTCCAGCCGCTGACTCACTCCGGTGGGCCGTGTGCATTCAGGTAGCGCCGAGCAGCCCGTTGCCCCGTTTTGCAGCCGGTTCACCTCCCATCACAAGCTCATAAAGCTCGGCTCGGCTTCAGCAAACGGCACAAGGTCGAGAAGCGCGGATTGGAGCCGGCTCGAAGCTGCAGAAGAAGTTGGTGAGATGTCGGACCCGAAGCCCTGTGTGTGCCTGGATGGTGAGTGGGGCTTGGTGCAAGTGCTTTCAGCACAGTGTCCCAGTGCGGGGCCTCAGTCTGACTGGGAGACAGCAGCATTGCAGGGAGGGCCAGGCTGCTTCTTCAACTCACTGCAGCCCAGGGCAATGGCACAAAGAGCCGGGCCCCGTGCCCAGCCCGTGCCTGGGGCCATTGCTGGGCGGTGCACACCACTCACTCTCTGTGTTTTCCTCTTTTCAGGATCCTGCTCCTGTGAAAACACCTGCAGATGCTCCAACTGTCAATGTGCCACCAGCAAAGCTGGACGCTGCCAGAAAAGTGAGTTACTGGGACAGGCTTTCAAACTGCTTCCGTTCTATTGGTGTGACACATAGTCCTGGGCACAACTCACACAGGGACACCACAGACACATATATGATCCGGGATTACACCGGATTGAATTGCCATCCGATTTCTACAATGTCCAATCGGAAGAATCTCCAGACCAGAATCTGCTGCTGAAAGCAATGTCTGAGGTTGCCATCGGAAAGCGCTGATCTTATAGACTTCTCATTAGAAACCGTGTTGTGGAGATAGTGACAGGAACATCTTCCCTCAAACTGTCTCTCACTGGGATGTGCTGCTGAGTCTCTTCAGGGGGGTGACTGGGAGATGGGAGACCGATGGGTTTGTGAGGGATGTGCTGGGTGCTGTCATGGGAGGCTGTGGGAGCTTTCAGTGAACGAATTGATTGTGAGTGATTTGTGTCTTTGTCCTCTCCTCTCAGGTTGCTGCTCTTGCTGTCCTGCAGCATGCACCAACTGTGCCAATGGCTGTGTGTGTAAAGGGAAAACCTCTGAGAAATGTACCTGCTGCTCCTGAACAACACGCTCTTCAGACACAATCTCTGAAAGATTGTCCATTTGTATTGTAGGCCCCAAGCTGCATCTCCTGAGTGTACAGATCCTGTGTTTTGTATTTGTTAAAAACAGATGAGTTTGTGAATCATTTCTGAAATTGTTCTTTTTGTATCCGTGATTAAAATAAATGTCCTAGCTGCTGTGAAATGTGCATTGCTGATTATTAATGAAAAGATAGATACAATTATAATGCCACCTGTATTGTGGATGTTCACATCTAAAACAGTCCATAGTATATCATTGAACCCAACTTGGCATCTGGTGCAGGCAGGAGGAAGATGAGAGAACAGGGTGAGGAATGGTGCAGTGAATGGTGTCCATGGTGTCATTGACAATATTAAAATTCATTTCATTCAGTGTGGTACCTACATCTCCACCAAAAAGGCAGGAAAATATGGATATTGGGGATAATTGTGTCTATGTTTCCCAGGTGTGATGCAGCTTTACATTGTATCACATTCATAAATAACCCATCAGTGAACTGCCAATTGTAGAGAATGAGTTTCAATGACATAACACTTTTTCCAAAGACAAGACATTTGAAAGTGCACTCAGGCATTGCAGTAATTTTGAAATACACTGTTGACATTTCAGCAAAGCACTACCAACATAATTTGTTGACATAATACATTTGGAATGGAAACATAGAGAGGTGGTATGAATTAAAACAATTGACTGTAAGGGGTATGCGTTAGCAGAGGGACCTGGCAATACTTTTGCATCACACATTAATGATGGAAAGGACACGTGTGGAGCACAATTGATGCTCTGCTCTAGACCTGAGTAATAGTGCTACAGAGTACAGATGTAGGGAGGATACACTAAATTTGATCAGAACTCAGGTGAATCATTATGTCCAGTTTTGATATTAGTTTGTAGATGGTGAGGCTGATTGACTTGGTGAATAAAGGAAAAAGGGAAATACGTTTGAAGTTTGTAAATTTGTGAAGGTTTGAGCATGCAAGATGTGGCAAATACTCTTCCAACTCATGAAAAGATGAAGAAGAGGGCAGAAATATCAAGCAGTTTGTTAAAGAACCAATTGTGATACGAGACAAAGAATGTTTTCACAGAGCAAGAGAAAGGCACTGGTTGGAAGTGTTATTGAGATAAATTTAAAGAGGCATTCAAAAGAACTGTACATCATTATTTGATCAACATAATAGATTGGGTTACAGGAAACCAGTGGGGATGTGGCACTAAGGGGAGATGGTAACTCAATGAGTTGATGCAGAAATGAAAGTCAAATGGTCTGCTACTGCATTGTAAAAATTCTGAGATTGTCTGATATTTTGCCTTGCATGCCTACATTAAGGTAACTAATATTTATTTGTATGAAGGTGTGTTTAATAAAATATTAATTTATAATGCTGATTTTTGGACAGATAAAATTAATCTAAAAAGTTTGAAAACAACATTTTGCAGAGCAAAATTGATGGGCTGCAGCACAGGAAAACGCTAGATTTACAACTGGACTTGCTAAGTCTGATACTTCCATTGAGGGACTACAGGAGATATTGAATTTGCACACAGTGTGCCACATATTCCATGAGAAGCAACAACTCTCTTTCTTCTCTCCAAACAACCTTTCACTGGTGTTTGTAGGCTGAGAACTAACTGGAAGGCATCATCATCACAGGTATAGGTTCCCAGAGGAGAACTTTGAATCTACAGCAGCTGTCATTAGAAAATATTAAGTTCACTAGATATTATTGAATCAGAAAGATATCCCTGCACCAATAACCTGAGTGGAAATTGACATTGCTTGCTGACCACCATATGAGCAAACTGCGATTAGTTATTGTCTTCAAATTAACAATTATTTTGTCAATATAATTAGAAAGTAATTCTATGAAGGTTCTGTACTTTCTTTCCACAAGTGGAGGGTGAAAATGTATTTGTTTTCATTAAGGGTAGTTTTATGCCTAAACATTTGCGTAATTTTATGAATTATTTCTTTACGTTTGGTTAAATAGGTTTTGTTTGCAACAGATTATTTAGGGTTGGAGTGACTGAAGGAATCTAACTGTTTTCGGATACTCTGCTGAATTGAATCTAAAATACATGTAATGAGCAATAACACCACCACACACTTCTTAAATTCAAACTTTGATGTATCAAGAACTGGGGTCAGTCCACACTACCGATTTTGATTATAACAAAATCACATACATTACATACATCTATAAACATATTGTTTACAGTATATGACTACAGTATACTTGCCTCCAATTTGAAAAGCAAATGTTCACCAGTACACACTATACTGTGTCGCTGAGCCACTTTTCTGTTTTTGTTCCCCTGACCTGTTCATGTCAGCAGCTTTAATTTCACTGGCATACAGATTAATTCGCATACTGTCAAATAGCTTTTGCAAATCTGGGTATGCAACATCACCTGCACTCCTGTTAACAATCCTGGTTCTTAACAATCCACAGAGAACATACCAAATCCACATTCCAAGAACTTCCTCAAGTTAGATTAACATGACTATCCTTTTGAAATGTATGTACATTTTAATTTCCAAAACACTGTATCTGTTAAATGCCAATTAATTTTTTACAGGAATATTGTAAACAATACTGTCCCATTGCCAATGTTAATCTGACTAACCTATAGTTCCTGGGTTTACCGCTCAAGTTTTTATTGAAATCAATGTGCAACATTTGCAATTTGAGTCATATAGTAATGTAGAATGGAAACAGACCATTTGGTCCAATCAGTCCTCACCAACCATGATCCCAAACTAAACTAGTCCTACCTGCCTGTACTTCACTCATATCCCAACAAACCTTTCCTATTCATAGATTTATCCAAATGGCTTAAAATATGACCCTGAGTTTTGAACTTCCCCATGAAATCTGGATGCATCTCATCTCGATTGTTGAGTTTTCTGCTTCGATTGGGTAGTCAACACGTCAATTCCTTTAATCTAAATTATCCAAATCACTTTCAACTCCACCTTTACTGTTACAGTGGCAACAGTCTCTTCCTTAGAGAAGAAGGTGATCAGAATAAACTTCTTCCAGTAATGTAAACATGTTGTCTGCCGTTGGACCAAGTCTCCTTGTTGGTTCCAATTCAACATCACATTCTCCTTTGATGACTGTTTTACTACTTATGTGTTTAGTGGGTAAGGTCCACAGTCGGAGATCCTCTCAACAGAGAGCATTAAAGGGATAAAATCCAGGCTAGATGCTGACTATACCTAATTAATCCAAATCTCTCCATGTAACCACTTCTTTTAGACCAAGTCGTTATTTCTAGAAGTTTCTTCACTACCAACTTTCAACTGACAGGTCTGTAATTATTGGGCTTTTCCTCACAACCAGCTTTTGAAGAAGGGTGCCATTTTGTAATTCCCCAGTTGTTTGACTCTAATTCCAAACCGTGGGAGAACACTGGGTTTGGTCAAGATTTGAACAACAATATTGTCATAAGTAATGAGGCAGATATTAAGAGGCTCAAGAAAATAGAACGGGAAAGAGAGCAGACATTTCGAAGAAATGCAAGAAAAGGACAATGATAGAAAGAGTTGGTAATGCCAACTCTTCTTTCGGTTTGCATACTTCATTAAATCTTGCACTCCTGTCAACAATCCTGGTTCTTCACAATCCATAGTAACAATGTTGGGCCTTTATTACAAGCCTTTCGAGAGCAATTGTGAGATACAGGTACAAATGTATGAACAGATTATAGAAAGATGTAAGAACTACAGGGTGATGGTGATAGATGATTTTAATTATCCTAACACTGACTGGGATTCACTTAGTGTTAAAGGTCTATTGGCGCAGAATTTGTAACGAGCATCTAGGAGGGTTTTCTAAAGCAGTATGTAAATAGTCCAACTCAGGAAGGGACCATACTGGACCTGGTGTTGAGCAATGAGCCAGGCCAGGTGGTTGAAGTTGCAGTAAGGGATTACTTTGGGAATAGTGATCACAATTCTGTAAGTTTTAGAATACTCACAAGACTATTGGACAAACACAAGAGTTGTTCTAAAGGGAGAGTGCTAAATTGGGGGAAGGCCAACTATACCAAAATTCAGCAGGAACTGGGGAGTGTAGATTTGGAACAGGTGTTTGAAGGCAAATCTGCAATTGATATGTGGTAGGCTTTTGAAGAGAGCTTGATTAGAGTACAGGGGAGATATGTTCCTGCAAAAATGAGGGATAGAAATGGCAAAATTAGTGAACCATGGATGACAGGTGAAATTGTGAGATGAGTGCAGGGGAGAAAGGGAACATACATAAGGTCTAGGCTACTGAAGACAGACAAAGCTTTGGAGGAATGTCCGGAATGTAGGACCAATCTGAACTGAGGAATTAAGAGGGCTAAAAGGGGTTATGAGATATCTTTAGCAAACAGGGTTAAGGAAAATCCCAAAGCCTTTTATTCATATATAAGGAGCAAGAGGGTAACTAGAGAAAATGTTAGCCCGCTCAAGGACCAAGGAGGAAAGTTATGCGGTGGAGTCAGAGAAAATGGGTGAGATGCTTAATGAATACTTTGTCTTGGTATTCACTGAGGAGAGAGATACGACAGATGTGGAGGTTAGGGATGGATGTTTGATTATTCGAGGTCAAGTTGCCAGAAGAAAGGAGGAAGTGTTGGGTATTCTAAAAGTCATTATGGTGAGTATTTCCCAAGGTCTGGATGGGATCTAACTAAGGTTACTGAGGGAAGTGAGAGAGGAAATCGTTGGGGCCTTAACAGATATCATTACAGCACCCTGAATATGGATGAGGCCCAGAAGGACTGGAAAATTGCTAACATTGTCCCCTTGTTTAACAAGAGTAGCAGGGATAAATCAGACAATTATAGATCGGTGGATCTGACGTCAGTGGTAGGGAAGTTGCTGGAGAAGATATTAATGGATAGGATCCTTTTGGAAGAAAGTGGGCTTATTAGTGATAGGCAACATGGTTTTGTGCAGGAAAGGTCATGTCTTACCAACTTAATTGAATTCTTTGAGGAAGTGACAAAGTTGATTGATGAGGGAAGGGTTGTAGATGTCATATACATGGACTTCAGTAAGACATTTGATAACGTAAGCTGATGGGGAAGGCGAAGTCATATGGGGTCCAGGGTGTACTAGCTAAGTGGATAGATAACTGGCTGGGCAACAGGAGACAGAGAGGAGTCGTTAAAGAGAGTCTCTCAAAATGGACACCTTGTGATCAGCGATGTGCCACAGAGATCAGTGTTGGGACCAGTGTTGCATGTGATATACATAAATGATTTGCAGGAAGGCATAGGTGCTATGTTTAGCAGGGTTGCAGATGACAGTACGATTGGTGGAGTCACAGACAGTGAAGGAGACTGTCAGAGATTACAGCAGAATATAGGAAGATTGGAGAGTTGGGGGGAGAAATGGCAGCTGGAGTTTAATCTGGGCAAATGCAAGGTGATGCATTTGGAAGGTCTAATTCAAGAGCGAACCATACAGCAAATAGAAAGATCATGGGTAAAAATGATGTACAGAGAGATCTGGGTGTTCAGCTTGATTGTTCCATGAAGGTGGCAATACAGGTCAATAGACTGGTCAAGAAGGCATATGGCATGCTTTCCTTCATCAAATGGGGCAGTGGGTACAGATGTTGGCAGGTCAATTTGCAGTTGTATAAGACTTTGGTTCGGTCATACTTGGAATACTGCATATAGCTCTGGTTGCCATATTACCAAAAGGATGTGGATGCTTTGGAGAGTGTGCAGAGGAGGTTCACCAGAATGTTGCATGGTATGGAGGGGGCTAGCTATCAAAAGATGTTGAGTAGATTAGGATTATTTTTATTAGAAAGACGGAGGTTGGTAGGGGGGTGGGGGGTAGGGGATTGAGGTCTACAAAATCATCAGAGGTATCGACGGGGTGGATAGCATGAAGCGTTCTTTCCCAGAGTGGGGGACTCAATTACTATGGATCACGAGTTCACAGTGAGAAGGGAAACGTTTAGGGGAGATATACCTGGAAAGTTCTTTATGCTGAGGATTGTGGGAGCCTGGATCACATTGCCAGCATAGGTGTTAGAGGCAGGCACGATAGTGTCATTTAAGGTGTATCTAGATAGGTACATGAATGGGCAGGAAGCAAATAGATACATACTGTTTGAAAATAGGTGACAGGTTTAGATAGCGCAGGGTTGAAGGGCTGAAGGGTCTGTTCCTGTGCTGAAACTTTCTTTGTTCTTTCTTCTTTATTCTCTGTTAGTTATTACAGAGGCATGGGATTCATTTTACACAGAAAGATGCAAAGACAACAATGACTGACCACTTCATCCATTTGAGATCCTGAGAAATGTTATGTGGGAGACAGGAACACATGCCTGCTCTTTTTCAAATGTTTTCAAACACTATGTTTCATAAACCTGAGGATGCAGAAGATCTGATAATTAGAATGGGCTAATATCCATTTTATAGAGAGAAAGTGAGGACTGCAGATTCTGGAGATCAGATTCAAGACTGTGGTGCTGCAAAATGACAGCAGGAGAGACTGCAGCCAAGCAACAGGAGAATCGACATTTCAGGGAAAGCCATTCATCAGGAAATTGGCAAGCCCCACTTTATGGCAGTGTTTGTAATGGGATGTTGCTCCATTACTGCATCAGCAGAACTACCATTGAATCATTCATTCCACCATTCCTGGAGCTTGTCTGCCTGCAGAGAGTTTAAGCTCATTTACCAGACTGTCACAGACATCACTGTGGTTTGAAAGTCTAATATTATGCACCGTGGTTTGTTCATGCATGTTGTTCAGGAACAGCAGGTACATTTGTCAGAAGGCATAGCAAATGCCTTCTTCACTATTCTATCTACCTGCAACTCTACTTTCAACCTGCACTCCAATGTCTCTTTGTTCAGCAACACTCCCGAGGACCTTACCATTAAGTACAAAGGTCCTGCTAAGATTGCTTTCCCAAAATGCAGCACCTCACATTTATTTAAATTAAACTCCATCTGCCACTCCTCAACCCATTGGTTCATATCATCAAGATCACTTGTTGGGTCGAAGGGCCTGTTTCCACACACTGTCAGAGTTCTATGATGACTCACTTAAATTTATCTCAACGACACTCTCATGCAGTACATTCCGCTCACTCTGTAAAAACATTTTTGCCTGGCATCACAATTACTTATTTTATGGATTGCTCTCAATCTGTACCCTCTTCTTCATTATTTATGAGCTGGAATATCATTCTCCCTCAGTTCCATGCTCTCACCTTTCACAACATTGAAACCCTCAATCACATTTCCCTTTGTCTTTTTCCTCACTCAGCCTCACCATTTCCAATCTATCTTCAAAATTGAACACGATACGCCAACTGAGGTCTGAAGAGCGTCTGGTAAAGGTTCAGTGTGTCCTCCCTACTTCTGTAATTTACACCACTGTTAATAAAGCTGAGAATATTGCAGCAATTGTGCTCTATACCTCTCCTGCTGTCATTAAAGTGTGATGTGCAAAAATTGCCAGGTCCCTCTGGAAATGTATGGCCTTTCCATTCAATGCTTTTAATTCATGTCACATCCTGATATTTTTGTACCAAATGGATCATGTTAACCATTTCTGGGTCACTGCAAGATTGCCTATGTGTTGCTGAAATATCAGCATTGCATTTCAAAATTACTGCAATGTCTGAGTGTGCTTTTAGATGTCCTCTAGTTGGGAAATGCTATATTATTGAAAATTATTCATTTCAGTGGGCACTCCACTCTGGGGTTTCTTATCAATGGGATACAGTGTTAAGCTGCATCACAACTGGGAAACACAAACACGATTATCCCCAATACTCACATTTTGGTGACATGGTGACAGACATGCAGGTACTCTCCTCACTGACAGGAATCTTAACATTGAAGCAGTGACACCATGGAACCATTCACTCCACCATCCCTGATACTACCCCATCACCACCTGGTTTCACCACATCCACCAAACTACACCAGACTGCACTGTGACTTCTAATGACCTTTTATCTGCTGTGGACTGTTCAGGTTTGAACATGTTCAGTGCAGGTTACATTAGGATTGTAAATATCACTTCACTGATGAACAGAATTGCAGTTATCAAGTAAATGGGGCAATTTATTTTATTTACTTAAATGAAAAACAATTTTACAAAATCGATTCATATGCAATTCATCAGTTTGTACTAAAATACAACTCTGGATCTACATAATGAGGACATACACCTTGGGGAATACAATACAAATGGGCAATCTTTCAGAGGTTGCGTGATAGGAGGCGAACCGGATGCAAAACCAGGCAACGGGCGGCTCGGCGCTACCTGAATGCACACGGCCCACTGGAGTGAGTCAGCGGCTGGAGGTTTGAATTGCAGCCGCTTCCTTCATTCACAACACGGCCCGAAGGGATTTCTCAATCAGTGTAATGTGTCAGCAGTTCCTGTGGGATCAGCCAGTGTCCGAGCGTCTGGAACACGATTCCCCGTCACGGTCTGGGGGAGGCAGGGACAGCACTTTCTGTTTGACCTGACATTTCCTCTTTCCACTCGGGATATTTGCTGCTTTCCAATCGCTCTCCCAGCTCATAGAATCATCGAATCATACAGGACAGAGTCACCTTTCCTCCACCGAGTCTACTCCGCCGTTCGATCATGGCTGATATGTTTATTAACTCGATTCTCCTGCCTTCTCCCCATAACCTTCAAGCACCTTGTTCGTCAAGAATTTGTTTCTCTCAGAGACACCCAACGACTTGCCCTCGACAGCCTCCTGTGACAATGTTTTCCACAGATTCCCCACAAATTGTTCCCCCACCTGACACCTCAGTCACTTGCCTTATTTGCATAAGGCACTGTAGGAATTCTTAATAATGGTGTAAAGTACAGCAATGTGAAACTATTTTACCTTATATCACCTTTACTTCTCCAACTCTCTCGTCATCATTGATTTATGATTTGGAATAACTCATTTTCCCTGTGTGTCATTCCCAGTTCATTCACGACCTTGAAAACTTCATCGAAAGTTCCTCACGTTCTCTTCTCCAAAGAAAACTGTCTCACCATTTCCAATCTATCTTCAAAACTGAAGACAATACTCCAGCTGCTTTGTGACTGGTGTTTTATACAGGATTCATGTAATCTCCCTATTCCTGGACTCGACACCATTCCTACCTTATCACATGCAAGTGACTGAGTTGTCAGTGGGGGAGAGCTTTGGGGCCAGTCATCATGATTATATTAGTTTAAAAATAGTTATGGAAAATCGTTAACCTGATCTGAAAGTTTCAGTTCGAAGTTGGAAGAGAGCCACTGCTATGAAATGTCAGGGAACTGTAGACTGGTCAGCCTGGTGTCAGTGGCGGGAAAGTTGTTGGAGGTCATTCTAAGAGGTAGGTTTTGCATGGACTTAGAAAGGCAAGGAATGATGAAGCATCATTAACTTGGCTTTGCTTGTGTGAAATCGTGTCTCAGTAACGAGTTTTTTGAAGAAGTGACAAAGAAGATTAATGAAGGCAAGGCAGTGGGTACAGTCAATATGGACTTCATCAAGACATACATTGTCGACTGTTTAACATGGTTAGATCACATGGAATAGAGGGAGAGCTGGCCATTTGGACTCAGATTGACTTGAAGGTAGGAGACAGGCCCTTCGGCCCAACAATTCCACACCGACCCTCCGAAGAGCAACCCACCCAGACCCATTCCCCTACATTTACCCCTTCACCTAACACTACAGGCAATTTAGCGTGGCCAATTCACCTGACCTGCACATTTTTGGACTGTGGGAGGAAACCAGAGCACCTGGAGGAAACCCTCACAGACACGGGGAGAATGTGTAAACTCCACACAGACAGTTGCCTGAGGCGGGAATTGAACCCGGGTCTCTGGCGCTGTGAGGCAGGAGTGCTAACCACTGTGTTCTTGTACATGTTTTTGATTGCATTAACCATATCCACCCTCTCTTTTATGTCGTTATAAAAGTGCAACATGTTAGTTAAGCATCACCTTCCCACAGGGTGCAATTCTGACTCGACCTGATTAACTGATATTTGTCCATATTCGTATTAATTTTATCGCAAATTGTTATTACCAGAAGTTTCTACACGACAAAAGTTAAACTGATGGGTCTGTAATTGCTGGGCATATCCTTTTTGAACAAGGGGGTAATTTTGTAATTCTCCCATCTTCTGGCACTAACCCCAACTCGAGGGAGGTCTCCAGGTTTGCTCAGGAATGGGAGATCAGGAGAGTCGTGAGCAATAAGGGAGATAATAAACGGCTCAGAAAAGGAGAAGGGGGAAATGGGCAGACACGTGACGATAAAGTTAAACAAAAGAACAGGGACACACAGAGCTGGGAATGATACAATGGACAAAATCGATTTGTCGAGGTTTACATCATTCACACGGACTCTGTTTTCTTTACCTTTTTTTTTGTTTATAAAACAATCTACTGTTTCCAAAACAGTCAACACTAACAGATGTAAACGGAGAAAACAGCAATTTTACAAGGGAGAGGAATGGCAAAGCCAGGCCCCAAACCCTCCCGTTCAACCAGTTTTCAGGGAAATGAGGACAAACCTCAAATCCACTTTCACTCACAAAACAGTGACAATGACATGTCCATAAGACAGTCCAAATACAGAGGAGACAGTGCATAAAATACAGACCCCCCAAGACCCTGTCTCTGTTAATAGTTGGGGAGGTTCCGGATTCCTTTAACACACAGAAAGGTGGACAAGCAGCAAAGACTGACCCACTCCTGTATGTTGGTTGTGAGACACATCGCCTCCAACACAAACACAGCTCAGATACTGATAATTTATCCTATATTTCCATTCTCTGTGTTTGTATGTTCTTTCATTATTTTTTCATAACCAATCAATTCAACATCTTATTAGCCCAGAAAACATGTGAAACTAATTCATTTTAAATCGTAAAAGTCTTTAATCTGGAGAACGGAAATGATAAGTGAGGCGATGGACAGAGTGCAGACCATACCTACCCTGAACCCTGCAGTGTGGTTTCACTCTCTCTCCAAATATTTCCCAACACAGGATCTCTGTATTACACTGATTGAGAAATCCCTTCGGGTCGTGTTGTGAATGAAGGAAGCGGCTGCAAATCAAACCTCCAGCCGCTGACTCACTCCGGTGGGCCGTGTGCATTCAGGTAGCGCCGAGCCGCCCGTTGCCCGGTTTTGCAGCCGGTTCGCCTCCCATCACAATCTCATAAAGCTCGGCTCGGCTTCAGCAAACGGCACAAGGTCGAGAAGCGCGGATTGGAGCCGGCTGGAAGCTGCAGAAGAAGTTGGTGAGATGTCGGACCCGAAGCCCTGTGTGTGCCTGGATGGTGAGTGGGGCTTGGTGCAAGTGCTTTCAGCACAGTGTCCCAGTGCGGGGCCTCAGTCTGACTGGGAGACAGCAGCATTGCAGGGAGGCCAGGCTGCTTCTTTAACTCACTGCAGCCCAGGGCAATGGCACAAAGAGCCGGGCCCCGTGCCCAGCCCGTGCCTGGGGCCATTGCTGGGCGGTGCACACCACTCACTCTCTGTGTTTTTCCTCTTTTCAGGATCCTGCTCCTGTGAAAACACCTGCAGATGCTCCAACTGTCAATGTGCCACCAGCAAAGCTGGACGCTGCCAGAAAAGTGAGTCAATGGGACAGGCTTTCAAACTGCTCCCGTTCTATTGGTGTGACACATAGTCCTGGGCACAACTCACACAGGGACACCACAGACACATACATGATCCGGGATTACACCGGATTGAATTGCCATCCGATTTCTACAATGTCCAGTCGGAAGAGTCTCCAGACCAGAAGCTGCTGCTTAAAGCAATGACTGAGGTTCCCATCGGAAAGCGCTGATCTTATAGACTTCTCATTAGAAACCGTGTTGTGGAGATAGTGACAGGAACATCTTCCCTCAAACGGTCTCTCACTGGGATGTGCTGCTGATCCCCTTCAGGGGGGTGACTGGGAGATGGGAGACCGATGGGTTTGTGAGGGAGGAGCTGGGTGCTGTCATGGGAGGCTGTGGGAGCTTTCAGTGAACGAATTGATTGTGAGTGATTTGTGTCTTTGTCCTCTCCTCTCAGGTTGCTGCTCTTGCTGTCCTGCAGCATGCACCAACTGTGCCAATGGCTGTGTGTGTAAAGGGAAAACCTCTGAGAAATGTACCTGCTGCTCCTGAACAACACGCTCTTCGGACACGATCTCTGAAAAATTGTCCATTTGTACTTTATTCCTCACTGTGCATGTCCTCACTATGTAGATCCTGAGTTGTATTTTAGTATAAACTAATGAAATGTGTGTGAATTGTTTTTTTAAAATTTACATTATGTATCAATGAATAAAGCAAATTCTCACAGTTGCTTTGATATCTGCATGTCTGTTCATTATTGACACGATATTTACCACCGTAATGTAAAACCTGTGTGGAATATGTTCAAACCTCAACAGTCCACTACCCGTCGAAGGTAACTTGAAACCACATTGCCATTTGGCGCAGTCTGGTGGAAGTAGTGAACCCAGGTGTTGATGGACCACTGTGAGGAAAGGTGGAGTGAACGCCTCCAAAGTGTCATTGCTTAAATTTTAAGTTTCATGTCAGTCCGGAGAGTGCCTGCATCTCCATCACCATGACATGAAAAGTTGAATATTGGAAATAATCGTGTTTGTGTTTGCCAATTGTGATGCAGTTTAACACTGTGTCACATTGATTCGGAACCCCACATTGCTGTGCCAACTGTAATGAATGATATTCAATAACATGGCACTTTTCCCAACCACAGAAAGTGCCCTCAGACAATGCAGTAATTTTGAAATGCATAGTTGGCATTTCAGAAATACATGACTAATTTTACAGAGACCCACAAATGTTGACAAGATGCACTGGGTTCGAAAACACGGTGAGGTGGTATAAGTTAAAGGAATTGAATGTAAAGAGTATGCATTAGCAAGGGACCTTGCAGTATTTATGCATAATGCATTAATAACAGGTACAGAGCACAATAATACAATATTCTAGGCTGTGGGATCCCAACAATGTGGAAGCAGACCATTTGACCTATTGAGTGAACACTGACCCTCTGCAAGTCAATTCCCATACCCTTCCCATCCCTATAACTCTGCATCTTACGTGGCTAACCCACCAAGCCAAGACATCCCTGGACTCCAAGGGCAATTTCGCATAGCCAGTCCACCTAACCTGCACATCTTTGGACTGTGGGAGGAAACCGGAGCAGACACGGTGGAACATGCAGCCACCACACAGATAGTCACCTGAGGCTGGAATTGAACCAGGGTCTCTGGCACTATGAGGCAGCATTGCTAACCACTGAGTCAATGTGCAATTCCCACTATTTATTAATAGTGATGTAGATTACAGAAGTTGGGAGGACACACTAAATCTTTATCAGACACTTATTACACCGCAGCTGGGATATTTTGTCCAGTTTTGAAGATATGATTAGAAGTGGTGAGACTGATTTTCTTGGAGAGGAGAAGTCCACAGAGAAATGTGGTTGAAGTTTTCAGGTTGTGATGGTCTGGGCATGGAAGACAGGGAGAAAGATATTCCCAGTTGTGATGAAGTGTCGCACTCCATCACATTGACAAGGAACCCCACTGCGCGGTGCCAACAGTAAAAATGACTTTCAATGTTATAGCACTTTTCACAACTACAGCACATCTGAAAGTGCATTCAGAGAATGCAATAATTTTTTAAATGCATTGTTCGCATATCAGAAACATGGGACCAATTTGTAGGAACCACAAATTACACAGTAACCATGGTCAGACTATCTGCCTTCCTGATGCTGTGTGAAGGATAAATAGTAGCTGGCTCATGGAGATAAATTCCCTGATTGTAATTAAAATATTGTCATGAGATCTTTAACTTTCACCCAAGCATGGACATGGCACTTCAGCTTAGTGTCTCATCTGGAAGATGGCACCTTGGGACAGTGTGCTACTATGTCAATACAGCACTGCAGTGTCACTCTTGACATTTGGGATGAGGTCCTGGCATGGGACTTACATCCACAATTTTGTAACTCATAGGCAATAATGCTTCTGGTCAATACAGAATAATTAATAACATCATGCAAAATAATTCAGTGAATTATAGACTAAAAATAGCTACAACTCCAGAAATATCTTTTTGTACAAATATACTCCTGGAAAATGTTGCTTTAATTAAACCTTTATCCAATCATTTTCATTGAAGAGAATCTGACATGTATCATCACATTTAGAATTTTGTGTTGTATTTGCAAGAGACATTTGATGAGAAGAATTTGCTGCTGCATCCAACTCAAAAGTCTTTTCTGGATTTGATCCCTTCACTGCACTCTTTTGAGAGGACTTTAGACTGCAGACTTTCCCGATAAACGCATATCGTAGTCAAAGGAGGAATTGATGCTGATTAGGAACCTTACTTTGGAATCAGGCACTATGATTATAGTCCTGGATGAAGTTTATTTTGATCATGTACTTCTCTAAGGAAGAGGATGTTGTTGAAGTCACAATTATGGAGGAGTTCAAAGTGGTTTGGACTATTTAGATAGCAGGGATTTCAACTGCTGATCACCATCAAGACAGAAAAGTCAAGAGAATTGACATGGGATGCATCCATGTTTAATATAGTACAGACAGAAATAATGGTGGATTCAGCCACAATATTCTGACCCTATGCTTTACTGTCTTGACTCCATAGAATGAGTGGTTTGTCTTATGACAGTTTAGGCCTGTACTCTCTGGAGTTCAGAAGAATGAGAGGAGATCTAATTGAGGTATACGAGATGACAAAGGGGATTGATAAAGCTGACAGAGACAGAATGTTTCCTCATACAGAGCAATTTAGCAGTCAAAATTTGAAAATAAAGGGCAGCAGATTTAAAACAGAGATGAGGAGAAATCCCTTCTCTGAAAGAGTCTCGGCCATCTAAATTCATCACCCCAGAGGGCAGTGGATGCCGGGGCATTGAGTAAAATTAAGGAGGAGATAGATTTTTAGTAAATTGTGTGTTGAAAGGAAATGGGGAGCAGACAGGAAAATGGAGTTGTGGTCAAGATGTGGTCAGCCATGATCTTATTAAACGGTAGACCTGACTGAAGGGACTGAGTAGCTTCCTCCTGCTCTTAGTTCTTATGTTTTTATGCTGGAGGCCTGAAGAATTGCAGCTCTTGCAGCTCTTTGAAGAAAGAGTTGAGAGGTAAACCCAGTAACTACAGTCTAGTTACTTTTAACACTGGTAATTGGGAAATAGTCCCTGGCAAAATTAATTGGCACTTTAAAAAATCATGTTTTTTATCACTAAAACTTAATACACATTTTGAAAGAAAAATCAGCATGCTTTTTATGAACACTTGGATATGTTGATGGGGGCAGTGTGGTTGAGATGCTGCTTATGGACTTTCAAAAGTCTCGATTATTGACAGCAGTGCAGGTGACGTTGTGTATCTTGACTTTGCAAAAATTATTTGACAAAGTCCCAACTAATCTGTATGTCAGTGAAATTAAATCATCTGATCCTGAAGGGACATGGAAACATTAACACAAAAATGGCTCATGGAACAGAATACAGAGAGTGTACTGGTGAACAGTTTTTCAGAAAGAAGAGAGGTATACAATAATGATATCCTGCAGTCAATAGTTTTGATTATAGTATTTCTGATACTGTTATATCAAAAATAAAAATTGTGAACTGTTCCCTTTTATTATCCCACTCCTTCACTTGTCCCAATAAAGTTTGAATTTGAAAAGTGGATGGTGGTGATATTGCTAATTATCTATATTTTATACTCTTTTCAGCTGAGTATTAGAAACAAGTCAGTCAGATTGCTTCAGTATAAAGTAATTAACTCATGTATCACAAATAAAAGTTAGTCAAGTAAACATATAAAGATCATTCACAAGATATTTAAACCATGCAACTATATAAAATCATGCTGTGTGAAAACAAATACTTAGGGAGAAAATGTTCAATTTTCATAGGTTATCTTTAATTATTTTGGCAAAATAATGGTTAAATTGAAGAAAACAACTAATCACAGATTTTCCCAAAATATTGGTCTGTAGCCAAGGTCAATTTCCACACAAGTTGTTGTTGCTGATATTTCTTTCTGTATCAATAATGGTTTGCTGATGTCGTATTTTTTGGAGACAGTAGTGATAGATTCCAATCTCACCTTTTGGAAGATCCCACTTGAGATTATCAAACCTTGTTGATTCTCAACTTATAAACATTGATGAAAGAGTGTTTGGAAAAGTGGGAAAGAGGTTGTTTCTGAGGGAAGATTTCTCAGAATATGTTCAAATTCAGTACATTCTACATATGCATAGCCAGTCTCATGTAACCTCCGTCGGAAAATACTGAAGATTCAGTAAGTCCAGTCAAGTAAACCATAAACCAATGCAGCTCAGTTTTTGCTGCATTGCTTTGCTTTATAAAATGTTGTTTACAAACATTCAAGATATATCGAGCTGTCTAATCATCAATATTATGAATTAATATTTCAGGTGACACAGCTTCATAACAATAAAGATTAATCACCTAGAGGTGGGGGTAAAAGGCACAATATCACACAGTCATAAAATCTCAGAACTGTTCCAGTGCAGAAGGAAATCACTTGACCATCGTCTAAGTCCCCTGGACCTGACTGCTTGCATTCTCAGATCCTCAAAGAAGTAGTAGTTGATACATTAGTTGTAATTGTCTAGAAGTCTTTGGATTTTCTAGAAGTACTGTAGCATGGAACTGCCAATGTGACAGCCCTATTCAAAAAGGGAGGGAAGCATTACGCAGGTAACCATAGGCTGATTAGCATAACATCTATTGTTGGAAAAGTATTGGAATCAGTCGTAAGGAAGTACGAGCAGCACATTTGGAAAATCATAATCAAATCAAGCAGAGCCAAGCATGGATTCATGAAAGGGAAATCGTGACTGACTAGTTTAGTAGTTCTTTTTAGGAAGTCTCTACCAGAGTGGTTAGAGGGTGACAGTATATGTGGTTATTTTGACTCCCAGAAAGCATTTGACAATGTACCTTACAAAATATTAGGTCATACGATAAAAGCCCATGATGCTGAAGGTAGCTTATTGGCATGGATAGAGAATTAGCTAATGGGTAGGAAAGAGCTAGTGGGGATAAGGGTTTCTTTTTCAGGTTGGTAGTGGGGTTTCACACGGATCAATGCAGTGACCACAACTGTTTCCAATATTTGTTCATGACTTGGACGAAAGTATGAATGTACTGTAGCCAAACTTGCAGATGACACAAAAAGATGAAACAGCAAGCAGTTGGCAAATGGAGTCTAATGTGGGAAAATGTGAAGTCGTTCATTTTGGAAACGACGGTATTATTAAACAGGAGAAACTGCAGAAAGCTGCAACACAAAGGGACATGGGTGTACTTGTCTATGAAGCACAGGAAGTTAGCAGACACGTGCAGCAAATATTCAGGAAGGTTAATGGAATGATGGAGTTTAAGAGTAGGGAAGTCTTCCTGCAACTGTACAAGATGCTGATGAGACCACATCTGGAGTACTGTGAGCAGTTTTCATCCATTATTTGAGGAAAGATCTTATTTCATTGGAGACAGTTCAGAGAAGGTTTGTTTGGATAATTCCTGGTTTGGAGGGACTGTCTTATGAGTAAAGGTTAAACAGACTGAGACTCCACACATTAGAATTTAGAAAAATGCAAGGTAATCTCATTGAAATGAATAGGATCTTTGAGGGGCCTGGCAGGATAAATGCTGATAAGATGGTTCCTTTTAAGGGAGAGTCCAGGGCCAAAGGGCGCGATAATAAAGAGGCACTTAAGACTGAGATGAGCAGGAATTTCTTCTCTCAGAGTGTTGTAAGTCTTTGGAACCCCTTGCCACAGAGAGCTGTGGGGGCACAGTCCTTGTGTATATTGAAAGCTGATCATAGGAGGTTATGGGGAAAGGGCAAGAAAGTGGACATGACAAGTGTCAGATCAGCTATAATGCAATTGAATGGCATAGCATGTTTGAGGGGCTCATTGACTGATTCCAGCTTCTATTTCCTATGTGCTTATGAAGGTCAGGCAACATCCGAGGAACAGGAGCAGGAGAATTGACATTTCGTTCCTGATGAAGGGCTTATGCCCAAACCATCAATTCTCCTGCTCCTTGCATGCTGCTTGACCTGATGTGCCTTCTCAGCAACACACTCTCGACTCTGATCTCCAGCACCTGCAGTCCTCACTTTCTCCTGTGTGCTTATGGTCTAACTCCACGAGTCAGCAAGAGAATAAAGGTCGTCTAGTTAAGATAATGGACTAAAGTATGGACTTTAACAGGAACAACATCCTCCATGAAAGGCATTCAAGAAATAAAAAAGTCTGTAGATGAGAAATGTTTTACAGACCAATTGAGCTCAAGATCAGAATCAAAGTCAACAGTCCTCAAGCTAAAGACTTACTAATCTTACACGTCAAACAGCAATCTATTCTGGAAGAATTGTGGAGTCTTCAGATGACTGTTATGTGGTTAAGTCAGAGACTTGGGAATAGATGAGTGGTACCAAATGTAAAAGAGGTTATTCTGTGAACATATATTAACTATCGGTGCAAAGATTTGGAGAAGATAGTGCTTCAGGTAGTACAGTCATAGAGTCATAGAGATGTACAACATGGAAACAGACTTTTCAGTCCAACCCATCCATGCTGACCAGATATCCCAACCCAATCTAGTTCCACTTGCCAGCATCCGGCCTATATCCCTTCAAACCCTTTCTATTCATATACCCATCCAGATGCCTTTTAAATGTTTCAATTGTACCAGCCCCCACCACTTCCTCCGACGGCTCATTCCATACACACACTACCCTCTGCCTGAAAACGTTACCCCTTAGGTCTCTTTTATATCTTTCCCCTCACACCCTAAACCTATGCCCTCTAGTTCTGGACTTTCCGGCCCCAGGGAAAAGGCTTTATCTATTTGCCCTATCCATGCCCCTCATGATTTTATAAACCTCTATAAGGTCACCCCTCAGCCTCCAATACTCCAGGAAAGACAGCCCCAACCTATTCAGCCTCTCCCTATAGCTCAATTCCTCCAACCCTGGCAACACCCTTGAAAATCTTTTCTGAGCCCTTTCAGATTTAATTCTGAAAAAGTTCATGTTGAAGTCTTACTAATCACCATCCTATTTGATGATGTTGCATTGTTTTTGGGAAGAGAATCAGATATCTAGCATCACTTCCCCTCTGGATCCTGGTATTCTAGAATAAGTTTTCCTGTGTAATCATTGCGTCTTGTACATATACTATCATTCAGTAAACAACTTCTTCTTTGTAGGACAAGTGTCTCTTCCTGTTAAGACTCACAATGCTCTATAATTAGACAGGCCCTTAGATAGCCCCCAGGTTCGATTCCAGTTTTGGGTGACTCCTTATGTGGAGTTCACATTTCTCCCCATGTCTGCATGAGTTTCTGCCGGCTGCTCTGGTTTCCTCCCACAGTCCAAACATGGCATGTTAGGTAGATTGGCCATGCTAAAAATTGCCCTGTCATGTCCAGGGATGTGCAGACTATGTAGATTAGCCATGCTAATAGGGATAGGGTGAGGGCTGCATTGGGTTAGGATGTACTTCAGAGGATTGGTGAGGACTCGATGGGCTGAATTGCTTCTGTCTGCACTGATGGGATTCTATGATATCACAGGCAGGAGGATTTATGGTAGCATGATACCTTAATGACTCAGGGCCCAATATGGCACTCAGTTTTGGAAAGATTTTTCTAGGCTTCAGATATGAACTTATAAGCCATGATCAATGATTTTTAAAAAATATTGTAACTAAGCGTTTGGTCAATGATAACCCCAGGATGTTTACCATGGAGAATTCAACAATGATAATGCTGTTCAACACCAACATGAGTTGATTAGATTCTCCTTTCTTAAAGATAGTCATTTCCTGGGACCTGAGTGGTATGAATGTTAACTTGCCTCTTAGCAGCCGAAGCCTGAATGCTATTGAGGTCTTGCTGTATACAGGAACATTCCTGAAGAAGGGCTTATGCCTGAAACATCGATTCTCCTGCTCCTTGGATGCTGCCTGTCCTGCTGCGCTTTTCCAGCAACACATTTTCAGCTGTATACAAGAACAATCAGTTTCAGTAGCTGAAGACTTGTGAATGACAATAAATACTGAACACTTTATAGGGTAGCAAGAGTGAAATTGCATTATTTTCCTATTTAAATAGTTGGATTGTTGGTCTCATTCATTACCCAAATTAAAATGTAGATGAACTCAGGGCATGGTTAGGAACATGGGACTGGGATACCATAGCAATTATGGAAACATGGCTCAGGGATGGGCAGGACTGGCAGCTGAATGTTCCAGGATACAAATGCTACAGGAAGGATAGAAAGAGAGGCCAAAGAGGAGGGGGAGTGGCATTTTCTTCAGGTTCCATTATTTATACTTACTTCCTGAGATGGTTCTCAACATCTTTTTGTTTGTTTTGCAGCTTAAGTCAGGTTGCTGTAAGCGACAATACAGTGTCAGCATAAAGATTGGTATTGGTAAATGCTTAGTTTCCAGGATACCCTTTTAGCCTAAGAATGATGCAAGTTATAAGGAAGTAAACCTAAAAGAAACACAACAAAATAGTCTTTTGTGCTTAAGAGAATCCTTTTTCATGTGACTGGAGTTCACATTCTGTACTCGTCACTCAGGCAATAGGAACAAATACTTTTGTGTTGAAATGATGCAATGTGAATACTAATATAAGCAGATCAAATTCCTTTGCTTGTTTAAATAAAGGAATATTAGGAAGGAACTGGTCAGTCACAACAAACAGGATACTACACCTACAACATGTAGGAATGGTGAAAAACAGAATAATACTTTATATTTATTCCAATTGAATTAAAGTTGTCACAAAGATGACTAAAGCTCCATGGTGATGCCAGTGAATGTTCTGAATTGGCTGACACTCTGCCAATATTAGCAGGCATAAATTTAAATACTCAGGGGATGGGACAGCTCAGACAAAGAATAATGGACATTTACACAGGACCTAATACATCCGCAGTTTAGCCCAAGCCATTTTCCAGTCATTTCGAGGTGCAGTCACAGGGATGTTATTAAGGACTACATGTGTACATATTGATCTTTAGTTTTAGATTATAATCCTGTGAAAAATCATTTCAAAATAATTTATCATAAATAGTGAAACACTATGAATAAATCAAGTTGGCAGTGTTTGTAGAGGAAGAAGACAGTGTTATTTTCTGGGCCTGTAGATTGTGAAGGAGCAAAAATAGCCTTTGCAGTGACATGTACTTCTTGTCAGATGTGGGAGTTTAAAGAGAGTTTAAGGGTTACTGCGGATTATATCAGCCATAAATGCTGTTAGATGCAAATCTTATCAGATCAAGTGGATCGGTTGGAGAGACAAATAGAAGCGATGAGGAATTTGCAACAGCAACAGTATGTGATGGATGGCAGTTATAGGAAGGGGGGAAAGTCTCAGATACAGTCATATAGATGGGTTAACTCCAGGAAGGGTAAGAGAGGTAAGGCAGCTAGTGCAGGAGTCTTTTGTGGATATACCCATTTCAAACAGGTATGCTGTTTTGGAAAATGTAAGGGGTGATGGATTCTCAGGGGAATGTAGCACGAACATTCAAGTTTCTGGTATTGAGACTGGCTCTAATGCAACAAGGGGTTCCAAGAGATCAATTGTGTTAGGGGATTCTGTAGTCAGAGGTACAGACAGACGTTTCTGTGGCCAGCAGAGAAAAAGCAGAATGGTGTGTTGTTTCCCTGGATCAAGGGTGTCTCAGAGAGGGTGCAGAATGCTCTCATGGGGAAGAGGGGACAGCAAGAAGTCATTGTCCACATTGGAACCAACGACATTGGAAGGAAAAAGATTGAGACTCTGAAGGGAGATTACAGAGAGTTAGGGAGAATTTTAAAAAGGAGGTCCTCAAGGGTAGTAATATCTGGATTACTCCCAGTGCTACAAGCGAGTGAGGGCAGGAATAGGAGGATAGAGCAGATGAATGCATGGCTGAGGAGCTGGTGTATGGGAGAAGGATTCACATTTTTGGATCATTGGAATCTCTTTTGGGGTAGAAGTGACCTGTACAAGAAGGACGGATTGCACCTAAATTGGAAGGGTACTAATATACTGGCAGGGAAATTTGCTAGGGAACTGCTTGGGAGAATTTAAACTAGTAAGCTGGGGAGGGGGGGGGGGGGGGGGAGCGGGGGTGGGGGGTGGGGGCGGGTGGGTGGGGGGGGTGGGACCCAGGGAAATAGTAAGTAAAGAGATCGATCTGAGACAGGTACAGCTGAGAACAGAAGTGAGTCAAACAGTCAGGGCAGGCAGGGACAAGGTAACACTAATCAATTAAACTGCATTTATTTCCATGCAAGGGGCCTAACAGGGAAGGCAGATGAACTCAGGGCATGGTTAGGAACATGGGACTGGGATATCATAGCAATTATGGAAACATGGCTCAGGGATGGGCAGGACTGGCAGCTTAATGTTCCAGGATACAAATGTTACAGGAGGAATAGAAAGGGAGGCCAAAGAGGAGGGGGAGTGGCATTTTTGATAAGGGGTAGGATTACAGCTCTACTAAGGGAGGATATTCCCAGAAATACATCCAGGGAAGTTATTTGGGTGGAACTAAGAAATAAGAAAGGGATGATCACCTTATTGGGATTGCATTATAGACCCCCTAATAGTCAGAGGGAAATTGAGAAACAAACTTGTAAGGAGATCTCAGCTATCTGTAAGAATAATAGGGTGGTTATGGTAGGGGATTTTAACTTTCCAAACATCAACTGTGACTGCCATAGTGTTAAAGGTTTAGATGGAGAGGAATTTCTCAAGTGTGTACAAGACAAGTTTCTGATTCAGAATGTGGATGTACCTGCCAGAGAAGGTGCAAAACTTGACCTACTCGTGGGAAATAAGGCAGGGCAGGTGACTGAGGTGTCAGTGGGGGAGCACTTTGGGGCCAGTGACCATAATTCTATTAGTTTTAAAATAGTGATGGAGAAAGATAGACCAGATCTAAAAGTTGAAGTTCTAAATTGGAGAAAGGCTAATTGTGATGGTATTAGGCAAAAACTTTCAAAAGCTGATTGGGGACAGATGTTCGCAGGTAAAGGGCCGGTTGGAAAATGGGAAGCCTTCAGAAATGAGATAACAGAATCCAGAGAAAGTATATTCCTGTCAGGGTGAAAGGGAAGGCTGGTAACTATAGGGAATGCTGGATGACTAAAGAAATTGAGGGTTTGATTAAGAAAAAGAAGGAAGCATATGTCAGGTACAGACAGGATAGATCGAGTGAATCCTTAGAAGAGTATAAAGAAAGTAGGAGTATACTTAAGAGGGAAATAAGGAGGGCAAAACAGGGACATGAGATAGCTTTGGCAAATAGAATTAAGGAGAATCCAAAGGGGTTTTACAACTATATTAAGGACAAAAGGGTAACTAGGGAGAGAATAGGGCCCCTCAAAGATCAGCAAGGCAACCTTTGTGTGGAGCCACAGAAAATGGGGGAGATACTAAATGAATATTTTGCATCAGTATTTACTGTGAAAAAGGATATGGAAGATATAGACTGTAGGGAAATAGATGGTGACATCTTGCAAAATGTCCATATTACAGAGGAGGATGTCTTGAAATGGTTAAAGGTGGATAAATCCCCAGGACCTGATCAGGTGTATCCTAGAACTTTGTGGGAAGCTAGGGAAGTGATTGCTGGGCCTCTTGCTGAGATATTTGCATCATCGATAGTCACAGTGAGGTGCCGGAAGACTGGAGGTTGGCAAACATGGTGCCACTGTTTAAGAAGGGTGGTAAGGACAAGCCAGGGAACTATAGACCGGTGAGCCTGACCTCGGTGGTGGGCAAGTTATTGGAGGGAATCCTGAGGGACAGGATGTACATTTATTTGGAAAGGCAAGGACTGATTCGGCATAGTCAACATGGCTTTGTGTGTGGGAAATCATGTCTCACAAACTTGATTGAGTTTTTTTGATGAAGTAACAAAGAAGATTGATGAGGGCAGAGCAGTAGATGTGATCTATATGGACTTCAGTAAGGCGTTCGACAAGGTTCCCCATGGGAGACTGATTAACAAGGTTAGATCTCATGGAATACAGGGAGAACTAGCCATTTGGATACAGAACTGGCTCAAAGGTAGAAGACAGAGGGTGGTGGTGGAGGGTTGTTTTTCAGACTGGAGGCCTGTGACCAGTGAAGTGCCACAAGGATCGGTGCTGGGCCCTCTACTTTTTGTCATTTACATAAATGATTTGGATGTGAGCATAAGAGGTACAGTTAATAAGTTTGCAGATGACACCAAAATTGGAAGTGTAGTGGACAGCGAAGAGGGTTACCTCAGATTACAACAGGATGTAGACCAGATGGGCCAATGGGCTGAGAAGTGGCAGATGGAGTTTAATTCAGATAAATGCGAGGTGCTGCATTTTGGGAAAGCAACTCTTAGCAGGACTTATACACTTAATGGTAAGGTCTTAGGGAGTGTTACTGAACAAAGAGACCTTGGAGTGCAGGTTCATAGCTCCCTGAAAGTGGAGTCGCAGGTAGATAGGATAGTGAAGAAGGTGTTTGGTATGCTTTCCTTTATGGTCAGAGTATTGAATACAGGAGTTGGGAGGTCATGTTGCGGCAGTACAGGACGTTGGTTCGGCCACTGTTGGAATATTGTGTGCAATTCTGATCTCCTTCCTATCGGAAAGATGTTGTGAAACTTGAAAGGGTTCAGAAAAGATTTACAAGGATGTTGCCACGGTTGGAGGATCTGAGCTATAGGGAGAGGCTGAACAGGCTGGGGCTGTTTTCCCTGGAGCATCGGAGGATGAGGGGTGACCTTATAGGGGTTTACAAAATTATGAGGGGCATGGATAGGATGAATAGGCAAAGTCTTTTCCCTGGGGTTAGTCCAGAACTAGAGGGCATAGGTTTAGGGTGGGAGGGGAAAGATATAAAAGAGACCTAAGGGGCAACTTTTTCACACAGAGTGTGGCACGTGTATGGAATGAGCTGCCAGAGGATGTGTTGGAGGCTGGTACAATTGTAACATTTAAGAGGCATTTGGATGGGTATATGAATAGGACTGGTTTGGAGGGATATGGGCCGGGTGCTGGCAGGTGGGACTAGACTGGGTTGGGGTATCTGGTCGGCATGGACGGGTTGCACTGGAGGGTCTGTTTCCATGCTGTACATCTCTATGACTCTAAGTTCCTTTTGACAATTTAAAAGTGGGTAATCTTAACTGGTACTCTTGCCTCAGAATCAGATGCTTATTTGTTCACATTAACTACACTGCAGTAAGGGAATGTTGCATTGTTGAACGTGCCACAGAAGTGCAAGGAAATCTCCTGGTGCCGAGACTGTCATTTATCTTTCAACTTTCATTGCCAAGACAGGCTATTATATCACAGTTGTTTGTAAGAGTTTACAGTGTGCAAATTGTCACCAGTGTTTCCTTATAGTGATTATGTTTGAAAGGTACTGAAGTAGGGAAAGGTGCAATGTAAATACATGTTCTTTGTTTTTATTAGGATTTGCAGACTTCCTCAACGCATTACAATTCCCAATATATTCCATGCAAAATGCAATGTTACAGAGCTTATTAGACCACAAGAAGAAGAAAAGGATGACACTGTGCAGGTTAAAACAAAAGGGGAAGTTTGGTAAAAGCATAGTTAAACTGATTTCTTTGAAGTTTCTGGTGTTTTCAGGTATAGCATTCTTGGCTCAAATTGAGAGGGGCATGACTAAGTGCCTATTCCAGCATCTGATCTTATACTCGAAATTGACATTTCAGTACCCAGGGCCTCCAAGCCCTCCGTTTTTTCCTCTCCAAACGTCCCCAACAGTACCCTTCCACTGACACTCTCATTCGTTTGGCTGAACTGGTCCTCACCCTTAACAATTTCTCCTTTGAATCTTCCCACTTCCTCCAGACCAAAGGCGTAGCCATGGGCACACGTATGGGCCCCAGCTATGCCTGTCTCTTTGTTGGCTATGTAGAACAGTTGATCTTCCGTAATTACACCGGCACCACTCCCCACCTCTTCCTCCGCTACATTGATGACTGCATTGGCGCCACCTCGTGCTCCTGTGAGGAGGTTGAGCAATTCATCAACTTCACCAACACATTCCACCCTGACCTTAAATTTACCTGGACTATCTCTGACACCTCGCTCCCCTCCTGGACCTCTCCATCTCCATTAGTGACGACCGACTTGACACTGACATTTTTTACAAACCCACTGACTCCCATAGCTACCTGGATTACACCTCTTCCCACCCTATCTCTTGCAAAAATGCCATCCCGTATTCCCAATTTCTCCGCCTCCGCTGTATCTGCTCCCAGGAGGACCAGTTCCACCATAGGACACACCAGATGGCCTCCTTCTTTAGAGACCGCAATTTCCCTTCCCATGTGGTTAAAGATGCCCTCCAACGCATCTCGTCCACATCCCGCACCTCCGCCCTCAGACCCCACCCCTCCAACCGTAACAAGGACAGAACGCCCCTGGTGCTCACCTTCCACCCTACAAACCTTCGCATCAACCAAATCATCCACCGACATTTCCGCCACCTCCAAAAAGACCCCACCACCAGGGATATATTTCCCTCCCCACCCCTTTCCGCCTTCCGCAAAGACCGTTCCCTCCGTGACTACCTGGTCAGGTCCACACCCCCCTACGACCCACCCTCCCATTCTGGCACTTTCCCCTGCCACCGCAGGAACTGTAAAACCTGTGCCCACACCTCCTCCCTCACCTCTATCCAAGGCCCTAAAGGAGCCTTCCACATCCATCAAAGTTTCACCTGCACATCCACCAATATCCTTTATTGTATCCGTTGCTCCCGATGTGGTCTCCTCTACATTGGGGAGACTGGGCGCCTCCTAGCAGAGCGCTTTAGGGAACATCTCCGAGACACCCGCACCAATCAACCAAACCGCCCCATGGCCCAACATTTCAACTCCCTCTCCCACTCTGCCGAGGACATGGAGGTCCTGGGCCTCCTTCACCGCCGCTCCCTCACCACCAGACGCCTGGAGGAAGAACGCCTCATCTTCTGCCTCGGAACACTTCAACCCCAGGGCATCAATGTGGACTTCAACAGCTTCCTCATTTCCCCTTCCCCCACCTCATCCTAGTTTCAAACTTCCAGCTCACTTACTGTCTCCTTGACTTGTCCGACCTGCCTATCTTCTTTTCCACCTATCCACTCCACCCTCTTCTCTTTGACCTATCACCTTCATCTCCTCCCCCACTCACCCATTGTACTCTATGCTACTCTCTCCCCACCCCCACCCTCCTCTAGCTTATCTCTCCATGCTGCAGGCTCACTGCCTTTATTCCTGATGAAGGGCTTTTGCCCAAAACGTTGATTTCGCTGCTCGTTGGATGCTGCCTGAACTGCTGTGCTCTTCCAGCACCACTAATCCAGTATTTGACATTTCAGTGCAATGTTATTGGGGTGCTGCAACTGTCAGAGATCCCAGTCTAGATTAGAGTGGTGCTGGAAAAGCACAGCAGGTCAGGCAGCATCCGAGGAGCAGGAAAATTGATATTTCAGGCAAAAGCCCTTCATGAGGAATCCCCCTCTGTCCACGCATCAATGAATTCAATACATGTTGTGACATCAAACACTCCTTCCGCTGCCTCCGCCTCCGACCTTACCTTTTTCAATCAGGACTCCCGCCCACCTTCCGAGGACCCCTTCACCTGCCTCCAACACGTTCCTGCTCCTCAGATGCTGACTGACCTGTTGTGCTTTTCCAGCACCACTCTAATCTAGACTCTGATCTGCAGCATCTGCAGTACTCACTTTCGTCAGAGATCCCATCTTAAACCAAGTCTTTGTTTAGCTGCTCAGGGAACTATGTGAGATGAGACAGAACTATTTTAATGGAGCAGCAAGTTCTCACACATCCTGATTTATATTTCCTCCTTAATGAATATGACATGAGGAAATATATTCAATAAAAGAATATTTATGCATTTATGTAATGGCTTTCACCACCTTGAATACCAACGGTGTCTTAGCTGGTGATCCATTCTCCTCTGATACTAAGCTTTTTGCTCAAGTCCCACTCCAGTGTTCAAGCACATAAATATATGTGGATACTGATAAACTTCAAGATGGCATAGACAGAGTGATAGAGTAGGCAGCATCATGCCAGACAAAACTTAATGCAGAGAAGTGTTTATTGATACACCTTGATAAGAAATAATGAGGAGAGACAATATCAAACAATTCTAAAGGAATTTTTAGGACAGAGTCTTGGGGTTGTATGATGATGGCAGTGCACACTCATTCAGGATCCTGTACTCTACGAATAGAGGTATAGAATACAAAAGCATGGAGGTTATGATGATAAAGCTCTGATTCACCATCAACCGGAGTATTTCATAATTATGAGCACTTCAGGAAAAGTGAAACGTTAAAAAACATTGCAGTAAAGATTTATGAAAATGGTTGCAGGAATAAAGTATTTTAGTTATGTGGATGGATTGGGCAGTGATGTGTTTTGGGATATGTTAAGGTATGAAAATGTTATATTCCCCTCATTTTATCTGTTTAGTAAGAACAAAGAAGTTGGTGTGGAGGGGATTTAGGGAAAAAGCACTGGGTGAAGGAGCCCGAAAGATTACAATGGTGCAGTTGATGGAAAATGACATGAGAATGGGAGTGGAGTGAATTTTCTGTTTGGTGAGGGAAGAGGGTATTGTATAATTGGGGTAGGACAGTTTTCAACCATAACTGAGAACATTCTGTACAAATATCCATATACAGTGTGGGTAAACTCCAGAGCTTATCCAGAGTGTAGGTAAACTCCAGAGGTAAACTGTATCATGTTGCAATAATGAACACTAACAAAAATCAACAGCTCATGCAGCCTAGAAATGGTAGCATGTGATAATATTGGAACAATGTTTGATGCACTATAACAGTCCTGCTCTGGATACTTCAGAGGAGATTAACACAGCTTTCAAAAGTGGCTGACTATTTAAATTTCTATCTCTGTATACAGGCAACCTTTCATTATTTAAGTGGAGAAAAACTGCAGAAGGCTGCAACACAAAGGTCCTATTGCACGAAACAAAGAAAACTAGCTCACAGGTATGCCAGGTAACTTGGAAAGTCAATGGAATGTTGACTCTTATTTCAAGGGGGTTGGAGTATAAGAGTAAGGAAGATGTTGTGAAACTTGAAAGGGTTCAGAAAAGATTTCCAAAGATCTTGCCAGGGTAGGAGGATTTGAGCTATCGGAAGAGGTTGCATAGGCTGGGGCTGTTTTCCCTGCAGCCACAAAAGCTGAGGGGTGACCTTATAGAGGTTTACAAAATCATGAGGGGCATGGATAGGATAAATAGACAAAGTCTTTTCCCCGGGTTAGAGGAATCCAGAACTAGAGGGCATAGGTTTAGGGAGAGAGGGGAAAGACATAAAAAGAGACCCAAGGGGAAACGTTTTCATGCAGAGGGTGGTATGTGTATGGAATGAGCCATCAGAGGAAGTAAAGATTAGATTAGACTTACAGTGTGGAAACAGGCCCTTCGGCCCAACAAGTCCACACCGACCCGCCGAAGCGCAGCCCACCCATTCCCCTACATTTACGCCTTACCTAACACTATGGGCAATTTAGCATGGCCAATTCACCTGACCTGCACATCTTTGGACTGTGGGAGGAAACCGGAGCACCCGGAGGAAACCCACGCAGACACGGGGAGAATGTGCAAACTCCACACAGTCGCCTGAGGCGGGAACTGAACCCGGGTCTCTGACGCTGTGAGGCAGCAGTGCTAACCACTGTGCCACCGTGCCGCCCAAAAGTGGTGGAGACTGGTACAATTGCAACATTTAAAAGGCATCTGGATGGGTATATGAATAGGAAGGGTTTGGAGGAAAATGGGCCTGGTGCTGGCATGTGGGACTAGATTGGGTTGGGATATCTGGTCAGCATGGATAAGTTGGACTGGTGGGTCTGTTTCTGTGCTGTACATCTCTATGATTCTATGACTCTAAATCTTACTACAACTGTTCAAGATGCCGGTGAGACCACATCTGAAGTACTGTGAGCAGTTTTCATTCCCTTATTTAAGGAAAGGTATTATTTGATTGAAGACTGATCAGAGAAGGTTCACTAGGATGATTCCTTGTGTGGAGGGATTGTCTAATGAATAAAGGCTATGTAGGTTGGGACTCTACTCACTGAAATTTAGAAGAGTGAGAGATTATCTAATTTGAAACATATAGGACTCTTAAGGGGCTTGACAGGGTAAATGCTGATAGCATGTTTCCATTCATGGGAGAGTTTAAGGCCAAAGATTGTGGTCTCAGAATAAAAGGGTGCTGATTTAAGACAGATGAGGAAGAATATCTACTCTCAGAGGGCTGAGAATCTTTAGGAACTCCCTGCCACAGAGAGCTGTGGGGGCAGAGTCCTTGTGTATATTTAATATTATGATACACAGGTTTTTGATCAGTAAGGGAATCAATAGATAGAGGGAAAGGGCAAGAAAAAAGCGGACATGAGGAATGAAAGATCAGCCATGATCTTTTGAATGAAAGAACAGGCTGGAGAGGCTGAATGGTGCACTCTTGTTCCTGTTTGTTCTGATCTTTTGCCATGAATCTCATTTGTTCTTTCAGCCAAAGTAAGGACATGGTAAGGAACAAACATTTCAAAATCATTATACCTTTTCCTCAGGTTGCCGCTGATCTCTTTTCATTTAATGAACTAACCCGGTGTATTCTTTCTATGTAGGTAACCACAGTAGCCAATTTGTACAGCAAGACCCTTTCTACAGCAAGTGAAATAAATGACCAGTTAGAACTCCTCTGATTGCTGAAGAGTGTCAGTTAAAACATCTCACTGTGAATTTTTTGTTGAAAAATTCATGGGGCTCTTTTAAAAGATGTGTGGTCTTAGATTATATCTCTCACATCTTAACAGCAGCCTATATGATCAAGTACTGAAGCGAAACTTGAACTCACAAATGTCTGACTCATAGCAGACATTTCCTAATTGAGCATATAGCACAAAGGCGAAGCTAGATCAGTACATGTGGAATAAAGGGATTAAATATTATTCTGATAATGGATGATATGAAGGTTTTGAGAGGGAGGAAGCAAATGTAGAACACGGCCCTGAATCAACTGGACCTTTTTCTGTGTTGCATATTCTATGTAATTCAATATAAATGCAATAATATTCACAATATTAAATTCTTGATAAAAGCATTGGATTGGCTTATGTTTAAGTTCTCTTTCTGATTGCACATTTCTGTTTTCCTGTCATTTCAATCATATAAAATATTAACCTGATAGCCAGCTTTGAAGCTTCTATCCCAGCTCAGCATTAAAGGACCATTCACAGTTCCTCAGATATGAACATGATCCATGATTGTTTGCAGCAAAACCTGCAAAACATTCAGTTTTGGGCTGAACAGTGGTAAGTACCATTTGCATTGCACATACATGACCGTGACCATCTTTAGCTTCAACAGCACTCAAAAACTCAACACGATCCAAGACAACGCTTGATCACCATCTCATGCGTAACCCTAAATATACATCCCCTCCAATGCCAGTGCACAGTTGCAACAGTGTACTGCATGTTATCTACTAGGTGTCAACAGCTCACCATGCTTCCTTTGATAGCACCTTACAAAGTTTGCAATCTCTATCAATGACTAGAATAAGGGCAGTAGATACATTGGAACCTGCAGCTTGCCCTTCAAATTGCACAGATTTAAATTTTGATTTCAATTTTATTGTCACATGTATCAGAGTTCAGAAGTACAGAGAAAACAATGTAGAAAGTCACCATTCTCTGGCACCATCCCAGTATACTTAGGACAGGATTAAAAACATAAGCAGAAATAAAAGAAACATCCAAACGAAAAGAAAATGATCAGATCATTCCCTTGCCTCACCACCAGATAAAGCAAGTTAAAAAATCCTTCCCTCAGTCTGCAAGCACTCAGGGCTCTGAGTCCCAACACAGCAGCCAGAATGCCACCACCTTTGCCATCAGATACCCATGCCCAGCTGTTGCCTGGAGCAGTGCCACTGCTGTTGGAACCATGTTGCCATTCCTCGAAGCCATCTTGCCCCCACTGACATCGGTGTCACCGTCAGTCTGTGTTGGGCCAATCCCAGCAGTGCAGCTGTCGCTGAAGCTGCTGGGTCCAGACCTAGGCACAAACTCAACACTGGGCCTATCACACCAAACTGCTCCCACCACAGCGTCCTCACTTGGAATTATATCACTCGTCCATTTCTGCCCCCAAGTCAAAATTTTGAATAGCATTGTGGGGGTAACCACAATACAAAACTGCAGGAGTTCAAGCTGATGCTTCATTACCATCTTCTCAGATATCTTATTGATGGACAATAGGTGCTGCCTTGCCTTTCAAGAGACAGATAAAACATATCTCCCCTGAACATGACCTCACAATGGAACATTGTGTTTACTATGGTCACTAATCTCATTTCATCAGGTGTCCTCTCCCCTGCACTGTCTCCAAGTTGATAAACCCACAACCCCACACCACTCACTTCTACCACCTTCCCAAATTCCACAAACAGGACTGTCTGGGCCAACTTACTGTTTTGGTCTGCTCCTTCCCCACAGAACTCATCTCTTCCTACATTAACTTAATTTTTTTCCTCCCCCTGTCCAATCCCTTCCCCCTTAAATCCAAAATTTCTCTGACAATTTACACCAGTTTCAGAGTTTCCAGTTTGGGGGCTCCAGCTGCCCCTCTTTACTACAAAGAACAAAGAACAATCCAATATAGGGACAGACCCTTCAGCCCTCCAAGCCTGTGCTGAAACATCTTGCCCTTCCATGTTAAAACTGTCTTCACTTACAGGATTCCTACCCCTCTTATTCCCTTCATATTCATGTATTTGGACAGGTACCTCTTGAATGCTATAATTGTGTCTGCTTCCACCATTTCCTCTGGCACTCACCAATCTGTGTGTGAAAAACTAACGGTGCATATCTCTTTTAAAATCCAACTCCCCTTGCACCTTAAACCTGTGTCCTCCAGTAATTGACTCCTCCACTCTGGGAAAAAGCCTTATACTTCCCATTCTATCTGTGTCATTCACAACCTTATAAACTTCTAATAGGTCACCCCTCAACCTTGAGCGTTCCAGTGACAACAAACCCAGTCTATCCAACCTTTCTTCATAGCTAAACTACCCCCATACCAGGCAACATGCTGGTAAAAAGTTATGTACCCTCTCTAAGGCATCTACATACTTCTCATAGTGTGGTGATCAGACGGTATGCAATATTCCAAGTGTGGCCTAATTAAAGTTTTATAAGGTCGCAGCATAACTTGCCTATCCTTATACTGAATGCCCCTTCCAATCAAGGCAAGCATGCCATAGACTTTTTTCACTACCTTATTGACCTGAGATGCCACCTTCAGTGATCTGTGGACCTAACCACCCAGATCCCTCTGCATATCAATACTCCTAAGGGTTTTGCCATTTGTTGTATAATTTCCACCTGCACTTGACCTTCCCTTTACCCATCCATCCCCCTTTAGGAAGGTCTCAAGACTCTAATGTTTGTTGGAAAAAAGGCCTGAACTGTCCCCATCCTCCATGACCCTCCCTTGCCTGGTTGAGCTCGGCCTTACCCTGAACAATTTCTCTTTCAAGTCCTCTTACTGTCTTCAGGTCAAAGGGGTGGCCTTTGCTGCCCTCATGGGCCCCAGTTATGTTTGTCTTTTTGTGGGGTATGTGGAACATTTCTTGTTCCAGTCCTATTTCAAACCTCCACTCACAACGTTTTCTCTGCCATATCGATGATATCATCTGTGCTGCTTCCCTCTCTTGTCCGGAATTAGGTAAGTTAATCAATTTCACTTCTAATTTCTACTCTGCACTCACCTTCACCTGGTCCATTTTGGACTCCTCCCTTCCTTTCCTCAACATCGCTGTTTCCATTTCTGAGGATGGGCAGGCCACCAATATCCACTACAAACCTGCAAACTCCCACAGGTACCTTGACTATACATCCTCACACCCTGTGTCCTGTAAATACTCTGTTCCACTCTCCCAGTTCCTCTGTCTTTGTCCCATCTGTTCCAGTGAAGCCAACTTTGACAGGAGAGTCTCTGAAATGTCCACATGCTTCCTCAACTGCGGATTCCCCAGCAACATAATTAACAGGACCCTCAGCTGGGTGTGACCCAGCTCTCGCCCACTCTCTTCCTGCCCACAACAGTGATGGGGTCCCTCTTGTCCTCACCTACTATCCCACTAGCATCCACATTCACAGGACCATTAACCTCCATTTCTGCCACCTTTAGCAGGATGCTACCACCAGACGCACATTGCCCTCACCTCCCCTGTCAGCTTTCTGCAAGGACCATTCTCTCTGGGTCTACTCTGGTCTACTTCTTCTTCATTCACAGCACTGCCCACCCTTCCCACAGCCTCATGGCACCTTTCCTTTAAATGCAGAAGGTGTAACAATTGCCTGCTTACTTCTCTCCTCCATATCCAAGGAGCCAAACACAACTTCCAGGTGAAACAATGCTTTACCTGCAATTCACACAATCTAGTCTACTGCATTGCTGCTTACAATATAGTCTCCTTTACACTGGGGAAACGAAGGGTAGACTGGCTGACAGCTTCACTGGACACCTACGTTCAGTCCACAAAAAAGACCCTGACCTTCAGTTGCCTGTCATTTCAACACACCACCCTGTTCCCTGGCCAACATCTCTGTCTCAGGCTTGCTGCAGTGCTCCATGGATGCTCAGCACAAGCTGGAAGAACAGTATCTCATTTTCCACTTGGGGACCCTGCAGCCTTCAGGACTCACTACTGAGTTAAACAAGTTTTGAGTTTTTGATGGGAGCACCCTCTCCCGTATCCTTACCCCAACCCCCACAAATCAGGCTTTGTTATCACATGGCCTGCTATTAAACACAAACAATTGTTAGTCACTAACTGTCTGCATTAACAGCTATTCATCTTCCTAGCCAGATCATTATCCACTCCTTTGTCTGTCCAACTGTTCTCTCTCTTTGGATTCTATCTCGACCTATTGTTTACTCCTTGCTTTCTACCCCCTAACCTATCTTCTGCATAAAAAGTACAACTTCTTCCTAGCTACCATCATTCTGAGGAAGGGTGACTGAACCCAAATTCTCTCCACAGATGCTGCCACACCTGTTGAGCTTTTCCAGAAATTTCTGTTTTTGTTGTTCTGGATAAAATATATGCTCACTCAGCTAAGTGTAAAAGATTGCATGACACCATTTCACCAAAGGGAAAAGGAGTTGTCTCATCTATCCTGGCCAATATTTATCCCTCAACTAACAGCTACTGACAGATTATGTAGTAATTATCACTTTGCTGTTTACATTCAAATTGGCTTTTGCTTTCCCCGCCCCAGATGACAATAGTGACTGTGTTTCAACAAGAATTTAATTGCCTATAAATCACTTTGAAATATCCTGAAGCCCTGAAAGGCACTTATAAATACAAGTTATTATTTCTCAACAAATGCTGATTGGTTGAAGTCAGCTGCCAAGATTTCAAAAACATCTCTTAACCTGCATTTAATTAGTGTTCTTCCATTTCAGTACTGATTTACCACAACACATGATCAGACTCGTGACTGATATTCTGTTCCCCATTGTGTAATTACAGACAGGTACTCAGTGCTACCTACACTTGAGGCTTTGTGCCAGTAATTCCAAGTACTCGATGCATTAGAAACTACTTTTGAAAATTGTAAGGATATTGTCCCACCCCCACAAAATTTAGTACAAGTTGTTCTTTTATCAGTATAACAAAGAAATAATTGCCAAAGAGTTATTCATTTTATGAGTGAATAGACGATTTGAAAGGCCTTTACATTGTAGTAAAGATAATGACATTTTACAAACCCCTCAGTGCAGAGCTCAAACTCAAACTCCAAGACTACATCAGCTTTTTGCAGCACTCCCTTTGGGAAGCAATTTATATTTCATGTGTTTCCCCTCCCTCCGCAAACCCCCTCCCCCCCCCAACCCCCCATCCCGACAATGGGGTGGTACAGCACAATCAGCCAGCAAACATTCCCAAATTAGTTTAGAATAGGGACCATTCATACAAAATCCCTGATTCCTGCCCATTAAATAATCCTCTGTCCATGCTAATATGCTATCCATTCATTGAGCCCTTATCATGCCTACTAATGTTTTGCATAGCACCTCATTGATTGCCTTTTGGAAATCCAGGCATATTATATTTACTGGATCTCCTTTATCTCTTGTTACATCCTGAAAATAACTCACAGGAATTTTCCTTTTATCAACCTGTCTTGGCTTATTCTAATCTATAGTTGACTAAGTGCATAAGGTAATAATAAGTTCCATCATTTTCCTAACAACTAATATCTGGTTAACTGGCCTGTAGTTCATTGTGTTTCATTTCCTTTCTTTCCTGAGATGTGTAACATTTACTGACTTCCAATCTGATTTGAAATTCCCATACCTAAGAAGTTCTGAAAGATTATAGTTAGTACAGTCACTATTTTTACTGTTATTGCTTTTAGAATCTCAGGGCTTTATCATATCTTAGTTCCCTTTATTTCTTCAAAACTGGTTTCTCTGCTGATATCATCTTAATTTCCTTTTTAGCTGCTAGTTTACCTTCTACTTCAAACAAGCAACATAAAATAGCTAGATGGGAAATGCTCACTTTATCAGATTCCTTCTGAAATTTAGGAGTCTCTTCACCTGAGTTCTTGGTTCTTCAGGTGGCTACAATAGGGAAAAGAAGCAAACATACATCCTCTCCAGGAATTTGACTTTGCAAAGCAGTGTGGTAAAAGTGTAACTTTTTTTTTGAATAGGTTCAACCCAAACACTTGCATGATGCAGGACTCAATGCTGTCCAGGCTGTTTTCAGGAACAGACCCAGTCAAACATCACCTGCAGTTGGGGGAACAGGAACGGAGTGAAATACATTATTTGATCTGTCCCAAACGTGTTGGTCTTTCAGAGTTGTTGATGACTCTGGGTAACAGACTGACACATTCCAAGGATCAGAACCTCATACTGGGTTAACACAGAATAAAACTTGGAGCATCTACTGTAAAGGCTCAATGGGAAAGTGTCTCTGTGGAAATCCCTCTCATTAGAGAACTGGAGTTGGATGCAGTTGAAACCTCTGTAAAACCCCTCTGGATATATGTTTGACATGTAATTAATATTGTAAATATTGATGTAATTTTGAATATACAAATGTGCAAGAACATGAATTGGCTTGTACATGTTGGATAAAAGACTTGGCAACTGATGGCTCCACATTCAATTACTGTACCATGCATGTCCCTTGATAATAGAACTTCAGTACAATATTGTAACTGCCCAATTTTTAAAAGCAGTATGTAACTACAGTACTATATTAGCTGATCTCCCTTGCTGCATTCAGAGATGGGCAGGATGTTAGTTGCTAAACTGGGTTGTTCATCTAAAAACTCATCTGGTGAAGAGAAAGAACCTAAAACAGGGTGAGGTCAACTATAAAATGATTCTTACAATTGCCTAACTCCTGCTCAGAAAAACTTAGAGAACATTTCATTCTTTAAAGTGAGTGATCCTTTCCAAACTTGATCAGATTTTTTGACAGAAGTCCCTGTTCTTAAATAAAGTTATTAGTGAAGTAAATTGAAGTGGGGAATTCTTTAGCTTCTTCTGACCAAGGAACAGCGCTCGGAAAGCTTGTGATTTCAAATAATCCTGTTCGACTAAAACTTAGTGTGGTGTGATTCCTATTTTTGCTGTAGCACTATGGTGGGAATTTGAATGAAAATGTTGTCTTAAAGTGTCAATTTTGCGACCAGCGGAGCATCTTAGCAGTGTTAATGTTGCTCCCAGCACAAACCAACCATCCAAAAGGTGAT
Source organism: Chiloscyllium punctatum (assembly GCF_047496795.1). NCBI lineage: Eukaryota > Metazoa > Chordata > Chondrichthyes > Orectolobiformes > Hemiscylliidae > Chiloscyllium > Chiloscyllium punctatum. The sequence continues at coordinate 59,482,909 of NC_092764.1, read as the reverse complement.
TATTTTGCAAACAGATTTTATTAATCAGATGCCATTCAACATAAAACAAAGTAAAAAAAAGTATTAGCAATTACTCCTTTACATATGATTGAGTCACACAAAAAGGATTAAAAACAAGTCGTTCACATCATAAAATTAAAAGAGTCCACGTTGAAGATTTTCACTGACAGCAGCTACATTTGTCGCTGGCTCCTTTGCACACACAACCCTGAGCACATTTGCTGCAGCCAGCTGGACAACATGCGCAGCAGCCTGGATGGAGAAGGAGAGAGAGAGAGAGAGGGATGAAGGCCGAACATTCAACGTCCACATTTCCACAGTCGCACACAGAGACGGCAGCGACCCATCAGCCCCTGACTGTGAATGCAATGGGGAACCCGCTAGCCGCTACTGGACAAACATATGGATTATCCAGAAACAATTCAATGATAAACCGACCACGACCAACATTATGGGAAAACAGTTTTTTTTAAAACAAAAGTAGATTCAATTGCATGAAATTATCCCCTCCAAAGATAAAACATTAGCATTCCCAAAGACAATTCCTCCCACAGAACTAGACTTCCGGAGTCAGTGAATAATTCAATAACAAAAAGTACAGCAGAAACAAAAACAGAAGTTGCTGGAAAAGCTCTGCAGGTCTGGCAGCATCAGCGATGGGAAATCAAAGTTAATGTTTTGGGTTCGGTGACGCGTCCTGAGGAAGGGTCTGGTTGCTAGACCTGCTGAGCTTTTCCAGCAACTTCTGTTTTTGCTTCTGATTTACAGCATCCGCAGTTCTGTCGGTTTTTATAAAGCATAGCAGACGCTGGAGAGTTGAAAAGAAAACACTACGCTGGAGAAATTCAACAGGTCTGGAAGGTGGAGAGTTGTTTGTGTTTTTTTTTGTTTCAGTCAATACTTACTCTTCTTGCACGATGTACACTTGCAGTCTTTACATTTACAATTGTCCCCGCAGTTACAAGTGTCTCCTGTTAATGTAAAAAAAAGAGAATTACAAACTACAAATGACAGAGAAACAGAAACGCAAGGCAGTCTCTACCATGAGATTCCATCATTTACCCAGGTTACACGTGCAAGGAGTGTCAGACATCCTGTCAGCTTGCTCTGGTGCTGTTTCTTGTTGCTGTTGTCTAACGATGCCCCTCTCTTCAGTCCCAGCTGTTGAATCACGGCGAGTGCTTGCTGCTCTATATTTATAGAGTGACAGGCGAGCTCTAAGACCGAGTGCAAACTGAAAACCCAGCGCAAAGCTGGGGCGGTGATGCACACGGTGTCAACTTGGGCGCTGTGTGCAAAACATAAGCAGAGCGTACAGCCAAGCAATGAAGGGGGAGGAGAGAGATAGAGCAGCCTGGGATCGGTTTATTACAGCCGGTAGCCTTGGTGATTGACCTTCGATTAACTGTGCTTCCAACTTTCAGTTACACTGTTTCTGCAGCCGCTATTGCAAACTGTGCAGTCAGCAGTACTACAGTTTAGAAACTGCCCCGTATACCTATATCATAGATACATATTTAACAAACGAAGACGGTCAAAGCACCTGAAGGGATAGGAGGCATCCACGGGGGAGGGGGGTGATTCTACATCTTAGTGGGCCATAGGCATTCCCCCACCCATTCTGAAAAGGAGATCCCTCTCCCTTTCCAACTCTCTCATTGTTGGTCCCTCTTTTTTCAGTGTCATCAGCTGCAACTTTGTATCGCTATTTATTATCAACTGATGTGCTCGAGTGAGTGAGATGTTCATCCAGGCGCTTCCCAATCCCATGTGATTGAGAGTTGGTTCTCTTCTCAACAAGCCGCTCTGGAGAGTAGGTTTCATACTCGCTGGGCTTTGCCCGATATCCCATACTGCCCGTCAGTGCTGCTGCTGCACACGACCCAGCCTGAGGCCACACCCCGAGTTTTCAGTCCGAGCGCAGCGCCAGCCCTTTCCACACGGGACTGTGCTCACAATGGGAACTTCCAACAACCAGAGAAACACACTGAACAAAAACAGGAATGTTTTCAGAACAGTCCCGTGACTCACTGATACTCGATGTACTCCCCCCCCCCCCCCCACCTCATCGGAAACATGACTATAGCTGGTTGGTTTGTTTTCAACATGAGACGGAACATTGCAACGTGTCACGATGTCACAAAGCCCGAACAAAATGTACCCAATTCTGAGGGAGGGAAGGAGGATGCTTTTTTCTCCGGGGGCAAGCATCTAGAATGAGAGAACACCGTTGGAAGGGAAGGGGCTCTCCCATTTTATGACAGAGAAATGTCTTCTTTCGCCGTCGTTTAAGTCTTTCGAGTTGTCTCTCAGAGCACTGAAGTCTGTCTCACGGAAAGGTTGAGTTTTACAGATTTTAAATTGGCGAGGTGATCGGGGCAGGCACAATAACCATGAGTGTGTGTTTGGGTGAGGGGGAGGGGATGGTCAGGTTTGATGGGCTGAATACTCCTCGCTCTGTTTCTCTTAAACTGATCCACAGATCAAAGGCGGGTGGGGGAAGGGGGAGTAGTGTACTGTAGCATATGTGCTTGACTGGAACAGGCCTGTTACTTTAGTGTGGTAAAAACAATGAATGCAGATGCTGGAAACCAGATTCTGGATTAGTGGTGCTGGAAAAGCACAGCAGTTCAGGCAGCATCCAAGGAGCTTTGAAATCGACGTTTCGGGCAAAAGCCGTTCATCAAGAATAAAGGCAGAGAACCTGAAGCGTGGAGAGATAAAAGTGTTAAATCCCATTGCAATATATGACGTTTCAGCATAAAGGTACCTGTCTCCACCTTCAGTGGCTCTCTATTGTAAAATTATTTAGATGTTTTCAATCTGTCATTTATGTGTATGTAATATAAAATAACACCAGTAAACATTGTGCTGAGACTATGTGAGTCTGATCTTGTGGCTGTGTAAATAATTATTGTTGTTAATAAAATTCAAGACTTCTGTCTCAACAACAGCCTGGTTTATATATTTGGACTGATATACAGAAAACCACAAAATACGTTGGAGGGAAAGAACATTTATTCCAATTTGCCTCAGTCCATCTCAACGTTAAAAAAATATTCACTGCAAATCTTGTCACCCAAAGGCATCAGCCTGTTTCCATTTTAAATTGTTAACTAAGCAAAAGAAAAGATTTAAAAACATTTGCACCCTTTGCAATCACTGCACCCACCAATCCCTACATACATACACACACAGCCCCAGACCTGTAATCTTGTTTCATCAAATATATTAATGTACATTTTTGGGAGCTCCCAGGATATATTCTTCAGAAAATTCATGTAATTAGATTAGATTAGATTCCCTACAGTACGGAAACAGGCCCTTCGTGTTATCATTTTATTCGACTTACACTTTAGATACTCTTAGTTGACAATTGATACATTTGTAATTCAGAAATATTACATATAGGAAAGAATAAGGGGCATTTGTGTTTCTTTGTTATGAGCAGTATCAACTAAATCTTTAAAATAATGGTTAATCCTCTCCTTCAAAGATGCTATAATGCCTTGGAAAGTACACCACCCTTAAACCTGTCTAGTTTATAGAAACAGGGAGAAAGTGAGGACTGCAGATGCTGGAGGTCAGAGTCGAGACTGTGGTGCTGGAAAAGCACAGCAGGTCAGGCAGCATCCGAGGAGCAGGCTATGCTTTTCCAGCACCACATTTTCGATTCTAGGTTACAGAAGGAGTCTCCCCCATAATCCCTCAGTCCTCATGATTTTTCACTTCTATTCTCTCAATCCTGTTTAGAGGTACAACCCCAAATTATTATTCAGAGACAATTCCCACCATGCCCCATATTCAGAGCCTTTCCCTCAAACCCCATCTCCTGTTCAGAGATATGGTCTAGACATTCATGTCTCCAGAAGGGATTCCTCTGGATGTCAGGTGAGCAGACTGCCTGCCTGGGAAAGAAATTAAACAAGGTCCTTTAGAGTTTGTGTGCCTTCAAGGTTCTGGTGCTGATTTTAATTTCTCCTTCCTAAAGGAGGGTTCAACAATCCAGATATGTCAGTTTTTCCACCCACTACCAAGTCCCCTCACACCCATCCTGCCCCCTCCATTAATATCAGAGCAACATGTCTATCAATAGAAGATTGGAATTGATTCAATGTTTCATGCAAGCATTGGCCGTAAAGTCAAAGGATCACTACAGCGCGAAAGGAGGTCATTTGGGTCAAGTCCAGAGCTGTAACTGAGTCAGTGAAGTTCACAGTGTTCCAGAGCTTTCTGGGTCATTACTCAGACCTGAAAGATTAGACTTGTTGCCGGAACTTGGGATTTTTCCGTTGGTTTTGAAAAATCCTGGTTGTGGGTGATCAAGAAGTGGGATTGTTATTAATTCTTTAAGCAGGCCAGGTGTCTGCTCATAATTGAATGTATTCCATACGTTCTTTACAATCCCCAAGTCTTTGCTTTTATCAAGTTCTGTGAATTTAGAGGCCACCTACTTGTGTGGAACTAGGAGCTGTTAAGTGTGGCTATGAACTTCCCTATACTCAGTCACTCACTTGACCAGTTTTAAATGTTGGATGAAGACAGACCTGGGTTTTCCCATGGTGCCTTGCCACTTTCAATTTAATGATCTGTCAGCAATGATGTCAAGGTTCATATGTGAGCATAAAGCTTTGGGAGAAGGTAAGGGAAAGAATCCAGAACTCAAAGCAGTCTGTAGAGAGGGCAACAGAAATCAAACAGAGAAACAAACAAGTTTTTAAAACTGAAAGATAAATATCAGAGGTAAAGTGTACAATATTTAAAGACGAATTTAAACTTCCATAGAGAATTGACTCCTGATAATATTGTTTGATAATGTACAAAGTTAAAAATCACACAAAACCAGGATACAGTCCAACAGGTTTATTTGGAAGCACTAACTTTTGGAGTGCTGCTCCTTCATCAGGTGGTTGTGGAGTATAAGATCATAAAACTCAGAATTTATAGCAAACGTTTACGGTGTGATGTAACTGAAATTATATATTGAAAAGGACCTGGATTGTTTGTTAAGTCTCTCATCTTTTAGAATGACCATGTTGGTTTGATAATGTAGATGATAAAGAGGAAGACTACTTTAGGAATGTGTGCTTGCTAATTGGTATAACTCCACTTTCCAATGGCTATTGAGAAGATATCCTGGGACAGCTAAATCAATGAAAGTCTCAATAGACATAGGAAAGAGGAAAGTGAAGGAGATACATGCTTGACCACACACAGGATTTATGAATAGGTTTAGGATGAAATGGTTTTTCACTGTGAATGTGGCAAAGAGAGCTACTAAAGTCTGGGAATCAAATTCTTAAAATGTACTAGAGACCTAGTTGACAATGAACTCTGGGATGTGTTAGTTTTAAATGTAAATGAGGTCAGTAGCAAAACAAAATTTCAGGAGAACCCAACATTAGAAAGTGCACCTCTGCTAATGGATCATGGTCTAGTGCTTGATTCAAGGATAGTGTCTTCTGTTTTTGGAATCAAAATATTTTAAATGCCAGGAAATGGCCATCACTGACAAGGGAGAATTTAGTCATTACTCTTGACATTCAAAGGCATTACCATCACTGAATCCCACATTGATCAACATTCTGGGGGTTACCTACATTACAAATTGTTCCCTTCTATCTCTATCCTACAACCCTCTGAAAAAGCTATACGATCCAAATTTTAGTTTTCAGTTTTATTTGCAAAAAATTGGTAACTGTGCCTTCAGCTGACAAATCCTTATACAGTACTCCCAAGTTCCCTTGTAAATCTCCTTTAAAAACTGCTGAATGGCTAATTATCTCAATGAGCCTTTTGTCACCTTACCTGTGGCTAGGTACGAAAGTTTGTTTAGCCGTGGTCACGTGAAATGCTTTGGAATATCCTACTTTGCTAAAGGTGCTATATAAATGCAAGTTATTGTTTTTCTATTCAACTGAAATGTACAATCTAGGTTGCGGCTGTGGGAGGCAATGGATGAGTCTGCAGTAATAATCTTCAAATCCTCTCTGGCCACAGATGAGATATCAGTGGACTGGAAGACTGATAATGATGTTCCATTAATAGAAAAAGAAAGAAAATATAGACCAGAAATTATAAGCAAGTGTAACTTCAATGGTGGGAAAGTTATTAGAAAGAATTCTGAAGAACAGGATATATCTGCTTTTAGAGAGACAGGGATTAAGCATGTTAAGGGATGCTCATGTTTGAGAAAGTTGGTTGAATTGTTTGGGAAGGTAACCAAGACTAATGATAAGCATGGTGTATTTGATGGGGTTTACACTGAATCCAGCAAAGCTTTTGATCAGGTCCCTCATGCTAGACTGGTCAAAAAAGTAAAAGGCCATAGGATCTAAGGCAAAGTAGTGCATTGGATCAAAAACTGGTTTGAAGGCAGGAAGCAGATAGTGACAGTAAGGAATATTTTTCCAAAGGAATTTTGTTGTTTCACACTGTTATTTAAGGTGTACATTAATGATTTGGAATTAATTATGATCAAAAAAATTGCAGATGACATGAAAATTGGTTCAGTAGTAAATAGTTTGGATATTTCTAAACTATAGAAGAATATCAAGACTAGTCAGCTGGACAGAGCAGTGACAAATGGAATTCAAATTCAAAAAGTGTAAGGTAACACATTTGGGGAGGGCTAAACAAGTCGAAGGGTATCAGAATGAATGGTAGGATGCTGGAAAGTTGTGAAGATCATACGGACCTTGGTGTGTATGTCCTCAGATCCCTGAAGGTAGATAAGGTGGTTAAGGAGGCATATAGGATACCTACCTATATTAGCCATAATATAGAATACAAGAGCAGGGTGGTGCAAATGTAAAGATTGCTGGTTGGGCCACAGTTACATCACATAATGCAATACAGCATGCAGTCTAGTCACCATATTATAGGAAGGGTGTGATTGCACAGGGGATTTACCAAGAGAAAAATGGAAAGATCTGCAGATGCTGTAAATCAGAAACAAAAACAGAATTACTAGAAAAGCTTGCAGGTCTGGTAACATCTGTGAAGAGAAATCAGAGTTATTGTTTTGGGTCCAATGACCCTGCCTGAATTCTGATTTCTCTTCACAGATGCTACCAGATCTGCTGAGCTTTTCCAGTAACCTCTGTTTCAGATTTACTGGGATGTTGCTTAGGCTACGGGGTTTGAACCATGAGGAAAGATTTTTTGGACTGGGCTTGTTTTCCTTGGTGTAGCAAAGGTTGAGAAGAGACTTGACGAAAGTGTATAAGATTATGAGGGGCATAGATAGGGTGGTCAGGAGACAGTTAACTGGGGGCACAGATGTAAGGTAAGAGGTAGGGGCTAAACGGAGAGTTGGGAAGAAATCTTTTACCTGAAGAGTAGCAGGAACCTGGAATTCAATGCTTGATAAAGTGGGTGTCAAATGTTTATGCAGTTTCGATATTCACTCGCATTTCCATCACCTCCAGGGCCAAGAGCTGGAAATTAGGATTAGTGTAATCAGATATTGTTGACTATCAGAGACACTATGGGCCGAATGGCTTATTATGCTGTAGATGACTGTGATCAGCTGGCTATGTAGGATTTAAAGATCAGCTCATAGAGTGAGTTTTACTCAACAGCAGTTCTTCCTCAATCAACATCCATAATGCAGGGAAACTTGTCAGTTAGCTCAGTGAGGTTTGTTGTGTCTGTTAATATTTTCCAAGTTCGTGAATTTGGAGATCAGCAAAGGATGTTGCTCGGAATTTGTACCATTGAAGAAAGTTTTAGAACCCATTTTTCAGAACCTGCCAAAAGAAAGCGATTAACGTTGTCTGGCAGTGCCACCTACTGGCAGAAAATGTATCTTACAAGAGCAAAAACTTTAATCCTGAACTAAAACCAATCCTTTGAAAATTGCCGTTTGTAATGCTTCCAACATCCATGTATTAACTATTCTTTAAACAAAAACTTGTTTTGGACGCCGAAATCTCTGGATGAGGGGTGTGAATTTTACCTGATGCATTAATTCTGGGATGTGAACTCAGAATGACCACTCTCTTAACTAATTCCACGATTGTATTACTGGTCTACTCTCTGGAGAACGTCTGTAGGTGAGTCAATTATAACTAGTGTTGTCTAAACTTTCCTACTATCATTAGCAATTACAGAAACAGTACACATTTACTTGACATCTTCATTTTCATTGAGTTTTCCGAAGAAAGTCTTCCTCCATAAATATGAAAATCCCTTGCTGTAGGTTGAAAGAAAGCCCAGCCCAGAGATAAACAGGAAACCATTCAAGTGGCGGGGGAACAGTATACTCAGAGAGATTGATATTTTTCTTTGTAACAAAGCACATGGTCCACATGGCTGTGCTATCTGCCTGATGCCATGGTTCAGGACTCCTGCTCAGAGCTGGAGAGATATTCCCAGATCCATGACGGTGATCCATGATGGTTTCAATGACATAGACAGGAGAAAGAAGGGGGTTCTGTATATTGCAGTACAGGGAGGAAGGCGACACAGTAAGAAGAAAGACCTCAAAGGTAATAGTCTCTCTATTATCACCTGAGCAAAGTTGGCACAGGGAAAATCAGATTAAAGAGATGAATGCCAGGCTGAAAGACTGGGAGAATTGTGTTAGTGTCATAGGACACTGGCACCAACCAGTACTGGTGAAAGTGGGATCTGTACCAATGGGACAGCCTCCATCTGAATAATTCTGGGACCAGTGTTGTTGCTGACTGCATAACTAGAGAAATAGAAAGAGTTTTAAACTGAACAGTAGGGCAAAGAATCACATTTGGGACAATATGGTTAATCAATGAGTACAGTCAAGGTCAAAGAGAAAGTTATTGATCCCAAAATTGATAAACAGGCCATGACAGGATAAATGGTCAACAAACAGATTAGAGTTTACAAAGAAGTTGAAAGGGTAAAACTCACAGCTCTACATCTGAAACCACATAGCATTTGAAACAAAGTAGATAAACTGAGAGTGCAAATAGAAGTGAAGAAATACTATCTGTGAGCCATGGATGATATGGATTAGACCTACATCTTGAAAGGTACAGGACTTTTAGAAATAACAGAGAAATAGGAAAACATGGAGGTATGGTTCTGTTTGTTAAGGACAGTATTAGCATAATAGAAGGGTGAGCTAAGATTGAGAAATCAAATGTGGAAACATTTTGCGTGGAAATAAGAAATGGTAAAGGCAAGAGGTCACTTGTGGGAGTGATGTACTCACCTTTTGTCAGAAACGACACAGTAGGGTGAGGCATAAAGGAAGAAATAATGTGAGTTTGTTAAAAAGGCATGGTGATAATGATGAGTGATGTTAATTTACTTATCTCTTGGAAAAGTCATATAGGCTAAGGTGGGTAGATGAGAATGTTTCCTTAGAACCAAATGTATTGGAGCCAACCTACAGGCTATACTAGACCTGATGTCATGCAATGAGATAGTATTCATTCATTATCACATAGTGAAAATGCCTCTGGTATCAGTGTTCATAACATTGCTGAGCTTCACATTCAGTTTAAGGAACAGTGGAAGTGTCTGACACAATTTTTAAAAAATGGATAAGGGCAGATATGAGGTCTTAAAGGAGGAATAGCTAGAGAGAATTGGCAAATTAAGTTAAAGGTTAGGTCTATAAAAGTGTAATAGAATATTTCAGAAAATACAGAATGGACACATTTCAAAGAGTAAGAAAAATTCTAAGGTACAGACCCACCAACTGTGATTAACTGGAAATGTCAAAGATAATGTCAAACTAAAGGAAAAAGCAAGACAGGTGGCAGATCAGATGATTGGACAGAATGTAACAAACCAAAGAATGATTAAAAAATGATGAAGAGGGAAAAATGGAGTCTGAGAGAAAGTTAGGCAAAAACAAACAAGTAAGGGTTTCAAGAAATACTTAAAGAAGGAAGGAGTTAATAAAGTGAGTGTTAGTCCTAAGGAAGGCGAGACTGGTGTATTAATGATGGAAAGTATTGGGTATTTTGCATCAGACTTTATTATAGATGATATAAGTAATTTACCAGAACCAACCATAAATCAGAAAATGGAAATGAGGGAGAAACTCAGGAAAACCAGAGGAATGGTACTGAGTTTATTGTGGGAGATGCAGGCTGCTAAGTACCTGGTTCCTGACCAAGCGAATTCCAGTGGCTAGTGAGATCGTTGATGCATTGATTTCAATTTTCCAAATCTTCTTTGTTTCAGGGACAGTCCCACTTGTTTGGGAGATAGAATAACTCTTCTATTGAAAAAAGAGGGAAGCAGAAAGCAAGAAGCTACAGGCTTAGTTACCTGAACAT